>NW_027526422.1:18731716-18831744 GCF_048455015.1 Haemaphysalis longicornis
TGTTTTCACTTCATTCATACTTGTTTTGGGGTATGTCATGTGAAGCTGAAAAGAGGCATTTTGTGTGTTTTTAAGAGTAGTAGTTTTTAGTGTCGTATTGCAAAACATCACTAAGCACCACTAGCAGGAGTGATTTCTATGCTAAACTTGGCTTTTTTGGCTTTATGTGTGCTTTTTTAAGTGTCCTATCTCAGCTTGCATTGCATTTACGTAAATTTCCAAGCTGTCACGCAGACATCCATGACTGAAAATTTAACCCAAGGCTACTGCTGTAAATGCCAGCCCAAATCAGTGCTTCCCAGCCATGTGTTGCCAATCCCACATGGATTGTGTGCAGATGATAATGCATGACACATATGGCTAAATTAACTTTACAGTGCATATAAAACTTGCGCTTGTTTTGTGTGCATTTGGCCTTTCTGCCCAGCTTCATTGTTTTTGGTGTTCTTGGAAAAAGAAAGCAGTGGCACATGTTGTGCAGTTTGCACTGTTCCTTCGCACTGTTATCCTCTCCCCCTCCCACTGGAGTGGAAGTTCCGCTAAATCGCACCTCATGAATTCGAACGTTCATGTTAATTCGAACTGACGGCCGTGGTTTAGTCACGATACATAGGCGTCTATGGGTAAACCAGCTCGTTAATTCCCATGCGCATCAGCTCCTCTATCGATAATTCAAACTGCGTGCCGCCGTGTACATGTATATCATACTGCCACTGCAAGCTTTTTTGATGTACCAATAGATGGCGCGAGTGCTCAGTGCTCAGAGCGAGTGCTCTTCCTTCACATCGTGTGCTGCTTTGTGTTGGATATATCTGCAGTCTCCATGTGTTGGCGTCTTTTGTGTGCTGCAGACGTTGTTCATCTTTGTGCCAGTGCCGGCACACTTGGGCGCCGACGCGGCCCTCAGCTTCACAACTAATGGAGGCTATGGGTGTCGCGCGCCTGTTTTTTAGTCTCTGAAGAGGTGGGAGGAAGCTTTCCGTCAAGTTTGTGCGCTGGAGAACAAAGCCATGGCCATCGCATCCAAATAGAAATAGAAAGTCATAACGGATTATTTTCATCAATAAATATTTCCAGTGATTTCAAGCAACCCAATCACAATTCTTGCTGTTTCTTCAATGAATTTCATTAGTTCGAATTCGGTTTAGTTCGAACTCGTTGAGCATTGCCGCAAAAGTCGAATCAACGCGCTTTCCCGGTATTTGAATTCAATGTGCACTGATTTGCACGTTGATTTGCAGCCGAGTGCGCGTGGGAAACGTCGCAAATGTGCTGTGCCCAGTGTTGTTGAGCCTGCCGGACGCTGTGTTGCAGGTTTGGCGATGAGCGGGCGTACTACTACGACCGTGCGGGTGATCCGTACGTGCGAAGGGCAGCAGGTTACCACGACGAGGACGGCTACCAAAGCCGAGGCCGCTCGAGAGACCGGTATGCGCGCTCGGCGGCTTCAAACGCTTCGGCCTACACGGACGGAGTGGACCGGTGTCCGGCATCCACACTTCTGCCGGGACAGTACGGGTGAGTCTGGGAACACTGTGTGGGCCCTGGTGCTTGGACCCTTCCAATCACAGAGGGTGCAGTGGCACGCACCACCAACATTTTTGGCGCTCACGCATAGGCCTCCAGTTTCTCTAACCGCTTTGTTAGTGGGGCAAGTGGCATTCTGCCAAAAAAAACTAATGCATTTCCCTATGGACCGATTGGTTGACCAGAAAGCTCTGATAAGATCTGTGGAGACACGGCGCGTGCATGAAACCGGGCTTCCATTGTGTCAAAACAGTTGCTTGAAAATTGCAAGGAAGGAACGGTTCTATATTAGACTGTACACGTATCGATCATGTTGAAGGAGTCCAATAGTGCACCTTTATCTCACAAACCATGTATCGGTACACGTTTAGATCGTTCACAGGTGCGTTTACTTAGTGCGCGAAAAATCGTGGCATGGTTCGTTCTTCGTTTGCGATTTGGGTCTTGGAAGGTTTGACCATTGATCGGGCACACTTTTAGCTTTCGCAGTTCTCTCAGCTTTCTTTAGTGAGGGATGGTGATTTGTTCCGTTTCATGTGGAAGAACCAGGGTAGTACTTCTGTGTGCTCGTAGTAGAAGTGTCCGTAAGCAGTGAATGCAAGTGAAGGAAGATGTTGCCTTGTGTACGCGCTTCTTTTTATTCCACCTCTTTGTTTTAATGCCGGTGGGCAGTTTGCTTGCCAGAGCAGCTTCAATTTGTGCTCATTTCTGTCCCACATGGGATTTTCACACCTATTGAAAGAAGCGTTACTATGAGCGGGTGAATACCACATGGAAGAACTGTCAAATTTCACACCCATTGAAAGAAGCGTTACTATGAGCAGGTGAATACCATATGGAAGAACTGTCAAAGTGGAGAATTTCTGTTGCCAGGGAATTTGTCCGAAATGCTCCATTCTTTAAAGTTGTGTCTGATTCACTAGTGATGGTAATCAGAGCCAATAAGAAAGGGCAGTTTCAACGTTGAGGAATAGTGTTCCCAGCATGCTCCCAGAAAATTCTTTGGAGTTAAGAAGCAATAGCCCTCAGATCTATAAGCCAGGGGCAACATTCTCGTTCAGTTTTCATTGGGTCAGTGTTGTGGGGAAAAAAAGAAAAGAAACTGTGTACAGCGCATGGGCTTTGCCTTTTCTAGTGTACACTGTTAAAGGAGCCATGAAGAGAAAACACAAGTTTGCTTCATTCAAAAGATTGTCTCGTTGGAATCATACTGACACCACTTTTAACGTAAACTTCGCTCAAATAAGCTACATAATTAGGAAAAACGGGAATGGTCATGCGACCCACCAGCTCATTTCCCGCAACAGAACCTATGATGTCACATGAGCTAAGCTCTGCGATTGGCGGAGGCTGGCAGAAGCAGACGAAAATTAGGTAGAGCTTACAAACTAGACGAACGAGCGATTTGCGCTTAAATTTAGGGCACATTCTTTACAAAGCAATAAGAATGATGGGACAAACAGCAGAAGTTACGAAAGCACATGTAAACATAGAAGTACTGATGCGTTCTGCTGTTCGTACTGCGCACAGCATGCTTGGTTTAGCTGCACAGCACTACGGGGCTTGGGGTTGTCTCAGACGACACTGGCCGATTGACGCAAGCAACGGTGTCTTACGTGACCCCATTTGTCGAGCGAGCACTGTTTCAGGGAACGAATATTTTCTCCCATAACAAAAACAAGCCAGGTTTAAATGCGGGCAAAAACAAACCAAACGCTTGCCACGGTATGGTGGCGCCATCTAGGCTACGGAACGTAAAGAAACGCGAGAACAAACCAACACCGCTGTGCAGGGTGGAGACAACCTTTGAACGGTCCCGTGCCGCCGCAATTGGGCCAACTGGCTCAACGCGTTATTCTTTTCGTTTCCCACGAGACCTAGTAACGCGAAACAGACAATATGATTCAAACTTCTTCAGTAAACCGCGTTGCGGCGATAATTTTAGCGCGGTTTTGACACAATGACTTGCTTCGGCGGCGAGCAAGCAACCGAAAATGGCGGCGCCAGCGTATACGTGTCTCTACCCTGTACGGCGGATGCGTGAATGAAGGTACTCTAGGCTGCAGAGCGGTCGGTTCCTGTGATGTCATTTGGGACCACGAAAACGCACGATTGAGCGGGAAAATCAAAATTTTAACCTAAATTGTTTTAATTTCTCAGTGAATAAAGCACCGTTTGTATCCGGACAAGCGCTGGGGGCACTATAAAACACGAAATCTTTCGAATAAAACCAACTTGCATTTTCTCTTCATGGCTCCTTTAACAGCCTCACTTATGGCTAAATTGTGAATGTCAGGAGGACCCGAGGTGCAGCTCCTCGACTCACATTTTACTGCCTTCTCCCACACCAGGGCTGGCAGCCACTTCCGGAGCCACGGAGTACCATCCCGGCAGCCCGCACCGCTGCCGCAGCCAACCCACTTTGACCCGCCGAGTGGCTACGGCTTGAGCCCCGCAAGCGAGCCGTACCCCGACGACAAGGACAGTGGCTCACCATCTGCAGTGCGGGGAGGGCTTCCCGTCCGGCGGGGCTCAGCAGTGAGCTCGACGGTGACCTCGCCCCCACAGCAGCAGCAGCCACCGCTGCAGCCCCAGTCACAGCCGCCGCAGCAGCGGTGCCACAACAAGCATGGGTCGCGGTCCCAATCACGGTCGCGCTCCAGCTCGCGGAGCTCGAGTGGCAGCCGCCTGGGCTCGTCGTCGTCCAAGATCCGCTCCAGCTCCAGCGACAGCAGCGGGCGCTCCCTCTCACCCAACAAGTCACCCACGTGAGTCAGGCGCTCCCCTCCCGCTGGTGGGCTCGTCATTTGTGGTTCCTCTTCATCGGCCACAGTTGGCAGGCCCATTGTGGCGATGTTTCGTTTGAATTATACTGGCTCATCCTGGACAGTTTTCACGTGCATGTTCGTACTTCAGGTCACTGGCACGACTTCATATCGCACACACTGATTGTTTACAAGGCCATAGTCCCACTTCCATTGACAATATACCTAGTTAGGGGTTTCTGACGAATATTTAAGTTCAGCAGTAACGGTGCCACTGAAAGCTTGAGAGAAACGGTTGCGCTGCCTGGGGTCTTTGTTTGCTCATAATTGCATTGTCTTGACGTTGCGAGGCCTGATTTTTTGCTTGAGGTGCTTCGTTTTTGTCTCGCCCAGGCACCCCTCAAGTGTCGGCAGCAAGGCGTCACGCGGGGAACGGCCAGCCAGTGCTGTGACGGCGCCGTCGTCAGGGTCGTTCTTGCAGTCGGCTATCTCGACACCAAACAACAGCTGCAGCATCATCACCAACAACAACAGCAGTAGCAGTGGAAACTGCCTGCCAACCACAAATTCCTTGGACGGGAGCAGCTTGGCTGACCGGGAGGACAAGCGGCCACTCGGCATCTGTGTCCGGAACTTGCCAGTCAGATCCACTGGTCAGTGTGTCTGGGGTACATGGCAGTGCGCTGATTGCTGATTGAGCAAGAAAAGTGCTTTATCGTTTTGTTTGTTTCCTGGTAGCTAGTAAATAGCTTAGCGGTCACTCACTGTTTCAAAAGTTTTGCTTTTTTTGTGTGTGTGTGGGCTTGTGAAAACTGCTTTCAGTTCACATCTTCTGCATTTACTAAATCATAGGATCCTGTACAAAGTTTCGTTGAACCCGTGACTGCATGTTGTTCATCTATGCTATTTTAGAGCATATTTGTGATCGTAGAGCCTACCAGGAGCAGCTAGGTGCAAACATGGGCTTTTGACAGGCCGTTTACCAGAGGTGGAGGGTTGGGGCTTGTGGTGTAATTCTAGTGACCATTCAGCTGTATCGGTTGCACAAATAGCCAGAACTTTTTTCAGCATGTGCTGTTCTCTGTTCAACGAATTCACAGTGTTTCCTTTTCTCATTACAGACACCAGCTTGAAAGATGGCCTGTTTCACGAGTACAAGAAGCATGGGAAGGTCACAGTCGTCAAGGTCATTGGCCAAGGCACTGAGCGATACGCGGTGGTCTGCTTTAAGAAGTGAGTGACCTTGCACATGGTAAAACAACTTTGACGGGCCTAATATGGTGTGATAGCATGGGCGAGCTGCACTAAGCTGGAAGGGTGCTTGGGTAATGGGGACTTCTTTTGACAGCTGGGGAAGATGAGTGTGCCTGTGCAAATGCTTTGTGTAACATTCGACCTGTGCATGGCGTTCGTTACACCTTCTCTCCTCTGGAGCCAGTTATTTGGTTGGGACAGCTTTCAAAGCACTTTCCGTCAATGAAAACTGAACTTGCAGGGGTCCTTTTGTGCAGCAAGGCAGTTAATGTAAACTTTGGCTCCGCAAAGGTGTTTTTTGGTTTTGGCGCATACTCGTGAAATGTGCGTGCGTGCGGGGGAACCGGGCTGAGCCGACCCCTTTTGCTCCTCCTCCCCCTCCTTTTGCCAGGCCCGAGGACGTGGAGAAGGCACTGGAGGTGTCCAAGGACAAGCTCTTCTTTGGCTGCAAGATCGAGGTGACGTCGCACGAGGGCCTGGACGGGGAGGACAACGAGTTCCGGCCGCTGGAGGCGGAGCTGGACGAGTACCACCCGAAGGCGACGCGGACGCTGTTCATCGGCAACCTGGAGAAGGACATCACCACGTCGGAGCTGCGCAAGCACTTTGACCAGTTTGGCGACATCATCGAGATCGACATCAAGAAGCAGGGCTCGGCGTCGTCGTACGCCTTCATCCAGTACGCGGACATAGCGAGCGTGGTGAAGGCCATGCGCAAGCTGGACGGCGAGAACCTGGGCGCCAACCGCATCAAGCTGGGCTTCGGCAAGAGCATGCCCACCATGTGCGTCTGGCTGGACGGCCTCACCGACCTGGTCTCCGACAAGTTCCTCAGCCGCACCTTCGGCCGTTACGGGCCCGTCTCCTTCGCCGCCATCGACCGCGAGCGCGGACACGCCCTCGTCTACTTCGACAGCCTCGAGTGCGCCCAGCACGCCGTCGCCGAAATGCGCGGCCGCGTCCTGGGCGGCAAGAAGCTGCAGGTACCTGCTCCTCTTCCTTCCTTCCCTGCTTGCCCAGCGATGGGGAAGAGAAATCCGCCTCACATTGGATGCAGTTGGCACTGAATTTCTTTGCCATTAGTGGTCCTCCCAGTGATAACAAGTTTTCTTGGGGAGTCCTGTACGCAACAACTGTCGTTTTTGGGATCATCGTTAAGTTTGCCGAGTTTTAAAGTAGTAGTAGCAGATGTTTATTTGAGACGCTGAAGTCAGCTGGTTCCCTGGTCCAGAAATCCATAATGTGAGCAGGAAGCCTTTGCTCTGGAGGCCAGGATTTGCTGGATGTCCAGATGGCTGCTGGTCATAAAATCCTCCCACAGCTCAAGGCTGGGAAGAGGGGATCTGAGAGGAGAAAGTTTGGGATAGTGCTCGCACCATATTATAATATGAGGTAGAGTACCAGGTTGTGAACAGAAGTTCGGCAGAGTATCGAGTTGGAAACATACAATGCAGGTGGGTTGGATGAGGAAAGGTATTGGATTGTATCCTGCGGAGTAGCGGTTCTTCTTCCTTGGAGGGTGCAGAATAAGAAAGAGGAAAGTGCTGTCTGGCGGACTGGTAATACTGCGTTATGTCTTAATAGGTGACGAGAGGGATGGATGATATGGTCCTCAGGATGCCTGGAGGGGGAGAGCGCAGGCTTGCTGATGAGCAAAGTTGTTGCCCGTCGGTAAGGAGTGTAGCAAAAGTAACTTCAAGGTAGAGAGGGCCACCCTCCCGGCTAAGAAGCTTCTGCAGGCAGCTTAGGAATCCTGATTATAACTGGGATGATATCTTGACTGGTGCACAAGGGATGAGGGCAGTCTTTATTGTGGCTGTGGCTACTTTTTACCATTGGGGCAGGTTATGGCGTCAGTATAGGCGACATGTGTTTGCTTTCCATGCATATTTTCATGTGATGTAGGGTCATGCAGGGCAGAAGACGACGGTATCACTGGTAGCTCCTGCACAGGGTGGTACTGAGAACATGATGCTTGTGTCTGTAGCAATGTGTCTGTTCTAGGCAGAGCAGATGTCTGTGCCACTGCAACTTCCTGCACCATGAAGTCCCTGGCTCTCTTGTTGCCTGCACATAAGTTGGTAGGGATCATTAGCAGACCGCACTGTACGTCATAAAGAAGTGAATTTGCCAAGCCATGTACTGAGCTATGTTGAGAAAGTCATGTTCGTGGGTTTGAAGGAGAAAAAGAAAATGAAATTGGAGAAGAAAATTGGGATAGGCCGTGAGACCGAGATGGTGTTTATTTGATAATGAGAGGGGGAAAAAGCTGGGAATGGTAATGTGTATCTGGGTGGGTAATTTGCTGTAGTTTTCTAAGGTTGAAGCATTGGTGGAAAGCCAGCGTGCTGCTTCCTGTTGGCTGTGCACACTTCACTGACCCGGTTTCCTTTCCCTCCGTGTTGTGCAGGTTGATTTTGCTAGTCGGGAGTGCCAGACAGCGTTCTTTGACAAGATCGAGATGTCTGGCCAAGTGCTGCAAGGGGAGCGGCCCTGGGAGCGCAGGGACCGCCGGCAGGAGTTTGATGTGATACGGGACGAGAGGTTCCCAAGGTGCGTCCCACTGCGGCCCCGGTGGCGTCTTCCTTGCCCAGTGCACGACCACTTAGGTTGTGCAGCTACTGGGTAGCTTCGCTTGTTTATCGGGGCTCCTGTCTGAGAACGTGATTGCGACATTGTGGATCTACTGTATTTTCGCGATTCTAACATGCACAGTTCTCTCTTTTTCGTTTTTTTAATGAAAATGGGCGTTACAAAATACCTGCACGTTACAATCAGACTCAAAACTCGAAAACCTCAAAACAGAAACCGCCAACTCTAAACTGAAGCAGAGTGGCTCAATGAAGGATGCAGGCTTTGTTTAAACGCAAAGTACAGTTGAACCCCTTTATAAAAGACACGTACCGGGGAGCAGTTTCTGTCTCTTATACGAGATGTCTCTTATAAGCAGGGAACCATGTTCTCACTTACAAATCAGATTATAGTTCAATGTGGGAACCATATAACTGAAACAAGCTCAAAAGAACACTACAGCATGTTGCAAAAGATTCATTCTAATTTATGATTGGCCCCCAGAATTTATGAAACAGTTCTGAATCCTTGTTTGCTTCATGACTGTATTTTCACTGTTTTTTACAACCGATTCTGCAAGCTTTTTTCCTTTCACTGTTTGTGGAAGATGAATCGTAGATGTTGAGTTCACAAGCCTAATGAATAGCCAGAGCGCACAGATTCTTCCGCTGTGTGCTCAGGCTGTTCATTACGCTTGCAGGACTCAACATCTGCGATGCTTCTTCATTGGAAGCTACGCGAGTGGGAGAGCCCGCATGTGCGGTCGCGCTCCAATGGATGGCAGTGAGCTTCAACCACTTCTGTAAGTTGCATTTCCATTGGCAGGGCTTCTCATCGTCATTTAATAGCTGACTGAACCATTTTGTGTTTGCTGAAGTTATAATAAATAGCGACTGCAGGCGTCTGTCGTCCACCTGTGTTTCCACAATGGAAGCAACTGCAATTAGTGACTGGTGGCACTGCATCTGAAGTTAAAATGTCTGTTACAAGCGAGATTATTGATTAAAGTTCAAGGATGATTTGTTCCTTATAACCAACTGTCTTCTACATCCGATGTCTGTTATAAAAGAGGTCAATTTAATTGGAAAGATAGGGCAGCCAACCATGTGGGTGAATAGTCTCTCTTATACCCATTTGTCTCTTTTATCCATGCCTCTTATAATGAGGTTCAACTGAATCATCTTGGCGGAAACGGAAAGGAAGCAGGCAGCGTCCAGTGCACAAGGCACGTCGTGCACAAGGTGTCCCGTAGTCTGGTGTTCACGATTGGCAAAAACAAAGTGACTACATTTTTAGTAGCAAAGCTGCTTGGGAGGGCTTTAGCTGCCCACAGGGTGTGCAGATTTATTTTGAATGAAACGTTTTGTGCAAATATTTACCGTGTGTTGAAATTCGACTGTGCGTTACAATCGGGGTCGCATTAGAATCGTGCAAATATTGTACTCAGGTGTGCCCATTGCGTGCAAAGCAACATGTTAACATCGTCCAGTGAGGCCATGTGTCGCTCGTATGAACAATTCGACCCAACCTTTGGCCCTGCTGGCCAGCGGACTTTCAGTAAAGCTTGCCATCGTAAATTCCCTGTCCTGTCTACGTCCACCTCTAAGCAGCCTACTGTGACATATGCTTTACTATGCCTAGGTGCACTTTCATTGGCAGCATGTCTGCAGCTGCCAGTGATAATCGTTTAAAGCCATAGCGGGTGCTCGCCCCCTTCTTTCCTAGGGGGTACTTGGGTGGTCGCCGTGCTGCTCTGTTTGGTTCCCTAGTCTCCAAAGCTCCGCCATTCACCTGACGCCTCAACCGTTTATCATTCGTCTTTGTGCAAGTTGAGGCCCCTGCCCTGCGATAGTAACAGCGGGAGCACGGCATGGGAATTGGGAGTGGAGGAAGTCCACGTGGCCTGCTTCTTCTGTGTCCTTGTGTTCTGGGGGCTCCCCCGTGGAAGTAAGCCTGAGCCCCGCTCTCCCCTTGTGCAGGGATGGCCGGGGGGTGGCGTTTGATGGCCGTGGCTACGGCCGCTACGAGGCGCAGCAGCGCTCGGCAGGGCGGGGCCCCTTCCGAGGCCTGCAAAGGGGGGGCGGCGCCTACAACAGCCGCGGACGAGGGGGCCAGCCGTTCCAGGGGCGCTACGACGGCGGCGTCTACCACGACGAGTTTGGCGAGCGCAGGCACCGGTGAGGCACCACACACGGGTGGGGCCAGGGAAGCAGTAAAACTGTGGGGCTAAACAAGCGCCAGGAATTATCCTTTCGTCACTCTCGTTCACTTTGGTGATATCGGCATGACTACGCATAGACCAACCTGAATTTCTTTCTTTTTACAAAGGGAAGATAGTTTCTTGTGCGGTTGCATAGGGGTGCAAGTTTGAGCTTTATGACAACCGCCTTCTCGGGGCGTGTTCGTTTTTTGCGTAGGCTAACCTCATTTACAAAGTGTGTTTCCTTGTATTGTCACAGAGCATAATGTGCTGCTAAAGTGAGTGTTCCGGTAAGTAGAGGTAACTGGCAGGTGCTCTTTTCTCATACAGATTCCCTGAAAAGGAAGATGGCTTGGAGGAGATCACACCATACGATGAACGTGCAGAGCGGCTCAAGCACATCGATGGAGTCCTGAGTAACGCAGACTGGGCTCCCCGCAAGACCAGCAGCAGCATCAAAAAGCACCGCAACTCCACAAGTGACCAGGAGAGCCACCACAGCCAGTCTCCGCCACAGTCGCGGCATCACAGTCGTTCCCCACCGCCATCGATCAAGGGCCCCAAGAAGGGCTCGTCCAAGGAGCGGTCCTCCCAGAGGCACCGGCTCAGCCCTGGCCGGTCGTCCTCACGGAGTCCCGTGGTTCGAGACGTGGCCCTTGACCCTGATGACCTGTTCGTCGACATCCGGGACATGCGGAGGCGTTCCTTGGACGGCGGCCTCAAGTGCGAGACGAAGGAGCTGCCCCTGGCTTCGGTGTGCAGTAAGCTGGAGGCCTTCCAGGACGCTGGCCCCGACCGCATCCGGAGCAGCAGCATGAGCCGGCTGAGGCGGGACGAGGACATCCACTCCACCAGCGACTCCCCCTCACAGCTGGAGCGCAAGCGGCGCCTGCTGGGCCTCAAGGATGGCGGCTCTCGTCCCGAGGACAGCCGCAGCGACACGGACTGTGCAGAAGGGGACGAAGACGTGGCTGCACGGGCCGACGGCAAGTACCTTGCCAAGCAGGTGCAGGACATCCTAAGCTCCAGCGATGGCGAGTGCTCTCCCAGCGCCGACGGTTCCACCCGCAAGAAGGGCCTGCCCACTGATGCGTGTGCGGTGGCCGGCCGTTCGCGGCAGGCGAAAGACATTCCCAGTGTTGTGTCCAAAAGGCTGCCCACAAACTGTCGAACTGCCGGCAGCTTCGAGGCCAAATTCACTGTGGAGGTGCCCGGTGTCAAAGTGGGTGAGCTTCTGCAGTGCATGAGAAAGCAGATTGACCTTGACCCGCGGAGGCAGCTCGACCACAACAAGGTGTCCTCCACCGTCAGCAGTTACCTCCGTGCCAAGAAAGCGCACTCGGACAAACTCGACCTGTGTGCGGGGGGTGACCGGTCAAAACTGTGCGACCCCAGCCTGGTCTCTTCCACCGACAGCGAGGTGGGCTCGCAGGACGCGTCCCTGCTGGTGCACCTGGCCAGCAGGCACGGGGAGGAGGGCATCGACGAGGTCTCCTCGTCGAGCGACAACCCGACTCGGACACGGCCCTTCCGGGAGCCCAGCCCGCTGTCTCTGCCCCTGCCCAAGTTTGCAGCAGCCCTGCGCTCGCCCAAGACGTCACCCTGCGTGGCCGCCTCCCCAATGGCCAACTCGCAGAGCCCTCGTGGCAACTGCTCGCCCCTGAGTGCCTTGAACACCAAGAATGGACCCATGTTTCCGGAAGCCCTGGCACGTCCCGAAAAGCCGCCAGAGGAGAAGCCGGTCGAGGTCATCCCAGACATCGTGCCCGAGGCGCTCTCCCCGAGTCCGTCTCCCAAGGGGCTCAAGGGACCCTCGGAGCCCAAGCTGCCAGAGAGCTCCTCGGACTCGGAAGGTTCCCTCCCTTCCCCAAATGTGACGTCCTTTGATGAGCAGATCCGGGCGCTTGACGAGAAATACAACGCTATTACGGGACCCACCCGGACTTTCACGGGCCCCTCGACAGCGAGCAGTGTGGCTGTGGAGACACCAGTGCCGGTTACCATCGACTACAACAAGTATAACATCAAGAAGAGGCCAAGGTTTCCTGCCCTTTCTCAGGAGTTCCGTGCTGAGCCGTCGGAAATCATGAAGACCTTGCTGGCCAAGACTACCATACTGGACCAGGACTCCAAGCGGCTGGAGCACATCAACGAGAAGTACGAGCCCAAGGACGTCAAGCTCGAACTGTCCTCGAGTAGTACCAAGCCGCTGTTTCGCACCAAGGCAGCTGCCAAGGAGTTTTCCACTCCGCTGTCGCTTCCCTCCCTGGGCTTCTCCTCGTGCACCCCTGCCGCGGCAAGCGCTCTGCCCCAGGGCGCCTCTAGTCCATGCTTCACGCACGCCGCTAGCAGCACTGCTCTGGGGGCGGCCTCAAGCGGCCAAACAGTTCCTACTTGCCCGTCCCAGGGCACCGCAGGCCAGGCACTGGCGGCTCCGGCAGCGGCGGCAACGCCAGAGTCCCATGCAAAACACACCCCCCCGTCAGCAGTGTCGTATGGGGAGGCCTCTCCCAGGACCGTTCCACCGTCTATACTGCGGCGCGACTCCTCGCCCCCCTGCACGGTGAAACAGGAGCCATTCCAGAGCCCACCCCGGAACCTGACTCCACTCTCGCCCCCCGCTGCGGTCAAGAAAGAAGTGGTGTCCCCACGGGCCTCTGCTCTGCTCCGGCGAGACTCCTCCCCTCCGGTTGGGGTCAAGCAGGAACCCTTCCAGAGCCCGCCACAGACTCCCGCCCCACTGCTGCCCCTGGCTGCCGGGAAAAAGGAGCCTGGCATTGAGAGCCTCTCCTCGAGGAAGGACAGCAGGAGTCGAGATACGTGTGCGGTCAAGGTGGAGTCCGCAGCAGCAAAAGAAGTCGTCATAAAGAAAGAGCCACACAAGGACACAGTGAAGAAAGAATTCAGGAAGGAGCATCAGTCGTCCAAGAACACCCCAAGGGAGCATCACCCCACTTTAGTAGATGCCCCTTGCAACTCGGTATTGCACAAAGAGAGGAGAGACTCTCATTCCCACGATTCGACAGACTTACCTGCCCCCCTCCCATTGGCAGCCGTCAAGCGGAGGGTGTCATCTGTTGACAGCAATGAATCAGATTCGGCAAAATCATCTCGATCGAGCGATGCATATCTTGAGGTTCAACCAGATGGCAGCTGGCAGAGAAGTGAAAGTGAAAGGCGATCTGTAGAACCAGACGCCAAGCGGCCAAGGTTGTCTTCTCATTCATCTCGTGAAAGGGATAGCTTCGACAAAAGCCACTCTTCAAGCAAGCTGAGCTCATCGTCTCATTCAAAGAAACCAGAGAAAAGATTAGAAAAGTCATCATCTTCCTCCTCGTCATCTTTTAAATCAGAAAGAACAGAAAAATCCCACTCATCTTCCTCATTAAAAACTGAACCTGGTGACAAGCAGGATGCGAAACAGTCATCTGAGTCCAAGCGCGAAAGCTCTAAGAATAAAGAAGACAAAAAGTCATCCAAGTCTAGAGACGGTAGAGAAAAGTCGCGAGATCGGCCCAAAGAAAAAGACTCGAGCAAAGACAAAGGCCAGGATGTGAGGCATGGGTGCTCCAGTTCTCATGCACCCAGTAGTAGCAGCAGCAGTAGCTCCAGGCCACGGAAAGAGCACGGGTCCGAAAGGTCCGACAAGGACAAGTCGAGATCTGAAAAGCAGCGCACATCGTCAATGAGCGAACAGTCGAGGGATTCCAAATCCAAGTCTAAGAGCAAAAGCGAAAGCAACTCTGCACCAGCCCCTCAGGCGTCCGATTTCTGCTTCCTGGATGATGAGCCCGTCTATTTTTCCATGTACGACAAGGTGAAGGCTCGTTCGAGCCAGAACCAGACGTTGAAAGACCAAGCAAACATGGAGACGATGCGGCAAAAGTTCAGCCGGCTCAAGCAGAGTCGGGCCAAGAAGGGGAAATCTGCGGACATGGACTCGGATCGGGATTCGGATCTTTCTAGTCACCACTCCTCGGACTCCGAGACAAAGTCTAGGATCTCATCTCACAAGGCCAAGCAGCTCACCAAGAAGCGCAAGCTGATCATCGAGAGCTCATCCGACGACAACGGGCAGTCGTTTGCGATGCGGCTCTTGCACAACAAGGACGACGACAGCAGCGATTTCTGTTCGGATTCTGAGGTTGAATCATTCAAGGAGGCCTTCAACAAGTGCAAGGAGCGGAAGGTCGACATTTCGGATGTGGAAACGTCAGACTCTGACGAAATTTCTCGGGCAATAGCAGCATCTCGGAAGCAGAAGCGAAAGCAGCGGCACTCTTCCGAGAAGTCCACAAAGTCCCGGCATGAAAAATCTGACATTGAAAGCTCTGACGCAGATATTGGCCGATCATCAAAAAGAAAAGAGCTCAAAAAGAAATCTGCGCGCAAGGCTAGCATTCTCAAATCTGATGCTGACGGCTCGGACGAAGAGTGCCAGGTGAAGATGGAGGAACCGGACAGGTCCAGCAAACCGAAACCCACGCGGCAGGAGGAGGTGAAGCCAGAGACGCCACGTGCTTCCAAGGAGACAGCCAGTAGCCACAGTAGCAGTGGCAGCAAGAGCAAGCGGCCTAGCAAGGACACCGATGAGTCCAAACACGAGGAGGACGCGGAGTCTCGACAGAGGCACTCCAGTAAAAAGCGGAAAAAGTCTAAAAAGTCATCCAAATTAAAAGAGAAAAAGTCCACAGAAAAGGGAAACTCAGCCGCACTGACACCATCATCACACAAGCGCTCCGACGCACACTGGGATGTTGGAGAGCTTTTGGACGAGTCCTCGGTGTCGTCTAAGTACATTGGTTCTCCCAAACAGACGCTGAATTCACCACCCGTTCTGCAGCCGAGCATCTTTTCGGATGTGGAAATGAAATCCGAGCTTTCAGATTATGACTTCGAGCCATCGACCAAGTTGAAAGAAAAAACCAAGGACCAGCACCATGAGGAATCCTGGAACAGCAAACACAATGTGTCGTGTGAATTGTCACCCGTGAGCGACATCAAACAGGAGAGAGAAGACCCGGTAGAGGTGAAGCGTGAGAGTGACTCTGAACTTGACAAAATTGTGGACGCCCTGAGTGAGGCGGTGGAACCGTGCAATGCAACGAGCGAGGAGTACCCAGACACAAACAAAATGGACGAGTACAGCATGGAGAGGGTGCCCTATGACGACGTGACGTGTGACGTTCCGTGCGGCAGGCACCTCAGTGATGACGATGACAATAACAAGGAGGAGGCTCCCTCGAGGCAGGACGAGCAGAAGAGCAAAGAGCACAAAAAGAAGAAGAAGCAATCCAAGGAGAAGAAGCGGAAGCACAAAGACGAACCCGTGCGCAGCAGCTCCCCCGTGCCTGAGCCGCCAGAAGAGCCGGCCCCAGCGTTCCCGACCGCGCTGGACGAGGACAGCAAGCTGACGGAGGACATTCGCCTGGACGAGGACATAGCCGAGGAGGCCAGGCGCCTGGAGGAGGAGCTGCTGGCCCAGTCGGAGGAGACCAGCACCTTTGGAGACGGGGACAGCCTGTCCAGGAGGGAAGAAAAGCCTCTGCAGGCAGAAAGGCACTTTGAAGAGGAAGCCGCCAAGGAAACGAAGCGACTTGAGGAAGAGCTCTTTTCGTCGGGCAGGGACTCGTGGCACATGAAAGACGAGAAGGTCTACGACGAAGTTGCTCCTCAGAAGGAGACCAAGGCACTGGCAGACGCTCTGGAAGTTACCTCAGTGAAGGACAGCAGCTATTCCAGCCTGGTTGCTGCGGAGGAGCTGCCCAGCCGCCACTCGGCGTCGCCCCACTACCTCCCTCACGACGTGCCAGAGCAGTTCAAGATTGACGACAAGGAGCAGGCCACGTACGAGCTTGACAGTCCCAGAAAGATGGAGGATGACTTGGCAGTCTATGCTCTGCTCCAAGAGATGGGCAACGACGGCATCTCTGCCCCTGAACTTCCCAAGGAGCCCGACTATCTGGACCCAATGGTGCAGCACCACGAGCAGCAGCACGAGGAGTCCATGAGCTTCTTGCTGCCGGACGAGAGCTCCAGCTCTCTGCAGATCGACACCTCCATGCCCGACCTCACCCAGGACGAAAGCCGGGAATCTGGCGGGGCCGTTGAGTTTACAGATGCTTTGCAGTCTCTGCAGCAGCACCAAACGCAGCAGCAGCAGCAACCACAGCAACACGAGGAGCTTTTAGAAAAGGTTGCCGAAAGCCCTGCTCAACAGTCATCTACCGGTGCGATTGCAGAGGAAGAAGAGCCAGCGAAAGATGCGTCAGAGCCACCTCTGCTTATGGATGCTAAAGAACCTGAGCCGAGCACAGAGCCCCCGAAAGAGCTCCCGGATCTCACCAAGTGCGCTCTGCAGCAGCCTGAAGGGCAAACCACGTCTACAGAGGAGTCCGATGTCGCGGTGACCACGAAGCCCGGAAAGCAGAAGGTCAAGCGGAGACGGCGCCAGAGCCCCCGGATTGAGGATGCGAGTCGGCAGCTGTTGTCAGACACAGACGAGGAACATCACTTTGTCTGTGGCACAAGGTACGAACCACCAACGGAATCCCTTGAAACGCATCCATTCGAACTGGCGAAGGAAGAACTGAGGCTTGCTGCAGCCAGCAGCGCTGTTGCTTCTGCAGAGGAGCACACTGGTGACAAGGCTGAGCTAGTGACCAGGGCTCCCTTGGGAAGTTCGAATGATGAGCCGAGCGTACCAGAAGAGCACAATGCCAAGACCCTCCAGGTGACGAAACAGGAAGATTCATGTGATGCTGTTCCTCCACTCAGGCCTAGCATGGCACCCGAGTCTAAGGTCGAGCCTCTACCCACCGAACCTGGCGAAGGGAGCCATGAGGGCGAGGCCAGTGGTTCCAGGCCGGACACCTTGCACCAGATGGACGTTCCCATCGAAAACGACAGCAGTAAGGACCAAGAGATGTTTGATGACATGTCGCACCAGGCTCCGATTCTCGACATCATTGAGACGCTCAGCTCGCCCGTCGCAGCTGGCGACGCACAGGACGGGGAGCAGGAGGACGGTGCTCATCACGAGGGTGACTCTTCTGGGGAGCAGCACGACAGCACGCTCTCTGCAGAAGAAACCCCAGCACACTTGGTGGAGCAAGCCGCTGCAGGGACAGAGGGCACGAAGCGCAAAACAGGGAGTCGCAAGGGACGCAAGACAAAGTCCAGGAGAGCCTCTGTGCCTCGCCTCGAAGTTGCCGACGTCCCAAAGGTCCCTGCAAAGAGGGGCCGAGCCACATCTGCCGACAAAGTGCGGCGCTCTCTCAGGTCAGACAACATTGAGAGCGCTCTGTCCGAGACCGAGGACGCGCCTGCCTTCCTTTCCAACGAAGTCCAGAATGAAGGCCCGAGTTCCGAGCCGGACCCGCCAGTGGTTGCCAGCACCGAGGCACAACAGCCCGATGAAGAACGCCTCAGGCTCTCGTTTGACAGCAGCACTTCCAAGGAGAGCAGCGATTCGTCCGCAGTGCCAGCCTCGAGCCTCGCTGGCGCCGACAGCACGCTGCCCGAAGAGAAGCTGGGCGACTTCTGCATGGACCCCTACAAGGAGGAGCCGAGGAAGCGGAGGGGGCGCAAGAAGAAGAGCTCGGGAGAGCACCACTCGGGCCGCATCTCACCCGTCCTTGACAGGGCAGTCGAGCTGAGGGCCAGCGAGGAGCACGACCCCAAGGAGGCCGACAAGCAGAAGGAGCAGCGGCCTCTGTTCATCTGCACGCGGCAGGGCACGGCGGTGCACGAGCACAAGCTGCCCAAGGGCGGCGGCGGCGCTGCCAGTGCGTACGACGTGTACGAGTTCAAGGACTCGGAAGACGAAGACGAGGCCCAGTACGGTGGCTCTGATTGGCAAGTGGCGCCGGAGAAGCACCTCGAGAGGCACGCGGAGCCCGCCCCGAAGGCTGCCGACCACGAAGAGCACAAGGCACACGAGGTCAAGCCCACCGAGTGTGCAGCCTTCGAAGGCAAGCCTCACGAGGCCAGTGGTCACGATGCCAAGCCGCTGCACGAGACCAAGACTCATGAGCTGAGATCTCATGATGCCAGCAGATTGCACGACGTCAAGGGCCATGATGCCAAGGCGCACGACAGCAAGGGCAGCAGCGACACCGCTGTCAAGACTTATGACACCAAGGCCCATGACGCCAAAGCAAGCGAGGTCAAGGTGTACGAGGTGAAGGCACACGAGGTCAAAGCTCACGAGTCGCAGCACGAGAAGCGGCACGACGAGAGCAAGCAGCACAAGGCTTCCTCGCACCACGAGGAGGCCTCCAGCGGCGGCACCCGGGAGTACGTGACCGAGCTGAGCCAGCACGGCAAGATCTCCATCACCATCCGGCTGCACCAGAAGGACGGCCACGACGGCAGCTCGGCGAGCACGGCCGAAGTGGTCAAGACGTCCGAGGCCGTTGCTGGGGACGACACTCGCCAGGCGCCACCCGCCAAGCAGGAGCAGCCGCCACCACCCCCGTCCTCCGACGCACACCACATCAAGACCCGCAAGTCAGCACGGCTCATGTCGCAGGCCAACCGGACCACCATCGACGAAACCATAGAGGACGTGGTCAAGGGTGAGCCCCACTTCTTCTTGTGTGCTGCGCCTGCACATTGGTATCTTAATGTACTTGCATTTGTAAAATGAAATTTCGCTCATTTGCATTGCTGTAATTTATCAATGTAAACGGCCCCGCAGGTTTTTCTCTAACTGAAGTGTTTGCAGGTCACTACCACCGGCATTTACTTTGAAAGCTCATTGACCGAAATATCTTCCATAAGGGGGGACACCTTTTGAATGGTGCTCACCTTATAGTGAGGTTTTACGAGTCATTTAGAAATATTTTGGTTTGCAAAAGGTGTATGGAGTGTGAACTAACACGTCAAATTGTCCCTTATATATAGGTTGTATTCACTGGCATTGCATGCATGCGGTCAGCCATGTGTGTGCACTGTCACTGGTTACGTCGGGCTCCACAAGATGCCGGTGCTCGGTACTTGTCCGTGCTTGTCCTAGTTTGTACCAGACGATGCACGCCCGTGTTTCTGTTGCCCTCCCCCTCCCCCCTTTAGCGAGGTGCAGGCACTGGGGTACAAGTTGCGCCATGTCTGGGCTGAAGCAGCACAGACATACCAGCAGTAGTGTTGCCAAGCAAAGAAACTGACAGCTAAACTTTTCAGTGAATACCACACTTGATAAGGCTTTTGAGTGTCAAAGTCAGCCATTGTCCAGTGCTTGGAAGAAGTGCAGAACAAAACAAAGTGGTCTGCAGTAACATTACTGCAGTTCATATCAGTGTGAAACAAAGTGCCAGCAATTATAATAAGGGTCCTTGTAGGAAGTTGTGGGTTTATTGCAATGTTGCGAAATGACATGGCGTTGCGAGACAGCATGATGTTGCTCAGTGCCAGTGCATGCTTATGAAGTTCAAGAGGGCGGTAACCTTGGGACTTGTAAACTTGGCTCTTTCCGGGCCTTTTCTGAGGAACGTAAAGGATTTGCCCTGTCAGGCTCGCCTTACTCGGGAACTAATGTACTTAACTCCATAAAACTTCACAGTTTATCAAACATTTGTTTTGTGAACACACCATGAAAATTTCATTCAGATATTCGCAAATAGTATGTGCAAGTGAGGATTCGAATTCAGGATCCTTGCTTAAGTGTGCAGGCTGCCATCTCACTGAACCAAGGCTACGCATGACTTGTTTGTTCTGGGGCCCTGTCTGTGCTTTCAGGATAACTGCAAGTGTTGCATCCCCCCACTTTTTGCAAAAAAAAAAAAAAAAGAAAAGAAACAAATCAGCCCTTATATGTTCCGCGCTGTCTGGCCCGAACGGCAGCTTAACTTTGTTGTCTATAATTTGGAACTGGTTTGTAATCATTTCACATTTGCAGGACACTTCAAGGCACCCGAGGAAGAAAGTGACTCCCATTCAGAAGGGCCCATGACTCGTGCTGCTCGACGAACCAGGTCAAGCCGACGGAATGAGGAACCATCGTCTACTAAGGCCGACCCAGAAACCACTGCTGAAGGGCCAAAAGTCAAGAATGAACCTCCCGTGCTTGTTGTTTTGGACAACAAGATCAAGGAATCTGCCGTTGAGGGGAGCAAGGCAACAGCTCCCACCGCTCCCGTTCCACCACCAGCCGCAGAAGCACCAAGCTCAGCTTCGGAAGTGGAGCCGAGTAGCAAGCCAGAATCCAAGATGTCCCTGCGGTCCTTCAGGTTCACGCGGTCCTCAGTGAAGGCAGAAATGTCGAAGGACGTGGGAGTCAAGGAAGAGCCCATCCACGATTCAGAAACTACAAAGGAAGACTCCTCCTCTGTGCGACTGCTTCATCCCGCCGCTCCTGCAGCTGAGGCTTCGCGGGCTGTCACCACCTTGCCAGCTGTGAAGCTGGAGTCAGCCACGATTAAGGAGGAGCACAAGACCGGAGCTAGTGCGGCTCCCTGTGAGACGGAAGACAGTGACTCGCGGCTCAGTCCAACCGAGCTCATCGACCCCGTGACTGGGTTCCTCACACCTGTGAATAAGAACGGCGAGCCTGCGGCAGGTGTCGAGGGTGAAGCACCGTCCAGGATGGTGAAGTCCCAGGCTACCAAAGTGGAGGCATCGGCTGACGGCGCGCCGGTGCCCACTGCGCCAATTGTGCCCCCAGCCGATCCAGTGAGCAAGCCGCCTTGGGCCATTCCAGCCCAGGCCAGTCCTGCTGAGGAGATTAAGCCGGAGCCAGCAGAGGCCAAGCCGCAGTTGGAGCAGCTCCAGCGGCCGCCAGTGCTGGCCCACGTGGGTGCTGCCAAGGGTGTCCTGCAGGGTCCGGTGGTGCATAGCCGCCAGGCCGTAGCGGCGCCCTCCCTGCCACCGGACGTGCACAAGGTGTCCCCCGCACATATGCGGCCCGAGGTGGCCAAGCCATCTGAGCTGCCCGCGGCCAATCCCGTGGTGGCGGGCATCAAGATCCCCCCCGAACACCACGCTCCCGGCAGCCTGCCAGTGAACTCCTCCCCTGCAGTGTCGACGGGGGTCCTGCCCGCGCACTACGCTGCCGCCGCCAAGGGGATGGCCATGGCGTCGGTGGGGCAGCCCCCCGTGTCTCTGGGGCAGCCGCCCTTGGGCGTCTGGGTCAGCGGCCGCCCTCCCGTGGGGCCCCAGTACCCACCGTCGTACGCCAACCTGGCTGGGCAGCCGCACTTGGCGCGGGGCATGCACCCGTCGGTGGTGCGAGCACCATCACTGCCCCAGCAGGAGTCCACCAAGGGGCCCGGCGTGCACCCGGTGGTGGGAGGGCCCAGCACAGCACAAGTTCTCTGCGGCCAGAACAAGATGGAGGTGAGCAGTGCCTGCCGCACTTGCTCGCAATGCTGGTGTCCTTTACCTGTTGCAGACTAAAAGCTATCGTTTGTTTTCATGTAAGAGATCCCTATGGCTACACTAGTTCTCTAGCTAGCAGCAGGGACATCAGCACTGAGTCTCAGACTGATAATTTGTGAGCCAAAACTGTGTATTGGCTGTCTGGAAACCGGGAAAACTGGGAAATGTCAGGGAAAAGTGGAGCACCTGGAGGTATAGAGGAAAATGCCAAGGAAAATGATCTGAACTACAGTAGAACCTTGTTGATACGTTTTTTTTTTTTTTTTAATGCGATGGAGAAGTGTGCAATCCGGGAAAACGTACTATCTGATAAGAAACGTACTATGGGAAACTTTTAGTGTTCACCATTGAGAGCGTAGTAACCGGGAAGTCGTATGAACCGAGAATGTATCAACGGGGTTTTACTGTAGTTCAAACAGCAGCACATAGCAAATCCTGCTTGACGGTTCAAGAAGGGGTATTCAGGGGTTAAGTAAATCATCCTAATCTGCCTGTAGCTGGCAGCATCTTCATGCCTTCTGTTGCTTGCAGCCATTTTAAGAACTATGAATGGCGTCAGTTACAGTGGTGGACATCAGGGGGTGGTTTTAGCAATTCAATTGGGGGTAGTTTTGGCATCAGACAGTCATAAGTAAGGATGTTGCCACCAGGGATGTCACCCATGTACGTGTTGTCTTGCCATCTTTAATTTCCTGATGTTTATTGCTCACAGGTGCCGCCATCGCAACTGCCCTCCCAGCCACAGCACCACCCCCAGCAGCAACACATGCAGCCGCATTTGCAGCAGCCTCACTCGAAGGTTCCGCACCCACAGCAGCCACACCCGCAGCAGTCGCATCCACAGCAGCACTCACAGCTGCACGGACCACCGA
Source organism: Haemaphysalis longicornis (assembly GCF_048455015.1). Lineage (NCBI taxonomy): Eukaryota > Metazoa > Arthropoda > Arachnida > Ixodida > Ixodidae > Haemaphysalis > Haemaphysalis longicornis. The sequence goes on from NW_027526422.1 coordinate 18,754,282, forward strand.
GCCACCAGCAGTTGCTGCAACACCAGCAGCAGCACCAGGGGCCGCAACACCAGGTCCCTCAGCATCCAGTGGCACAACACCAAGCACCGCCACACCCGGTGTCGCAGCACCACCACCAGCCGACACCGCAGCAGCAGCAGGCGCCGCAGCAGGGGCCCGGGCTGCACCCCTCGCACCACCTGGGCGACATCAAGGGGGTGCCCGTGTCGGTGGCCCCCCCGCACCTGCAGCCGCCGTCGCAGCAGCCCCCCCACGTGGTCACGGGGGCGGGCCACCTGAAGTCCGAGGGCTTCGCCATGCCCAGCCCGGGCGTCGGCCGAGTGGGGCCGCCCTCTCGCACTCCCCCGGCGCCCGTGCCCCGCCAGCTGGCCATGGTCGAGGGCGGCGGGGGGGTGCCCGGCAGGGGCCAGGGCCCCCCGCAGCTGCAGGGCTCGCCCGCCATGACCCAGGCCCCGACCAAGATCCACGACCAGAGGACCTCCATCGGCTCCAAGGGGTCCCTGCCGCCGGGACTCCAGCACGCAGCCAAGCAGACGGGCGGCTTCCTGCAGCCACCTTTTGCGGGCTACGAGCCGTCGGCCCTGGTCAGTTGGCCTCACTCGGGTGCACGCTGTTGGCCCCTGCTGCTGTGCCTCGGGCTCATCATCACTCGTCCCATAGGCAATGCCGCCCATATGACATTGCCCGCCAGATCAATTGCTTTCCAGTGGCAGGGCTAGGGCCACGGTGCTGTGCATTCTGGTGGAACATTGCCTGCCAGATCAATCGCTTTCCAGTGGCAGGGCTAGGGCCACGGTGCTGTGCATTCTGGTGGGATTCCCACGTCACTTCACTCTCTCCACAAATCCTAGGGGGAAAATGTTCTGCCTTCTTTGAGCTGTCGCACTGCCTGGTGGAGCAACATGCAAGCAGCTCAAGATGGGGCTACGCAGAAAGTAGTGAGCTGGGAAGGGCAGTGGAGGACAGCAGAAAAGTGGTTGTTTTTCCATTTCCAGCTGGCACAGTGGGCAATGTTATACAGCTGGCATTGGCGTGGGTTACACACAAGCGTAGGCCGATCGTTTGGCACTTAGAAGCACCAAGCAGAGGGAAGGGAAATAAATGTGATGGGCGCTGTAGGAAAAAAGGCTCGTTGGTTCAGTGTGCATGACCTTGATTTTCTGTTCTGGGTCGACCTTGTTGAAAATTCGTGATACATGCATGAATAAAGAACTTGAGGCATACATGTGCATAGTACAGCACGTGAGAGTTCGATGCGTGTGCAGTGCTGACCTGTTGACCCCCTTTCTCCACCCTGTGCAGACTGGAGGCTCCCACGTCGCCACGGGCAGCTCCGCTGGCGTGGCCCCTCCCAGCGGGGGCGTGATAGCCGAGCTGCTGCAGAACCCGCACCTCATGCAGCAGCACAAGAACTACCAGCTGGCCGTGGCCGCCTCGCAGTACATGGGGGGTGGGCCCCTCGGGAGGCCCGGAGCAGGCCTGCACGTGGGGGGGCCCAGCCCCGCGGGAGCAGCGCCCCAGGAGCTGCTGCACCTGCGGCCGTCGCCCGGCCAGCCACTGTTGGTACCCAGCCACCTGACCATGCACCCGTCGGACCTGTCCGCCTACATGCACCACCACCAGCAGATGCTGTACGCAGCCACCCACCCGCACTACGGCCTGCCACCCGAGGCCCAGGGCCTGCGCTTTGCCTACCCGCCGGGGGGGTTCCGAGCCCCGCCGGAGCCTCGCGAGGGGGCCAAGGAGGGACGGGCGCCCCTCAAGGGGGCCGACGCCGAGCCCACCGCGGCCGAGGGCGCCCCCAAGGAGGTCCTGTCTGGCAAAGACCTGCTGCGACCGCCGTTTCCGCCACTGCGCCAGACCAGCCCTCGGGTGGCATCGTCGCCCCAAGAGCGCGTCACCGACTCTCCCGCGGTAGCCAGCCCCTACGGCTTGCGCGGGGCCGGCCACCTCGGCACCGCCACCGACAAGGGCGGCGCCCCCGACGAGCCCCCCAAGCCCCCCGCGGCCCACCAGGGCTTCCACGAGCCAACGGCGGGCGGCCTGGGGGGCTCGCCACCTTTCCTCCACTCGCCGGGAGGCAGTGCGCTGGCCCTCAAGAAGGAGGCCGCCGAGGGCACCAAGAAGGGGGGCCCGCCGTTCGACCGCCGCCAGACGGGGCTGGAGGCGCCCCTGCACCATGGGCCGCCCCCCGCGCACGCCCTGGCGCCCCCGCCAGCGGCGCCCCGCTCCCAGCCGCAGACACCCCCGCACGCCAGCCAGGTGCCCCCGCAGGGCGACACCTTCCTGCTGCAGGTGAGCGGCTCGTTTGTCGAGAGGACCCGCAGGAGGTGCACTCAAAGCCCCCCTGCCACAAAATTTATGAGATACGCGGGAAGAGCCCAGAGTGGGGGGCAACCAGGACTGCATTCGCAAACGAAGTTTATTCCACAAAAACCTTTTTTATCGGCTTGGTTGGAATAAATGAGTGTGTGCAGATAAAGGGTTGGTATAGCAGTGACATATGTTTATTAATCTGCGCGAGTTTTTTCATCTTCATGGGCAGCATTGGTAACATTTGTGCAGTCTCACAGAATGCCTCGGTAGGCTGCGTGTGCGACATTTGCACCTTGCAGATTTCAGCAACACACCCAGCAGGACCGTTACTGTGTGTGCTCTTACTTAATGTTCCCACCTGTTTGTCCCTGTAATGTTGCCGTGGAACACGGCGCAATTGGTGCCTACATTCTACGCAAACATATAAATCCTGGGGAAATTCCTTTTTGTTGTGTTACTGCAGGCCAGACAATCTTTGACGCTGTGCGCATTCAACAAGTGCATGTTTGAATTGAGTAGTTGTGGTAATATCTTCGCACAAACTGTTCGTTCTGTTCAAGCAATTTCAGCTTTTCCCACTTCACTTACCAGCACTATGCTTGCAAATCAAATTATTCTCGTACAAACTCGTAAAAGCATCGCAGTGAAGCATGGGGACTAAAATGCCATATTGTCCCGATATGGCTCGGCTGTAACTGGTTAGCAACTAAGCTCCTTTACAAGTTGATCTTGGCTACAGTCTCCTTGCCATCAAACCGTTGTGTGCTCCATAGCCGCGGCATTGGGAGCTGCTTTACAGGGAAAAAAGTGATGGTATTACAACAATGACTCTGTACACGTGTGTGATGCTTCGAATGTACGATTTTGAGAGCTTGAGCTACACAGTGTACATTTTCATTCCTCCTCTTTTAAAACTTCGTTGAAGCAAAGTGGTCCAGAGAAAATTGTTTCTTGACCAGGGGAATTTGCGCATTACCTCCTATGGGCAACTGAAAGGGGAGCAGAAATTCTTTGTTGAACCACACTTTGTTGTAGCGGGAATCGACTGTAGAGATGTGCAATTGAATGCAACACGTTAAAATTTTATGGTTGCACTGGGACTGAACTTTTGATGGGAAATGAGGAAACTTACAATGTATCAACTGGGTTCTACCATAACTGTCTTTTTCTTCAAAATGTCCCCCCCCTTTTCCCAAGCAACAAAGCTAGAGGCGTAAAACAACCCTCATTTTTATGATTTTCGGTAAAGATCTGTGCCTGCCTAGGTATTTCGTATATGGGAAGCGCAAGTACAGCGGAGCGGGTGTGCAGAACTCGACCCTGACGGTTGTGGTGCTTCTGTGCAGCGTTACCCCGTCATGTGGCAGGGCCTGCTGGCCCTCAAGAACGACCAAGCAGCAGTGCAGATGCACTTTGTCTCTGGCAACTCGCGCATTGCCGTGGCCTCGCTTCCGCCCATGGCCGACGGCTGCACCCCGCCGGTCCGCATCGCCCAGCGGATGCGGCTCGAGCAGACGCAGCTGGAAGGCGTGGCCCGGAAGATGCAGGTGGGCTTTCTCGCCGCTCCGTGTTCCTCCTCATCCTCACGCGCTAAGTGCCTGGATGTGGGCACGACAGTCACACCTGGTTAGCTCCAACTCACAAAAGAGAAAAGATTTCAGTATGGGGGATAATTTGATGTAAAAGCAAGCTAAGGAATTGGACGTCATAGTAGCACATACCATTTATAAAATCACCTTATTTACAAAACTCTTACTTTCGCATGAAATACTTCTTCCTGCATCTTCTTCTTGATCAAATTTGCGGCCTGCAATAGTAAGCAATTCTCCACACTGTCTAAAGAGTCGGCGCAGCTGAAGCCGCGAGCTTTCACATTCGTAAAGCAGCGCCGGACTTGTGTGATTGCACCAGTCACCTCGGACGTTGTGGGCAAGGACCATTGTTGCTTGCCCCATTGCACCCGCTTTCACTTGCACTCGGTTTTTAAACTCTCCTGTGGTCGTGATCTCATCATCCACCCCCACAAATTTGTCAACTTGACTTGATTCACAAGTCAAATGATTGCCAGCTCTTGCCAGATATAGCCACTAAAGCCTTTATTTTGTGGCACCTGCGCTGGTCACCACGGGAAGGAAGCCCACAAAGCGCCAACGACGCAAAAACAACCGAGAAAAGCATCGGGACAACTGGCCTGTTATTGGCTGTCTGAGCAAGCACGGTTGGCGGGTTAGGATCATTTTTCGCGTTGGGAGTGTTGACGGCTTGCCCTACGCAGCACGACGGTGCAATCAAGATTGAAAGAGCAAGGGGGAAAAAGCTTCCCACTACCCATGAGCGGTCGGGCTAAACCAATTTTATTGTGTGCTGGCGGAATATCTCCTCCGCCGTGAGAGAAGGCAAACTGGGGTGGGGTGGGATCACTTCTGTGGCACTGGTCGTTAGATCTATCGGAAGTCGCAGTTTTTGCTATATATTCTCACTAGGGATGTGCAAACACCAAATAGTAACTTTCACATCGAATACCAATTTTTTTGCAGGCCTCGATTTTTTTTTTGCAGGCCTCCCCAACATGTGAAGTAGCAGAAGCTACTTCACATGTTGGGGAGTCATGATGTTCTTTTTCAACCCAAAGAACGCACCTTTCAACTCTCATCTGCACTAGTCCAGTCGCCGTACCACTGTGAGGCGATACTTCAGGAATCTGGAGTGGGCACGATACGCATTTGAAGGGGAAAAAAAAAAAAGAGAATAGACTTGCCCTGGAGTTCCTGTACTGCAATCATGGGCAAGCGTGTCGTGTAACTCCGGAGCGAGCACTTTGCAGGCATGAACAATATGACACGAAAGCACAGTGCAACCGCAATGAAACCGCAAGTTACTCCTGTCCATGCTGGGGGCACGTTGAAACAGGGTGGTTGTGGTGGTGGAGTCTTGGCACTGACCCAGAGGGGAGGAGGAAGGGGGGACAGAGCTGGCCCCGGTGTGGCGTGGCCAGTGATAACGTTGAAGTAAAACGCAGTATGGCAGGATTGCTATAGACAGGAGTAGGCATAATGTGAGCTCATGCATGATTGACTTCTTGATGGGCCAGCGCGCAGGTAAAACACTGCATTCTGAAAAGGCAACGAATCATGGCACTGATACTACTGTGAAGTGGATTTCTGCAAGGCCATTGCTGTGAGGATAAACGAAATCGTTGAAGCCGTGGAAATTAAAGAAAAAGGCCCATCTGGTACGAGCTCAGCCTCAGTTAAGCTCGTGGACAAAGAGAAGTTCTGTTCAGTGCAGTGCCTGGTTGGGAGATGTGTGGGGAGTTCAGCTTTCAAACTCGACAACGTCAACCGCTTCTGAATTGGCAGCTACAGTCGAGTCCCGCTACAACGAAATTCACGGGACACGCGAAAAATTTCGTTGTGGCGGAACTTCGTTAATGAAAAATTACTGTTATACGTACGCCAAACGGCCAAGCCGCGAGCGAAACAATCGTCCGTGAAATTTCCGCGATGGCGGGAGGGGGGAAACCAAAGGCTGACATACCTAAGGCGGTCAATAAACTGTCTAACTTCACCAGAGAATGCATTTAGCGTCGCTCTTACACCATTTTCTTACATTGCGGCCAACCGCTAACTCAACGCTCGTGCCCGGGCGATCGCGAAACACGCATTTTGCGGCACATGCACCGCCGCAGTGAAGCGGTTTAAATTATCAAAATTTAACTGTATATGCATGAAAATCAGCAAGTTTGGCAAGCTTACGCTTACCGGAACTTTATTTCCAGAAGTCGGTGAGCCTGGCTTGCTTTCGCTTCACAGCAAGCAACGGCATTACGCGAGCCTCACAGTCAGTTAGAAGAGCCATCGCAATGTCATCGTCGTGTGCTCCCATAACTTTTCTGATAATATCAAAAGCGTCCATTACTTTGGAAGCAGTCGCTGGAGTCGGCGTGTCTTGGGGATCATCTTCCCCGGACGACGAAACATCACCACGCTTTTGCACGCTCTCAACTATCTCAGCATCGGTCAACTCTTCATACACCTCTACGTTGGCGTCGACGTTAACGAAGTCGTCCAGCTGAAGATCGGCAGCCACAAATCCCTTGTCCTCAAGGTCCATCCACTGTGAAGCGATTAGTGCGTCTTCAGCCTGCTCTGACGCGGGCTCATCTTCGGCTTCGGTTGAGCTGGTCGCCGCTTGGTTGTTCCCAAAACCGCAGTGTTTGAAGCAGTTGAATATTGTTTCGCGCTTCAAAGTGCTCCACGCAGCAGCCATCATTTGAATCGCCATGTACAGGTCGATTTTCGTCTCGGCCAGTTTCAATGTTCAGCAGAAGGCGCTGCATTAACCGGCTGCGGTACGCTCGTTTCAGGCTCACAATCACCCCTTGGTCCAACGGCTGTATTAGAGACGTACAGTTCGGAGGAAAGTACTTAACCTCTGTGTTCGTCAGAACAATGTCGTCGATTCGATGGGCCGAACAGTTGTCTAACAGTAAACAAACTTTGCGGCCTTGCCTCTTCATGTCGCAGTCGAAGGCGACAACCCACTCTGTGAAAATTGAGCGTGTAATCCAGGCCTTTTTGTTCGCTACATACTTTACCGGTAGTCCTCGATTGCCTTTAAAACACCGCGGCTTAGCACTTTTGCCGATTACAAGGGGTGGGCGCTTATCTGAACCGTCCATGTTGGCACACAGCAGCACCGTAACTCTCTTCTTGCTGTGCTTCCCACCGTGGCAACGCTGTCCTCTAAAATCAAGCGTCGTTGACGGTAGCATCTCGTAAAACAAGCCAGTCTCGTCAGCGTTATAAATGTCCGACGGACTGTACTGCTCAAGCAAGCTCGCGGCATTATCGGAAATCCACTCCGATGCAGCTTCCTCATCAGCGGCCGCCGACTCGCCAGACAGCACCTTGCCAACAATGCCGTGTCGGGTTTTGAAGCGGCTAAGCCACCCCGTGCTGGCCTTGAAATCGTCTAGGCCAAGCAAGCACGCGTACTGAAGGGCCTTCTGCTGCACAGTCGCTCCGCTCAGTGGAATGTTTCTTGCTCGTGCGTCCACAAACCACGTGTAGACGGCCTTGTCCAGCTCGTCATGTTTGGGCAGCGTCACTTTCTTGTGCTGTGAACACGTACCAGAAGCAAGAGCCTTGTGGATGGAGTCTTTGTTTTTCAGCACCGTCGACAGCGAGCTCGGTGAAATGCCGAAATCGTGGGCAATGTTCGCTTTCTTCCTACCGCCTTCTGCCTCGGCAATAATCTTTGCCTTCTCCTCGAGAGACAGAAATTTGCGCTTCTTCGTTTTTGTAGCCATTTCAACCAACACAACAGAGAAAATCGAAGATCGCTGTCGCCACTGTCGCGGCCGCGTGATGACCACGGGTGGCTATGGATTGCAGTGGCTCAAATTCGCACTTTAGATTTGTCTCCTAATATGGCGGCCACTCAACTTCAGTGCGGTTCCAGTTTCGGTTTCGAAAACCTCGTTGAAGCGTGAATCCGATCGTCGCAGCTTTGGAAGGGCCGTCTAATTTGACTTCTCGGCAATGCCCATTTCAGTGAAGTGCCAGTTTCGTTCTCGAAAAGTTCGTTGAAGCGGAAATATCTAATAAAGCGCATTCGTTATTAAGGAGCTGTTTTGTGTTACTTTCTATGGGAAGCTGACGGGGAACCGAAAAACCTTCGTTGTGGCGAAAATTTCGTTGTAGCGGGACTCGACTGTATTCGGGAGGCCCTTCTATTCATCCAGCAGGAATCGCCAGAAAAATGGGTTGTGCTATGCGACTCGAGGTCCGCTCTTCAGTGCATCCAATCTGCCCTCCGCCGCGGCCCATACGAACAACTTGTGGCTGAAATCCGGTGCTTATATGACACATTAGTCAGGCATAGACATGATATCGTTTTCCAGTGGCTCCCAAGCCACTGCGGCATTACTGAGAACGAACAGGCGGATAGAGCGGCTCATGGCGCCCACACAAGTGCAAGATTGACCCGCGTCCCTCTATCACGCACTGATGCTGCAAGGTCGCTGCGGTCCATTGCCCGGGAAATCACTCTCGCTAAGTGGAATACACCCGAGTTCTCTAACGCTCGTCTTTACTCGCTCGACCCAGATTTGCAGCGCCACCTACCTAATAACGTGCCACGCTCGGACGTCACCTTACTTTGTCGCCTGTGGCTAGGTGTTGCCTTCACCGGTGCTTACTCCTACACCATTGGAATGGCCAACAGCCCTGCTTGTGATGCGTGCGCCACCGACGAGACGATTGAACACCTTCTGTGCCATTGTGACCGCTTCATAACGCCGAGGCAACAGCTCTCCACCACACTTCGCCGACTCGACGACCTCCCCTTTACGGCGCAGACAATTTTGTGCCATAGGCGCTGTCCGACACAGGCCGAAAAGGCTATAAAAGCCCTACTGCTCTTTTTGAAGGACACGGGCCTGTCTGAACGATTGTAGGGACATTACTATAGTGCAGTGCCCTTAGTTCGCCCAATTTATCAGTGGACCGTATTAGTTTTGTGCATTTTCTGGTTGTGTGCGTTGTTTGTACCGCCTTTATAGTTGCCTGGTCACGCCTTGTGTTTTTTCTACTTTTCTTTCTCTCATTTTCTCCTTTAATATGTACCGCTGTCCTTTCTTTCCCTTTCATTTCCCGTATCCCCTCCCCCCTGAGTAGGGTAGCCAACCGGACAGTATTCTGGTTAACCTCCCTGCCTTTCCTGTACTATTCCTTCCTTCCTTCACAGTGCGGTATTGTGGAAGACCAAGTGTGTCAGTACAGTGGTGGGGGGTGCCATGCTTCATGCACTTATCCGCACACTGCCCGTGGTGGTTGCAGATGGTGGACGAGCACTGCATCCTGCTGGCACTGCCCTGCGGCCGAGACCACATGGATGTGCTGCAGCAGTCCAACAATCTGCGCAACGGCTTCATCAACTACCTGCAGCTCAAGCAGGCGGCCGGCATCGTCAACGCTGCCGCCCCTGGCTCTCAGCAGGCAAGTGGCTCCTTCCTTCGCTTGTAGTGTTGCGGACCATGTAGTTTCCCCCCCAAGTGTCTTTTGGGACGTTTGGGTAGTGTGACTTGACTGGAAAAGCCTACACACAGAGGCGGGCTTCCTTTTCGTGCCTAATAGGTTCCTGTAAATGCCCCTAAATCACGTTATCCTGCTGCAGCTGGCAGTGTTAGCAGATACAGTAGCCGGTACCCTCTAGCAAAGCTGGTTGCGCCACCCCACTTATCTGAAGATGCTCTTGTACCCTTTTTGAGAAGGTGACGGTATGGACAGCGCTTCAGCGTGCAATGCTTGAACAGTAGATTGGTGGCTGTGAATAGAGAGGCATGTTTCTTTCGATTTCGCATTGTTGGTGCGAAGCATTGTAACTGACATCTGTTTGTATGTATGCCACGATGGTAAATCTGCACAGGAGCTCGTTAATACGATTTGTCACACCAAACCGTGATAAGAAAGTCACTTTCACCTTCCTTATCAAGCCGTTCGTACCTGCGGTTTTAAACAAGTGTGTGGGATTTGTGAAACGGTACAACCTGGGGTCCACAGAGTACTTACTGCCTTAGCTCTGCTGCCACACGGAGTTGAGAGAGTGCCTCCTTTTCTCCCCCATGCAGCCAGCATACGTGATCCACATCTTCCCCTCGTGCGAGTTCTCCAATGAGAACATGGCACGCATCGCCCCCGACCTGCTGCACAGTGTCAGTGACATTGCCCACCTGCTGGTCATCATCGCCACCGTGTGATGGGGGGTGGGCTCCCCTCCCCGCCACGGAGATCTCGTCCTCGCTGACACACAGACTGAACGCGCAGCCCGCCGTTCTGCCGCCTGGGGAAGCAGCCACGACCCCAGCAACCAATGGTGCTCTGCAAACTTCGTTATCTTTTGGCCGCCTGGCGCAGAGAGTTTTATGGGAGCGGGGGGCAGCCCCGCCCCTCCCTCCCCCCACCCTGCCGCCCACCCGTGGTGCCCCGTCGGGACTCCTCCCCGCGACGCACTTGCCCGTGCGCGCAGGCGCGCCCGCCAGCCGGTGCGGCCGCCGCCGTCCCTCCTCTGTTTCTGTTGTTGGGAGAAGAGAATGCCGCCGCAGCATTGCATTTGGGCACGGGGGGGTGCGGGAGGAGATGCGTTTGTTCCCCCTCATTTATCCCCGTTGTATATACCCGATGATGGACTTGCATGTGTACATATATTTATGTATGTATACATACGATATATATAAATATATATATATATATACATATGATATATATTATGTACATTAAAGTAATAATCTCCAGTTAAGAGAGGCATCACCAGTCTCGGATGAAGTGGGGGCAGTTTGAAAGCTCGAAGAGATGCTCGGAGAATGCGAAAGGAAGAAAATACGCGATATATAGATGCAGGCTCAAACTACCATGTGATATAAGTAAATAAGGCAAAGATTTTCTGTGTGTACATATAACATTAGCGGAGGTGAAATGAACTTTCCTTCGAGGCTGTTGTCCAATGCATATGTGTGTGTGTGTGTGTATATGTACGTATGTATGTAGGTGTGCGCATAACAGCAGCAGCAGTGTTGTACAGTTTCTGTATAATGTTCACTCATGGAAGAGGTGAGAGTGGTGAGATATTAAGTCAGGGATTTCATTGCCGCACGCGCGCCCGTGTACCGTAGGGGGTGTGCGAGCGAGTGTCAAGTGTTGCCCTTTAGCTCCCCGTCGGCGTCATGCAAACAAACAAAAAACAAACATGGTTGTGGTGAGCAAGACGCCTGTGGCGAAACCTTCGTGCTTGGGGGGCCTGCATACCTTGTTGTATATCTGTGTTGCGTCTTGCACTGTTCTTGCTTTGTGTTGATGGTGTCATCTTCATTCAGGAGCCCTGTGTTGCATTAATGGCATAAACAAGCATTGAAGCCTTTTTTTTTTCTCTCTCTATCGTATGTCACTTAAGGTTCTTCAAATGATGTACAGTGGTTTATCAATTTCACATCATTTTCATTCTTCATTGTTTAGTTTGTACAGAAGAAAAAATTGTACCTGGCATAGTTTTTAACCTCTTTTATTTCCTTCTTTTTGTTTTTTTACTGGAGCAGAGCGAACTTTTGTGCATTTTATTTGTACCGTACAATGGGTGACATCTTTCTTGCTCGTGGGGACATTGAATTTCTGCTCGCGTGTTGGGGGCAAGTAGTCTAGCACGGATGTACATTTTGTAAATAAGCTGCTACACGTGTATTGTATTGTCCGAACATTCAACAAACAACCTTTCTCTTCGATGAAATTTTAAAGAAAAAAGGGGGAAGAAACAATTCTTTGTGATGTCTTTTCAAGCCACACCTCACATTTTTCAAAGTGGAAAAATACGCTTGCTTGGAGGCGCGATAGATTCGAAGTGAACACCGCAGTCGATGGGCCACGATCTGTCCAGGGTAGTTGAGAGAGAAGCGTTTACAAATTGACCCTCAGTTTCTCGATCGGGAGAACCCCAAGGATTTTTGGGCAAGCATAAAAGAATGGCTTGAACAAAAATTGTCCCAGTAGAAAGCGTTGCCTGTATTGGAAGGGGCCATGAAGACAAAGTGAAGCCTGATATTTGAAAGAACTAGCCTTGGGTTCCTCAAACTGTATACAGGCCCTCAAAAAAGATATCGTCGCAATGTTAGCGACATGACAGGGGACAAGAGGCCTCACTGCAGTGGCATAAACAAGTTACAAGGCTAGAAAGGGTCTGGTGAGTTGCTGCGTCGTTTTCTATATTATCAAGATTAATTTAGGTTTGCGTTATAATTGACATCATTGGTATTGCTACAAGGCAGCCTTCTGAGTGAACCAAAGCTGTTCTTAGGCTTCACGGTCCCTTCAAAATACGTGGCACCCTCCAAAAAAAAAAATTTCATTGGCTCGTCAGATATTGCTTTTGCACACCATTTTAGGCTGTGGTTTTCTGATAGATGCACAGACGTGAGACCATACAGAGAAAAGAAAACGGAGTTACGGAAGTGGAAGAGAAAAGGAAAAAAAAAAAAAAAATACGGGCGCCAAGTCCTCCTTGCTGTTTTTCTCCTGTTTGCTCAAGCCATTTTTCAAAGGAGTCTGTATCTATATACTACTGCTACCAGCCAGAGTGTCGTCAAACATTTACTACATGTTGCAGTGGGAGCCGTTGCCTCCCGTCGTTTCACACCAGGGCGTCGTCATTTGATGGATCTACGTGCTGCAAAGGACACCACCTGTTCTCTCTCTCTCTCTCTGTTCCGAACATTGTTCACTCGCGTGCTCTATTTTTCATGTGTGAAAAAGGCGTTTCCATTCTCCCCCGGTTTCCATTGTCTGTGGCTGGCTGTCAAGAAGGAGCGGTCCCTGGCCCCCAGCGCCCCCCTGCACCCCAACCCTGTACATAGTGGCATCCACCGAGGGCCCTGCAGGGGGCGCCGCTGAGGGGAGGGCTCTCTCTCTTCCCCCTTTTATCCTGTTTCTTCTCATGTTTTTTTATTTTTGTCCATACCACGCAGAGCAGTGATACACATAAGTTATTAGTAACGTAAATAAAAACAAGGAGGTGTAACAAATGAACGAGGCTGGCTGTTGTGTCCTTCTTGTCGTGCGGCGCTCCAGCGGCGTGGTGGCCCCGTGGTCACTACTGCGAGAGAAGAGAGCCCACGCTCAGCTACATCCTCCGGCGAGGACCAGTCCTGCTCAACTGGGGCAACAAACACACAACCTTCGCACGGAAGCTTGAACAAGCCTTGCATCCAATTCTCCTGCGCTCATACAACTCCTAATACAAATTTTTGCTTCAAATTAACTCGAAGGAAAAACATGCTAAAAAAAAAACCAACACTTGGGGCTTTCTTAATTAAGCTGCTCCTAGCACAATTCTACTATGCACACATTTAGCGCAGGCTGCTACAAGTCTGGAATTGATTTTTAAGGTCGTGTCTGCTTGACAGAAAAGGAAAAAGCACCTCTACCTTCATTAAACTAGCAGCTTACAATGCATAAATGCGCTGATAAACAAGATTTTTTTCTATTAACACCTGAGCTTGCCTCTGACACCCTTGGCCTTTTTTATTTGGATAAGAGCCTACAAGCAGCATGGTGCACAGAAGAAACAAGGGAAAGTAAAAGAAAATGAAAATGAAATTACTTCAATAGAACAAACATTATGTAGCTAATTCACTTGATTCTACAACACAAAAGAACATTCACACTCTGCCTTTAGACTCATTTTTAACAAAACGAACAAAAGTGCTGTAAAAGTCTGATACTCGGATCAGGCACTTCAAGTGAGTTATTAAACAACCTTTTAATTGACACCATCAAGTAAGGCCTTTCTACTTTTTTGTTGTTTGCAGATTTGTTAGGGGAATTGCTTACGCATAAGAAAGGAACTGTACTGACCGACACCCTGTTCAAAGAAAAGTAGCCTGGTTTAACCGTCTGACTGAAGGGGCAAAACTACGGTATAATGTGGAATATAGGTCGAGATTTTTTTACAGAAAAATTTGCCGAAAAGTCACCCCTCGACCTATATTGCAGTCACTGGCAGTTGTCATCTGGCGACCGGGCAGCCCATCGAACCCATCCAAACCACAAGGGCACCATCGCCACCACCATCAATCGGACGCGACGCCATCTTTGTTTTGTTGCTTCTCTCGCTGTCGGCGAATGTGTGCGTGCTATTTTCGTCTTGTTCAAAATGAGTTTTCCACTTGGTGCCAGTTTACAGCAGCATTTAAAAGAAAATTTGGGGGTTTTCCAAGGCCAATGACGTGTCCGCCTTGCGCCAGTTCGGTATCACCAAAAGAAGTGTTGCTAGCGGCGTTAGCTGAAGGGGCAGCTCTCAGTATGCAACGCTCGGAAGGCCTCGTTTCATGGGCGCTGCTCTGTGCACCTGTGCTGCTGTACAAAGGGGCAAATTTTGTCCGCTAGCGTCGTGCGATGTCTCTATGAATGGATACCCCAAGATGTTTGCTGACGGCCTGCACAGACTGGCTGTCGCTCCGGTCTGCCCACGAGTGTCCCATGCTTTGCCCTCGCTTCACGATGACATCGTCTTGGGAGTGTTAAAGTGGTGCCTGGACTGCACCGAAGACGACCTGTTGTGTGGACGACAGCGAGCCAGAAGCAGTCGTCCGACGATAGTTCAGACAGTTTTAAATGAGTAATCTGAGACGAAACAAGTTATAGTCTCAATAAAACAATGGGTGGTACCTAATTATTTTTTTTTTGCATTTTTCGGCTACAAGGTAAGGGGTCGACCTATATTCTGCATTATACGGGTACTAAAATTTAAAAGCATTCCGAGAGACCCACAATAACATCCTGTAAATACCTGTTTTTACACAAAGCTGTACTGAAAGGAGTAAACAATACCACTAGTTTTCCTACTTGGCTTGTTGATGCAGATCTGTATATTTACTCTGAGAACAGGAAATTGCCCAGCAGAGGTTTTGTACAACTCTACACATTGAAGTTGTAATACTGTTTTTGCCAGGGGTGGTGCCCAACAGCTACAAAGCAACCGAGAAAAACCGGCTCGTGCAGAGAAGACTTGCATCCCAGGAGACATGGCAAGTGCGCTCACCCACGCTGCCTTGGTCTGGTTAGGCAGCAGGTTGTGGATGCGCATGTGCTTGACCATTTTGCACCCCTCGGCAGTCCGTCGGAAGTCCGGATCGTATATCGCAGCACGCCACATGAGCAGGAACTGGGGGAAGATAAATGCGCAAATGCATCTGTTGACCACCCTCGCCGCCTTAATAATGAAGCACGCGTCGGGAATGAACGCAAGGCAGACAAACCTCCCGAAAGCTGAGCTTGCCGTCCATGTCCTCGTCAAAGTACTGCACGACAGCACGCAAGGCAGCAGGGTCAATGGGGATCCGCAGGCAGTGGAACATGTTGCTGATTTCGCAGCCATCAAGCAGGCCATCCTTGTTCATGTCCCACCTGCACGTTCATCGCGTGGAGGCCTTTGAAGATCACACAGATGATGTGCTGTCGAGAGGGTGACACTGACACCAATTTTCGGCGTAAATATTATTGCACAGTTCGCTTCCTTCACTGCGGCCTGCAACGGGAAGAACATAGTTCTATTGGATCTCATTTATCGCGCCGACGGAGCAGCGTGCGGAGCGGCACTCAGCAAATGGACATCAGCGTGACATCACTCCAGGAGAGGAAAAAGAAGTGACGTGCCAGTGCTCGTCAAAAACTCGTGACGTCGCTCCACGCGCGCGGCCTCACGAGCCGCGAGCGGGCGCCGTTCGGGATGAAAGCGTGGGAATTTGAAACAAACGATTTTCAGGCCGTTTAATGTAATTAACTATCGCGCGCTGAAGTATTTGAAGTGCTGTTTCAGGTTGGCCAGACCGTTCAACATGGATAAAAGTGTAGCATAAAATTTTCGTGTCAGTTCTCCTTTAATGTTACTGGGGCAAAAGCTGGATGAAAACGCCATTTCTGGTGGAACATTAATGAAACTGAAAGGATATGTTATTTTCTGCTCTGCAGCGAAACCAACGAGCCAACTTTGCAGTTTTTGTACCATCAGGTTATTACTAGGCCAGATGCCACATCACCCCCATAGCATTCTCACGTAAGGTGCTATCATGAGTCTGCTGCACCTCAGCCCGCACACCCTTTGGTCATTGACAAAAGAATGTTGTGGCACTTTCATAAAGTCATAGTAATAGTCGTTGTGGAGGTAACGTACAACTTAGCCTTGGTAAAAACAATGCCAGGGCAGAAAAACAAACATGCTCAATGTAGATTGGGGTGCAGTGCTTAGAGAATCCGAGTATGCTCTGGAGGAACCTTTCAAGGAGTGAAATGGTGAGCCTGGAGTGCAGCCTTAGTCTATAAATGTGTTAGGCTCACTCTACATTGTGGCTTTGAACAGACACTGAAAACCCTGGAATTCGAGCTTCCAGTGGAGGGGATCCGTGAAATTGATTTCCCCATGCATAAGCATTGCGGAATCCTCTCCTCACCCGAGTGGAGGGAGCAAGTGGATGGGACAAGGGACTGACCCCTAAGCATCTCTGAGGAAAGGAAATGGAAGTGCTACACAGAACTCTAGGCTTCTGTAAGAGCAGCTCTTGGGGTATCTGCTGCACAGGTCAGTGGTAAAATCAGTACTATTATCAGACCCAAAGAACCTAGGTCGCCAAGTGCACTAGCTGACTTCTGGGATCGTCTTGCACCAAGGCATTCTTCACTGCAATGCCCATACTATGTACATCTATACATGTACATTTACTTTGTATGGGCAAACGAGCCAAATTCACTGGCATCTTCTTTCTGATGACTAGTGCTCAAATCCAGAATCTCCACTGGATTCTGTAAAGCCTTCAGGCATGGAAAGTGTTCAGATCAATAAATAAATATCCAGTGAATATTCCTAGACATGCCTTTGTTATTCTAATTGCATTTTTATCACTACTCATTGCAGTGGTCTTTCTGTTTTTATTTGAGGAGGATACAAAAGAAGTGTATGAAAGACTATGAAAGAGACAGGAGTGACCATCCGTCTCGAAGACGATTGCTCTCGTCTTCCTACATTCTTATTAAAAAACACCCAAAACAAGAAAGAGTGCTGGCAATTCTTCATTTGATTTCCTCAAAAATGTGTCAGCTAGGTACACGAACACTACTTCAGAAACCGTCATTCTAATACCTAGTTGGCCGACTTGTAATCAGCATTTCATTTAACTGCAATATGAAAAAAAACAGGTCGACATTCAACCAATCCCATGAGCATTCAACAAAGTTTTAGTACAAATGACTCCCAACAGCGCTCGACATATCGTTAACATAATTTCATATCTTGTACAAATACCTGTGGAACCAGTCTGCCAAAAAAGAGCACTGGTCCAGGGAGAATTCACTGATGGCTGGAGACGACTTGTTCATCACTGGACAGACCGACGAGTCATGGTATGTGATCTGCCCGTCTGGTTCATTTCCGCCGGGGGCGTTCTTCTGCGCTGCCTTCTCGTCCTCAAAGGTTGTGCGGGCCCAATTAATGAACTCGGCCCTCCGCTCGGCATGGAATTTGTGTTGCATCTGCGTACTGCCTGTAAGTGCAATGAAAGCCATACTAAGCGGTGCACCAGAACTGGCAAACACTTGGTACCTTCATAGAGGGACTTTGCTTGGGCTATAAAGGCAGCTCGTTGCTTGGCAGCATGTTCGCACACTTTGCGGGCTTCTTGGACGCGAGTGTGGGGCAATTCAGCAGGCAACGGTCGCCCCTCGTCTCCTTGGTCCAAGAATCTTGTCCGTGCCTGCAATAGAAAAAAAAAAGTGTGAGAGCGTTTTTTTTTTTTTTTTAATTTACAAAAGAAGTTGTATATACTCACCCATGGGTTCAAGGTGTAACAGCCACCGTATTCTCTATCCGATCCAGCAGGATAAATTTCGTTGTCTTGCATAGTTTTCAGCATGGCCTGCCCTTCGGGTGTTGATTGGAACTCCGAATTTTCAACTGCCATCATCCACAAGTACAGAAACTGCAGCAAATCGAAATCGTTCCCGTAAAATTAAGTTTAAAAGGTCAGAACGTACGTACCACGACCGGCTTTGGTTCGTACGTACCTCACCGAAGTTAAGCTTGCCATTCTTGCTGTCATCCGCAAGAGAAATCAGCCACTTGGCAGACATCTGGGTTACATCCATGTGAAGACTTTTCCACAGGCGCTTAACACCTTCCACGTCCAGTTGACCGGTTTCCTTTGGATCTCCACTGCAGTGCGAAACCGCATGAGTGCGTTACACCCGTCAACACTTTTCGGCGTGCATTTTTTGCACCCCCCCCCCTCCTTTACCCCTGTTACTTTTTTTCGCGAGGAGGAACGTGCGAGGTAATTTATAGACCTCCATTATATGTAACAGCTGGTGAGTAAACGTATATTTTGACAGGTGGGTTGCTAGAAGCCCCTCGGGATTTAAGCCGCTCGCCCTCACCATCTGAACCAACGGTCAAAGATTTCGATGTCCTTCCTGGAAAAGACGCTGTTGACGCCGTGCTTGGGGTGCGTCACATCTCCAGCCATGACTGGCAAGTGACAGCAGTGACCGCACGGGAGATCCCTGGTTGTCCAGCAACGGAGCGGTTGCGCTCGCGAATTTCGTGCTATGGGCGGCCGCCTACCATGCGCCATACAGGAGTTTTGGCCTGATGTTGTGCTGGATTCCTCGGGCAGGCATTTAACCTCTACCGACTGAACGAACACACGGCCAAATTCTTCGTCTTCGCCTCACACGCCCAAGTGCGAAGCACGCACCAGGCGATGCGCGCGAGGAAGAGGTCCCATACATAGTTGCGGAATCCATGCAAGCGCCGTCAGCAGTTTGAAATGCGACGTAAGGTGAGGGGTGTTTCTAATGATTTTTAGGCGTTGTCCTTTACTACGTCAATCAAATTGTTCTTCTGGGAAAATGGGGTAGCTTACCCACTGCAGTAACCAGAAGCTGAAGCCTCGCTAGCTTCGCGAGACGAAACCGAAACTTAAAACTAGACTCTATCGAAGTGGATAGAACGCAGTGGCATCACCATCAGAATAAATAGGCTGTGCAAATCCAGTGACGTACCGAATCCAATCCGTCGCAAGTAAAACGTCCACGCTGTTTTTACGATGCCGTCAAGTGAAGTTTGATGTTACAAATCGGTGTCAGTAACAGGAGGTTCTGAGCGCAGTTCTATATCAGCATGGGCCGCAAAGCGAACTTCTCCGAGAAGCCCGGACGGCGGCGGTCTAGGAAATCTAAGATCCAACCCCCTCCGGAGTTGCCGAAGGCTCTTAAAGGTAAACACCGCTTTTGTACCCACGTGTTAGTGTTTCATCTAACTACTCGCCTCGTACGTTGCATGCACATACTTTTCGTTTTGTGTGTTTTCAGCTGAAAGACCACTCTCTAGGCGAGCCCTGAAAAGGTAACACCGTCGGCACTGGTATTGTGGAAAGCGGGCTATGAGCATTCTTCAATTCCAGGCTGAAGAAAACCCAAGGCCTTAAAAAGAAGCCAGCAAGAAATGCCCTAAACGAGAGGAAGTCTGCAGAAGGTAAGAGAAGTTTGTCAGGCTATCACTGACCATCACTAATTACCCCCTGGAAGGTAAAAAGCCGAATGATCGTGACCGCTTCGCTACTTTGCTGTCGATGTACCAACCTAGTCATACTTTTTACCCCTATTTAGAAGAGAGTGAACTTTCACCAGCACCAAAAACACAGTCATTTTCTGACGAGAACAAAAAGTGGCTCAAGCCGAAAGCACCGAAGAGACAGCTGTTGGAATCTGACGATGAAGATGACGCCCTCGACAGCGAACAAGAGGTAATGTCGGTGGGAAGAATCTCGCCTAAATGCGGAAATGTCATTGACTGCCCCTCACGTTTTACTAAGTACCTTATTTCGTACTTTCAGGATTTTGGCGAAAGCTCTGATGATGCTGCCATGGACGACGAGTTTGATGCTCAAGAGGGCAGCGATTTAGATGAAGACGAGAGTGACGATGAAGAGGTATGAATCTATTGACTTAGTTCTAGTAAGTCAGAAGACAGTTAAGATTAAGCTCACTGGTTTGTGGTTGTGTCTCGCTTCAGCTTCCCATCGAAGCTGCGTCAAGAAAACTACAGAAGAAACAGGAGGAAGATAGGTAAGTTATTTTTTGTGGCAGTTAAGCGAGTGTTCTACTCGCAGTAATTAAAGTTCAGGGCCTTTGTATCGTTCACTTTATTTCCACCTACTCTGATTTGGTATAAAAATTCAATTCGTATAATTTGCCAGACTAATGCAGAAATCTTCGTGGGAACTCGAGTCCTCTTCGAGAGCAGTTTTTAAAACAGCTTGACAAGGCCCGGTAACCCCTCGCAAAGCAGGGACTCAAAAAGGGAACCCTATAAAAATGTCAAAATACTACATGAAATAAAAAGCGTGTGATCGTACAGTTATGCAAACACTGTCATGCGGCTACAGATGAAAGTTCACTTGAATGCTTCTGCATCACTGTTAATCAACTAAGTTGTTCACAGTTAAAGCTCAAAAAAATATTTTCTCAACTGTCCGGGCTGTACATGACTATATTTATATTAAGAATAAATAATACATTGTGCAGCTTGACTGGAATGCATGGTGTTGTGGAAATTCAGTAGTAGCCAATTGTGAGCATATTGTGTAAGCACTATGTTTGTTCTGGAGGCCATATTAGTAAAAGTTTTCAGAAAATTGCAATTGGAATAAGGGGAAGTTTGAGTTGAAGAAAGGTGTTTGAGGCCAGCATTAGGGTGGGCAATTCTTTTTTTTTTTTTCTTAAAAAGAAAATAAGGTTTGTTTACTATTTGTTTTGCCTTTGGTTGCGCAGACCAATCTGTGATAGTTCACATGCGGCATAAACAAAGCTTGGTATGTTTGCATTTGTCTCTTCATACACACCTGCTTCATGTTGGCAAATAAAGCGGGGAAGCTGGGTATCCACTGTCGGAGTGCCTGCAGTTGTGAAGCCACTAGAATGGGAGCTGCCGTCTGCTATCACTTGGTGTGCAGCGCTCCTTCAGTTATCGTATCAACATGATACGTTTTAGTGCGCTGCACTTTGGTGGCTGCTACTGTGCTTTTGCGACGGCGTTGTAACGGAGCAAGCGAATACAGAAAGAAAACGGCAGAGGAAAGTACGAGGGGGAGAGGGCGGTATGCTGAGCCCACACGAGGCACTCGTTAGCGGCGACACTTGGCGAAAGTGTAAAGGGGAGGGCGGTGCATGATTCTGTAGCGTCAGCTCTCTCCTGCCTCCCCCTCACACTTTTGCCAGACGCTGCTCCTCTGGCTGATCCGAATCACGTTAGTTTGCGCCTGAATTTCAAACACAATTTGCAACAACATACTCGGCGGCAGCGACGCGCTGCGAGATAACAGCAGAGTTGCACGAGCCACTGTGCGTTTGCTGGTCACGTGATCACTTTCTGAGGCGCAGCAGATATGCACCGTGACCGAGAAGACTGCAGTTCGTGCTGCACACACATTTAGCATTGGGGAGTAACCTTCAGTGTTTTCTTTATTTTTTTTTTTTTTAGGTTTCTCTCCAGGAACTTTCATGCTACATGGCAGCTTTTCACTTGGTGATTTAGTGTAAAAAAATTTCTTCCACTACCCAAGCGAGCACGCTTTCCTCTGGGCTACAATAGTAGGATGTTTTTTTGCGGGCAAAGAGTTGGGTGTGACGGCTGTCTGGGGTGCATTGCTGTGAAGGGGATGGTTGCTAGCCTGCAGTGCAGGCTGGGGAATGGGACAAAATTGGATTGCACTTGTCAAATGGGTTTGCTATCAGGTGGGCCACAAGCGGTTAGACTCCTTATGTTGCACCAGCCCCCCCCCCCCCCCCCCCCCTCCCTCCCCCTTCCCCCAATCCCTCCTCCATGGGTGTGTAAAGAAAATGAAGGGGAAGGGTAAGAAAATGAAGAAGGATTGCATAAAGGTCAAGACAGAGCAGGAAGGGTAAATAAGAAAGCACACTGAGAATGCGTCATAAGTGCTGAAGGATCACCACACATTACCCCAACTGGCAGCTGCCCTGTTCCATACGTTTCACCTATCCTACACAACTGCCCAGCAGCAAATTGCTTGAATTTTTTTTTTCCTGTTATGTTTTATATTTCGTACATATACATGAATGATCAATCTGAAGATGATCACGCTAGGGGCGAATTAACATACAGCAGTGCTGACCCGCCGCAGTGGCTAAGGCGTTGCGCTGCTGAGCACGAGGTCGCGGGTTCGATTCCTGGCTGCGGCGGCCGCTTTTCTGATGGAGGCAAAAAGCAAAAATGCCAGTGTGTACGAGATTTCGGTGCACGTTAAGGGTCCCCAGGTGGTCAAAATTAATCCGGAGCCCTCCACTACGGCGCGCCTCATCGTCTGAGTTGCGTCGGCACGTTAAACCCCACAATCAAATCAACATACAGCAGTGCTATGTTACGGCTTCTATGAGGTTTGTATCATGCAAGAGACTGAGGGGGAAAAGGCACCGCTATCTTTATCTCCAAAGTTCTGAAATGGGCTGCTATGCAGCTTCAAAGGCCTGCTTCAAATTGATCGCAACTGTACAGACTCCACAGTCACTGCATCTTTGTGATGTCAAGTTGTGTATGTCTATGCCAATATTTGTGTTGTGTGTGGAAGTGTGAAAATTGGGATAAGATATACCAACATATTTAGAAGCATTTGGGCAAATCTTTCATCAGTGTATGTTCGCTACAGTTCTTATGCCCTCTAGTAGGTGGCTGGAAACAAGCAATTTTTGTCATGTGTGTTGCAAATGCCGGTTTTAAGGTGCCCGTGTTATTTTTATGCAGGAAACTTGCAGACGAGGAGCTGAAAACAAACATTGCTGAATCTGAGGTCTTCACACTTCCAAGTGGGCAAGAAATAGAGAAGGAGAATATCCTTTTGGGCAGTTTTTTCTCAACCTGGCTCTTGGTGACAACCATGGGATGTGGGAGCAGTTGTAGCCTTTTTTGGCAAGTTGGTGTGCTGCTACTGAAAGGAAAGGGGTGGAGGGGGCCTAAAAGTTCCTGGGATTCTGAGCTGATACCTTAGCATAGCAATGTGGTATGTTTGCATGCCCATAAAGAATTGTTTTTATTGATGGAAAGCAGGGTTCATTAAAAACTGCATATTACAAAAAGTGTAATTCCTGTCATGAAAGTTGTATGGTGTGTAATGAGTAATTTTGTCACTCTTGATGATTGCTTTAGTATTGCATAGCAGGTGTACTTATGTTAGTGAATGTAGATTAATAATTGGGGCTCACAGTGAGGCAGCCTAAAGAGCTCCATTTGAAGGTTTCAGTAATACCAATGAAGTCAAGGGTATAACAGAAGCCCGTCTGGTCGGGATGCATTTTGATGAAAAAAGACCAGGATGCCGACCACAAGTTAGTTCGAGTTTAAAAGAAAATTAACGTTTCGGCTTCCACACGGATGCCTTGGTCACAATTGTGGTGATTGTGACCGTGTGGAAGCCGAAACGTTAATTTTCTCTTAAACTCGAACTAACTTGTGGTCGGCATCCGGGTCTTTTTTCTTCAAAATTACCAATGAGTGCAACATTGCATGTTCTCACTGCTTGTTTGGCACACTTACGGCAGTCTTACTTACAGAAGTGAGCGGGAAACATGCAAACTTGTGCCTTGTTTTCTGTGTGGTAAAAGGGGCCAAACAAGGCTTGTGGCGGATTCCTTAGCTGGATCCACAGGCCGAACCTCCGGACTTGGCCATTATCAGCGAGAGGATAAAAGACATCACGTACGTCCTTAATGACTTCGCAAGCAGAAGAGAACCTGGAAGGTAAGCTCTGGCAAGCTTGGATTGCTTTATTTCTGCAAGGGAGTTTGGCAGTTCAGTGAAAATGTTTAAGCATGAATTGTAGGAGAACGTGGAAGGTAAGCTCTTTCGACCTTTGAGTGCTTTATTTCTGCAGGGTAGTTATGGCAGTTCAATAAAAAAGTTTAAGCATGAATTATAGGAAAATCGACTGTCATAAAATATTCCAAGTTTGGTGTCGTAGGTAAAGTGATCTCGTGGCATCCATGACAACCACGCTTTCATCAGCCTTGTCAATGCCCTTGGCATCACAAGAATGTCTAGAGCTAGGGAATTAGTCCTTTTTTCAGCTGGTTATCGTCCTATGTGCAAACCTTTGTGGAGGCTAAAGCATTTTGACATCCAGGCGGCTCTGATGGTGTGTGACATGAAGTAGGGGCCCTGTGGTTACTAACCTCACAAAGCAAGGAAAGCACACAGTATAGCTACCAGGTAGGTGCAAAAACGATTAGTGAAAATCGTAGGTCACGGCCGCTGTGTCCGTAATAGGTGCAGGTTTTGCAGCTTTTCCAGAGGTAAGTGGCCTAAAAGGCCCTGCATTTTCTTACGTGTGTGACTTTTGTCCATCATTGCATAGGGCAGGTTACCATAACTTTGGGTCTATAGACCGCGTGATCCGTAACTTGCATCCCGAAATGGACAGCCACCTATTTAATTCGGCAAGAGCAAGACATAATGTGTGAGCTAGAAAATGTGATGCCTGGAATGAGATGCTTGTGTGCACAAGAGCCTGTATCAGTGCAGGCGAATGATGCTTCCCACTTATGTTGAATTCCATTGGCAGTCCAGGAGCAGTCGCCGAGCTCTGCCGCAGAGTGCACTGCTCCGTCGAAGAGCAGGTGCTCCGAAACTGCCTTTGGAGTGCACATGCTCCCGCCGGAGCAACTGCTGAAGCATGGTGGGAGTTTTCCGGCAGTCTTTACGTCGGGCCCTTCCAAAATGTCGGCTTCCCTGCAAGCGTTTTCTTGCGGGGTCTCAACTAAAGTCCCTTTATTGGATTTTTTTTGCTGATGAAGGGACTGTATTAGCCTCAACAGCTTCCAACGGCGCCCGTGACGAAAGTTTCATCAGCCTTTTCACAGGCAGGAAAAAAGAAAGGCCGAAAACGCATTTATGGGCTGGGCGTCGTTTGAAGTTGGGCTGGGCGTCGTTTGAGAAGCTCAGAGTAAAATATGCTTTGAGATGAGGTTGAGGGCAATGGATCAACGAAGGTAGGCAGCTAAGGTTTCTAGGTACCTATACTTGAAAAGCGTGGACACGCAGTGGTTAAGAAAGACGAGAAGGCTAACGATGAAATACGGAAAGAACAGTGGGGAATCCAAAACAGCCAAGGTAACCAAAAAAGAGGCAAGGCAGATTGAAACGAATAAATGGAGGGACAAAATGCAAGCTAAAACGTCGTTAGAGATGTGCAGGGCTGAGAAGATGAACATCAGAAAGGAAAATTTCTACGATAATTCCCAGGGCAGTGCTTTGCTTTTTGATGCTAGAGCAGGTTGCCTGCGAACTAAGAGTTTTGTGAGGAAGTATTCACAAAATGATGGGGTATGCGTGGTCTGCGGAAAAGAAACAGAAACTATGCGGCACATAGTGTTAGAATGTGAGGGTATCCATCCAAATCTACATGAAGGGAATATTGGGCTTTTAGAAGCCCTAGGATTTAAGGGTATCAGAGAGGAAGTTAACTTCAAGGCTGTCGAGGGGACGAAAAGAAGATTAGAATGCTGGTGGACGAAAAGCAGAGGGGAATATTGCCTAGGACAGTTACCACCTGTAAGAGGGAAAGAAAGTATTTTGGGTCTAATAAGCTTTAGTGCCTGCCCTAAGCAGCGCTAGTATTAAACCAAGGGTGTAAAACATGGTTATATTAGTCCTTTTTGGTAAGATGACATGTCATCAACCCGCTTCAAAGGGGAAACCAATAGGAATCATCAATCATCATCATCATCTTCATGTCCACCTGGTCGTCGCCACTGGATTCCGAGTTCCAGCTGTTGCTCTCACTTTCATTAACTAGCAAGCATGAATGCAACATGGTGTGCAGCGTTCTTTTTCCTATTGTTACTGTGGCCGTTGTGCGTATTTGCGTTAGTGGGTGCCATGGCAATTCGAAAAGAGAAGTAGACTGGAAGAAGACGGCGACAACGTCACGAGAGATCAGTCCCCCGCAAGTTCCGCTGACTCCGCTGATTTTGGGGGAGCAACTTTTCTTGCTCCGTGGAGTGATCTTGGCTGCAACGGTGCTCTCAATCTGCCGTCGGAACAGGGTTTGGTTGCTCCCCTTCTGCCATTGGAAGATGTCTGCTCCAGACGGAGGGAAAAAGTTGCTCCAAAAGGGTACCGGATCTGCCATTGGAATTCAACATTAGTCAACTCCTGCCCTGCTCAAAAAACTTGCACTATGTTAGGACTCTGCTTGACAGCTGAATTGCAAGGCTGGTAACCCCTAGTAGCCACAAGGATAAGTGCAGCAGCTCCAGTTTATTGTAGCATGCTGTTTTTAGTGCAGGGACCACATGAAAACTTTGGCAAATAATTGAAGTTGTTGCTTTTAATGTGCCGGAAGAGCGTAGGTGTTAGCATAGATCAGTGCAGTCATTGGCACAGATGCTAGGTTTATTGGCGGAGATTAGTAAGAGTTGTTTTCCATTCTTTGCACCCTGGGTTTCCTTCATCAGAGAGCTTGTGTTTGTGCCACAGCATCTGACATTACCATGTTCCTGCCCACTTTGAGCTGCTGCACTGCTTGTTCTTGTGGCCCAGGCAGTGGGTGCCTGGGGGGGTGGGCTGTGTGCACTCCTCTTTTGTTGCCAAAGATGCCGGCATGAGTGGTTACACATTTACTGTGCTCTTGGCCATTCTGTACAAATTGAAATGTTCCCGTTATGCTTGGCTGTAAGGCAGGACTGCTGTTCAAGATGAAACTTGCCGTATCAAATAATCAGAGGTTGCCGTGGGAGAAGTTTGAACTTCCACGCCCAGGACACTGCTTTTCTGTGGAGCTGGGGCTCACAACTTGCAAGTGCAAAAAAATTATCACTGCTGGTATCGATGTACCACGTGTTGTATTTTGATGGTAAACTTAAACTTCCTGGTGGTCATGTGTGTTGTGTGCAGGTCACGTGCCGAATATCTGGACATCCTGAAACAGGACTTGTGCGAGTACTACAGCTACAATGAATTCCTGATGCAGAAGTTCATGGACCTCTTCTCACCTGCTGAGGTATCGGCACCAGCCTAGTTGTTGGGCTGTGCTAGGGTGGAGATTTAAGTGAGCTGGCTAGGCAGGTTGGAAGGGAAGAACACAACACTTCCAGTAGAAGAAAGCGATGTGGTTTTTGTGCCTACCAACTTGGGCCATCAGTGTGGGCACTTCTTTCTTCCAGCATGCTGAACAGTGTTGGAAAGAGTGCCCAAACTGTACCTTCAATGTGTATTGAAGACCTGAAGGTCTGCTTAGTTGAAAAACGGTTTAATAAATTACGAGCAATTTTTCCTCTCCCGATAGAGCATGAAGGTTTTTTGGTGCACAACCTGTTATGTTTGATGAATGGTATTTACCTTATCATCAGGATGTGCACTGTTGTGGCATTACTCGTTAGTTACAGAATGGTTAAGCAACATGATGATTATGATAACTTCATGAAAGTACCTGCTTGCTAATACACTGTCTTCTCAAGTTAAACTTTACACTTTAGCTTTACGGGTTTTTGCCAAATTCAGTGAACTAAGTGTCCATGCAGATAGAAGTTCATGGAACTGAATGTCTTTAAAATGAGCACACTTTCTGATATGCTGAACCAACACTTACTCTGTTGTCAGAAATGCAACTATCGAAGATAAGCTCCTAATAAAACAAATTTTCACCTGTACTTCAAGTTTGTGTTAACCAAAGTGGCGTATTTGAATTTTAGAGAAGCCTTTCATATAAAATCTATTTCTTGCCCTTTTTTCACAGCTCATAGAGTTCTTGGAAGCAAACGAAGTCAACCGACCAGTGACAATCCGGGCCAACTCATTAAAGACAAGACGGCGGGACTTGGCCCAAGTAAGATGAGCTCTTAGCTCAGAAAGATTTCTTATGCCATTCTGCATTATCAAACATTTCTCACTTACGGGCTACAAATTCTAGCCAGACAACTTCAGAAGAAAGCTGCATAAAGTCATAGGTACACAAGAGGAGGATAGAAAATCAGACGAGTTGGCCAAGTTTCATTGCCACTAATATAGAGCGGTGAGACAGGAAAAGAGAAAAAAAAAAGCACTCACGACAAAAGGACATTAAACTTCTGCATGAAGTTTATTGTAAATAGTCAACTACTTCAGCAACTGTATATTAAAGGGACACTGAAGTGAATTTGTCAAGCTCCCGTTTTTGCTTGCACTGTGTAGACTGGCTCAAATTAACACACTATTCATCGTTTATCCGGTTGACAAATCGGTAATTATTTTACAAAGCGCGAAAGAAGAAAAACTATTATGCGCGGTTTGCGGCGGCCGCACCAACTAAAGGCTGTGACGTCAGGAGGGGGGGGCACTGTGATTGGACGATGCCCAAGGTTAGCAATCAAAAGTTTCGGTTTCGGTTTCGGTTCTGTAAAACAACATGCTTGACATCTGATGGCGTTGTTGGATGGGCATTCTCGATTTCTCAATTATCGCCGTACCGCGCTTCTGCCATGTTGTCGGCTGTCAAATGTCTAAGATAAACCTCCCAGGGCGGCTTGGAATCGTAGAAATCACTAGACGAGGCCTACGCAGTGGATGAACGCCCTCCGCGTCACCGCAGACTCTTAAATGCCATGCGCTTTTCCCGCATTATCGGAGCTTGCCTCACTCATGTCTGTTCGTAAAAAGCTAGTTCGCACCAGGCCAAGGGTGTGCTGATTCAGGCCTGGGCCCACTGCCCGCAAGCAGTCGGTGCTTGTGGCAACAGCATGCCACCGAGAACTCGCTAGCGCGTCATTGTCAGTATGCGCGCGTTCTGCGATCTCGCTCGTGGAGCAGTGAACGTTACGGCCCAAAAATGGTGAACTCAGTTCAGAAAACATCGGCCGCATACGAAAAAATGAACCTACAAAAAAAAAAATACTTGTACCCTCGGGGATTCGAACTTGCGACTTTCAAAACAAATTCCAGCGCCTCAGACCGCTAGGCCACGAGCCGGCGCTGGTCGGTTTGGATATATAAGGTTTATAATTTATGACCAGTTTACACTTTTATTTATTTTAAGCATTTTAAGTACTTTATGTGACTATTTGTTGTATATCACTCCTGCAGTAAGTGTCCCCCAAACTTCCACAATATCTCACGTCTAGCAATTGCATTTCTTTGACAGAAAAGCGTTCGCAGATGTGCGGTCGTGCTGCTGACCGCTGTGCTTGTTTACCCAGCGCAAAAAGTGCTTCCTGCTCCCTAGTTTTGCGCTGTACGGTAAAAGTTTCAGGTGATTTTATTTTCTTAGTACCTATATTGACTTCGCTGACTCTTCTCCCGCCTTCAATTGGCCTTAGATTTTCCTACTAGCGTAAAGTCAGCGAAGCGTCGCATGTGCACTTGTGCAGCGCTTGTGTGGAGCGACCCGAACTCTGAGTTTGACACAGTGTACAAACTAACAAAGTAAGGAAAGGCACATTCTTTCATTCACAAAGGTGTTGTGGCTTAGTTTCAATTGAGCGAGCGAATAGCGACGACCCGTCGGCGGCCGGCGGACGAAACGCTGGGCCGACTGACTCGATCGGTAGGTCGGCTGGTCGGCGAACCGTGCAGTAGCGCAGCCATTTTCCAGCTCATCTCCTGCTGACGTCACACGAAAACGCCACAGAAAATGGGCGAGCGTAAAGAGAGGAGGACAGCATTTTCGAATTGATTTTTCTACTAAATAAATTCGCGTAAACGCGGCCAGAGTGGTCGAAACAATGCCTACGGACTCCGAACTACAATTTGCGCTAGTAATCCCGCAATGTTTACAAATCACTTCAGTGTCCCTTTAACGAGCTCTTAGCATACAGTAGGAAATTTGGTGAATCCAAGTCACATGGCGAAACTTCTTGCCTCGTGTCATTACCGCACTTTCTCAGTCGTATTTGGTGCAACTTGATCGTAGAGTTTTAAATGCAGAGCATTTCAGTAACTCACGATGTCACCCGCGTTGACGTCCGTAGTCGTAGTCCGCACCCCTCCCCCTACACTATATAAAAAAAAATACTATCCGGCGCCTGGTTTCGATCCCTCGACCGTGCGGGCGGAACGCAATGTACATGGTGTTTTACCCACTGCGCCACAAAGCCGACACAGAATGGGAGGCTACGAACGCGCCTTATATCCTTGACTCATTCAAACTACGTCAAGAAGCTGCTGATACAACGCATTCACTACCACCAACTCCCCAAACACTAAACGTTAACGCAATACACCCACCCCCTATGCGACGCATTTACTCGAGTCCCCCTCGCGGGGAAATGGGCCCAATTTTTGTTGCTCTTTGTGTGTAACTTAGGTGCAGGAAGCTGACCTAATGGTGTTGTGTCCTTTGCAGGCTCTCATCAACCGTGGGGTTAACCTGGACCCCATTGGGAAGTGGTCCAAGGTTGGCCTCATTGTCTACAACTCCCAGGTTCCTGTAGGTGGGTAACTTTTCTTGTTGTTACATTTATCAGTGGCAGCTTTTTCTCGCTTCATTTCAATTTATTGTTCTTGAAGTGTACCGTATTTACTCGCATAATGATCGCACTCGCGTAATGATCGCACCCCTGAAGTTTGTCGTCGAAATTCGATTTTTTTTATTTCCCGCGCAATGACCGCACCCCAAACTTGCTGGAGCGATAGGTTGTACATGTGTCAAGTATAGCCAAGTCCCGTCCCGTCTTCTTTTTTTTTTCTCTGCGCTCGTTTCGCCACTTTTTTTTTCTGTCCCGTCTGTGTGCACAGTTCGAAGTTTCAAAATGAGAGGTCGTGGTTGAATGAGAAATAATTAATAAAAATGTCTGTGTGCTGTTCATGTGATGCGTGCGTTTATTACAAATTTAAGCTATATTTACCCTTTATTTTTAATTATGTTCATAACACCTACCGTTAAATTATTGACCTGCAACTTGTTGCGTTTCCTGTGGTCGGCTATTTGTCGCGAAAAATTTACCCCGCGTAATGATCGCACCCCTAAATTTGCATCAATTTTTTGGAAAAACAGTGCGATCATTACGCAAGTAAATACGGTAGTTCGTTGCGTAATGTGACTACCAAAGGTAATCCGTAGATGGGGAATCTGAACCTCCTCCTTATACTGCCAAGGAAAATATAAAACACAGAAGCACAATTAAAATGTTTAAATGATATTTAAACGAAAACTAAATGATCAAAAAATCAAAGCCCCCATGTTCAAAAAGACTGTTAAAGCACAAAGCTCTCTCCAACCTGAGCCAAAGTCAAAGTCCAAGGTTGGAATGGCGCAATTGGATAGATGTCGTCTTCATAAAGTAAGGGGCCCAGGTGAAATCTAGGCCCGGAGAAGCGGTCTCTTTCTTTCTTCTTTCCCTTTCCCTTGAAATGCTTGATGTGCCTTTGCTTATCATCATCATCGTTTTATGAGACCGATTGCGTAAAGTTGGCTTTCCTTCAGTGCATTGTGGTGACAGGACGGTCGCCGTCAGTGAAGCATAAGAAGCTTCGCAATATGGTGGGAGTCACTCGTATATGTGGAGAGATGCCTTCAAACAGTTGTCAGACATTGCGAGGAACTTTTTCTTTTTAGCATCTCTTTTATTTGCGATAGCTTTGAGGTACCATGCCAAATCGTCATTCTGATGGCGGCCACGTTACTGGCTGTGTGGGATGTTGTAGCTTGCAGCGGGTCAAAATTTCATTAGTTTCCTACTTCGCTAGCTGTGCTGTTTGTTGAGAACTAGTTGCCAGTAATGTCCTCGGCAAGGTTGAATATAGCAAAAAAAAATTTCAATTGCAATTTTTATATTTAATGGTAGCAGCCTTGGCTGAGCAGTGGCATGCATGGGGACTTGAGAGGAATGGATTCAAAGGAAATGGGGATGAAGTTTTTTCATAACCTGCTCCTTGAAATGTGTTTTAATTGTTGCTTCAATCTTTTATCCCAGTTGGGTGAATTATCGAGAGAGTGGTCATATTTTGTGGGAAGCAGAAATGAAATTGCTGCAGGAGATGTAAAGACCTGTAAATGAAGCTTTCAGTATCAAAAATGAAAAAGTAAGGAATCTTGCCTGGGGTGCAGCTGGTCTTTTTTTTCTTAATATTTTCTGAGGTGCACGTAAGGAAGCAAAGGAAAGGGGAACGTTGAAATAAAACCCCCTCCTCCAAAGAAAGTGAAAAAAAAAATGGAGATTTGGTTGCCAAGAGCACAATGTGATGGGGTGTTCCCATTTGGTTTACATTTGCTTGTATGAGTGAACCCTGTGTTAATTAGAGATGCAAATCGATTCCAATTCTGAACTGACATTGACTGAATCCTAAAGTATGTAACGTGGCTGTAGTTCTGTCCCAGTAGGTCCTTCCAAGTGCTCACTGTTTCTCCCTCTCAACTCCCAGGGGCCACACCGGAGTACTTGGCCGGCCACTATGTGCTCCAGGGGGCGGCCTCCATGCTGCCCGTCATGGCACTCGCTCCGCAGGAGAACGAGCGCATCTTGGACATGTGCGCCGCCCCGGGGGGGAAAACCACCCACATCGGTAGGGGTGGGAAAACCCTCTGACGTTGGCTGTTGTAGTGCTGGGCTTATAATGAGCATTTGGCAATTCTCACGCTAGTGCAGGGGGCATTGACTGTCAACATTTTTTGCGAGTTTATGCAACTTGGACAACAGGAGCACTGCATGAGGAACGAGATAGCAACCAGAGAGGGACAATAAGTCGTAATGGCAGGCCAAAAACTAGGCATGGGAATGCGATCAGAACATTCAGGGCCAGGAGGAGACTGGGATGGCGCGCAAATGACTTAGGCCTAACCTTTGTCTCGGAACATGCCTAACCAGAGAATATGATGGTGTTGGAGCCAAGAGCATAGCTGTATACAAATGAGGAGGGGACCAAACATGAGAGGGAACATCTTTGACAGAACTGGGCCTGATCAGATGAAAATATTTCAGCGAGTTGCTGTAATTAAAATGGTGCAGCATTTTTAAGCTCCTTCAGTTTTTTGGCAGGGTTTTCCTATAGTTTATTGGAGACTGCAGTTATGTGCTGATGGAAATTTCAGTCCTTCTGTATGAGTATTGTGTGCGAATGTGAGTGCTGTGAGTATTGGGGCTGTGTGAGTGTTTGAACTCGTTTGAACTCGCATGAAATGAAAGATCTCAAACTGGATGCTGTCTTTTTCTCGCAATGGGTCATTTAAGGCTTTCACATTTAAAAAAAGCCTGTGTGTCACTGTTTCAACATCCATCATGGGTGTTTAGATGGTCTGAGTTAACCTGCAGCCTCCTGCTATGGCATTCCTCTTAATCCAGATGCAGCTTTGGCCGGCAAAACGGCAGTGAAGGTTTCTAACTTGCGTTTTAAAGTGGTCATGCGCGCAGTTGCGGCTTGAGGACCCGAATGACTGTTCTCTCTCCCTTCAGCTGCCATCATGAAGAACACAGGGGTCCTTTTTGCTAACGAGCTGCACAAGGAGCGGTGCAAGGCCATTGTGGGCAACCTGCACAGGCTGGGCGTCAACAACACCGTTGTCTGCTCCTACGATGGCCGCAAGTTCCCCGAGGTAAGCCTGAATAAATTATGTCGCGTGTGCGCCTAGCAGGTAACTTAGCCAAGGGCATTTTTTTACTTGCCTGTTTCAAGATTTCAGTGAAATGTTGCTTGCAGAAATGGGGAGGTAACATGGATTTGTTGTTACGGCTCCTGCATTAGAGACGCCTGCAATTAGGCCGAACAAGTGCGAGGCATAGTGGGATCAGGAAGCTGCAGGGGGGAATCCCTAAGCATGTTCTTGTGATGTGAGATGGCGAAAGCGTTACTTGTGGCATTGTGTGTGGACAAGTTTTCTGCCAATGTTGAAGCTAGGCCTGCAGTGAAGGGTAGCAACTGGCGGACCACCAGGGTAGCTGCGGCGAGTCAGAGACTGCAGTAGAAGTCGGAGAAGACGATCAGTTCAGTGGAGAGATTAAATACGAAAATTCTGTGTCAAAGAGTGGACTCCGGCATTGCTAGACAGGAATGGTGGGAGGAACGAGAGAGGGGCCTCCATCCTGCAGTGGGCACAAATGGGATGATGATGATAATGGTGGGGGTGCGAGGCAGACCTGTTTTAACAGTTCGTTGTCACTTTGTTTGTCGGGAATAATGTCAGTCGGTTACCAAAGGCATTATGTAGAAGCAGCGCAACCTCTGCAGCTGTAACCAACAGGAAATGTGTGCTCAGATGGTTGAATAAGAGAAAAGTCTGCAAGAGTGGCACTTTCGCCACCTTGCGATGCAAGAAATTATAGGTTTTCTTTTTTGCACACCACATCTCCTAAAAGTCTCTATTGTCGGCATATATTGGTTTCGGTGTCACTCCAGGGTACCTTCTAAATGTAATTAAAGGAAGCTATGGCTCATTTTTGCGCTTTCAATGTGTAATGGTTTTTCAAATAGCTAATTGGCCATCCTAGGGCTCAGATATTGGAAGAAGCCCTCAAAAGAAGAAAGAAGCTGTGTAACTCACAGGAGACTAATACGATTGCAGGTTGCTAAGGGATTTGACAGAGTGCTGCTAGATGCACCATGCAGTGGTACCGGTGTGGTGTCCAAAGATCCCGCCGTCAAAACAAACAAGGTGAGCTCAGTGTGCCCTAATGCTGCACAACCACGTTCTTGGTACAAGTACCAGGTCCTTTACCCATCTGGCTGGAGACAAGGTGATTTATTCCAACTGCTCATTTGTTTTCAGGAGGAGAGAGACATTCTTCGATGTTCCCAGCTCCAAAAGCAGCTCATACTGGCGGCCATTGACTGTGCCGATTGCAGTGACAACAAGCCGGGGTACATTGTGTACAGCACGTGCTCAGTCATGGTCAGTGGACTGGCCCAACTTTTAGAGCGCAGCTCACGTGTGCATGTTTGGGCATTTGGCACACTGTTGGCGTAACCGAAGGAACGAATGAGCAAATGCAGAGCGCAGCTGATAAACAAGCGAAAATGGAAGTGATAGTAGAGAAAGTGGGAGGGGCAAAACGGGAAAAGGCACAGTGGGAACGGGAAGGGGAAAGCAGGGGAGAAGAGCGGTGAATGTGGAGTGGCTAATTGATGGCACTAGTGCCCTCCTTTTTGACTTGTTCATTCCCAGAGCCAACCGCTTAACCAAGGTCGTAAACATAGTTTCAAGGAGAGCATGGGCAGCATAGGGAGGCCAGGAGGTGTTTGCCATTATGGTAATGCAGAGTGTGAAAGTGGACCAGCATGCCGTGAAGGATTTGTCGCTGTTGCGCTGGCACATCAGCGCTGCAGAATTTGTTGCACCGTGGGCGGGTGGGAGGGGTGCAGGAATTTGCCAGTTCAACAGGGCGCTTCATGATGGCCCATTTCAATTTTCAATGTGGTTGTAGGCTGATTGGGAGCCAGTACCCTCGCAATAAAATTCACCGTCATGGCAGTGAAATATTCACATTGCAAAGAAGTGTAGTTGTCGCCCAATTTTTTCTGACTTTGCAACTTCTGGTGTTTGTTCAGAGGAGATGCAGTGGAGTTGTGCTGCATTTGCAACCGAGTTTGCCCCCAAGCTGGGCTCGGCAAGTCTATGTAAATATGATATTTCTCGTAATGTCTTCTGCTTTGGGTTTTCAGCCAGAGGAAAACGAATGGGTCATCGATTACGCCTTGAAGAAGAGAAATGTCAAGTTGGTGCCAACTGGGCTGGACTTTGGCCGAGAGGGCCTCACCAGGTTAGTGGAACCCTAAAAAGCTGCAATTGTAAGGGTTGTTTTGACCACTGAGCTGTTTTTTTGTTTTTTTTCCCTCCTAGTTTTGCAGTGTTTTCAGATAGCTTTTGTGCGTAAGGTCGGGTAATAGGCTGCAGTGTAACGCTCACTCTGTTGGGCGCCAGGTACCGTGAGCATCGGTTCCATCCATCGCTGAACAAGGCGCGCCGCTTCTACCCTCATGCCCACAACATGGAAGGGTTTTTTGTGGCCAAGCTGAAGAAGTTCTCCAACACCATTCCCCTCTCAAGTGAGTCCCTTGCTCATACGTTCCAAGCTGGATAACACTCGAGTGCTCACTTGAGCGAAGCTTGATATAGCTGATGTTTGAGCTTCTTGAATTTCAGCTGGATTTGCTGCTTCTAACTGCACTGTGCCCTGGTGTATGGCGAGTTTGTTCTCGTAACAAAGACTTGCATTGGTGTAGCTGGGGTGAAAAGGTTCTACTTAATGAAATGTGGTTTGTGCTTTACAAATATACGTGAAGTGCCCCACTGTTCGTTCTTTTGCATGAATTGAAATCTTGAAATGCCTCTACTGAGGTGCCGGTTTTCCTGTTAACGTTTAAATTTTATAATTCGACAATTGGGAAAAGTCACTTGCTGATGGGTAACCATGTCAACTTGCATCTTTGCAAATTTGTTTGCTCTAATCACCTTTGATTGAACAGCCATAGCAGAAGACCCACACAATTTTGTTTTATATCTTGGTATTTGTATTTGATAGTGGTTGCTGGATAATTACACAACCAGCACTTCAAAATTTTGTGCATC
Source organism: Haemaphysalis longicornis (assembly GCF_048455015.1). Classification (NCBI taxonomy): domain Eukaryota; kingdom Metazoa; phylum Arthropoda; class Arachnida; order Ixodida; family Ixodidae; genus Haemaphysalis; species Haemaphysalis longicornis. The sequence continues at coordinate 18,790,676 of NW_027526422.1, forward strand.
AAGCAGGCCTAGCTGTGCCTGCCTCCCCCCTCATACAACTATTATGCTAACTGGCATGTATGCAATCTAGAATAAAAGCTGGCGGACCGCGAGAATGGGAGTTTGAGAAAACTTTATCACCTCCTGGAAGTTCAGTTAACTTTTGGTGTGTAAGTGGTTTTTCACTTTCCAGTTGTTGCACTGAGGAGCATAGAAGAGGACGTGAGGATTGGTGTGGGGAGGTGGGTTAAGGGTTGAACATTCTCAAGGCACAGTCCTCTCTCTCTACCCCATGCACACTCTGTAGCTTCCCTTGTTCAAAAAACTTCCTGAATAAGTAACTGCTCTTGCAGGGCACGAACATTGCTCTTGAGTGTACAAAGCCCTAACTTCATTACTGTGTGACCTACAGCCCAGTGACATGTTTAACTTGCGACCGAGGCAGTCTTCCACAATGCACTTCATATATCTCCATGGATAATTTTAATTTCATTCCAACAGAAACTAGGATAATAGTACAGCACACTTATCATGAAGACTTGGTTATAGTGAATACATGTGGTACGGGGGTCATGGAATGCATTAAAGGCCAACTGCACTCAAAATTTCGACTTCTTGAAAACCCTATTTCCGTATAATCTGCTTAAAAAGAAAGCAACATGCAAAATACAACAGCTGAAATACGCACGTGGACGCCGCAAGCGGCCAGCAAAAATCGGCGATTTTGAAACCGAAACCGAGGAGAGCGCGGCCATTGCAGTGACGTTGCGGCCGTCCAGCGAGCGGCCGGACGGTCACCAGTTCGGGAGAATGTCTGCGCGCAAGCTCTACGCGCGCACGGGGCAGCACAGCTCGACCGGTTCTCCCGCTGCGTGGCTGGCCAGAGGAAAAAGCCACCGTCGGCTGGAACGTCACAGGCGCGTCATGGCTGTTTACGCAATCCGCCGGCAGGTGCAGAGTGGTCTGCGGCGGAGCCTTTTTAAACGCTTCTGACTGATTAACGAGGCGTTTCACGGGGCTACCACTTGTGTCTCAGCTTATTTGGGGGTACTTACTACGCATTAAAAACAAATTTAGCCGAGGTGAAATTTGAGTGCAGTTGGCCTTTAAAGCAATGAGGCAGTGGCATCACGTCAGGTAGAACGAACGTGTACACTAACACAACTCGGTTGCAGTGTATGCCCAAGCATGGTACGCAGCCCTCCCAACTGATTTGAATGGGGATGTGCCAACTAGCAGTAGACATTGCCAGAGGAAGAACTGTGCAAGAAAGATTGTCACCCTCATGAGTTCCTGCAACACTTTTGTGCCGATTCTTGCCATTGGCCACTGGTAATACTGCTTTGATAGAATTAAGCCTGTGTTATCCCAGCTGTGCAGTTGACTGAACATGTCCTGTCTAAACTTGGCGGCTCTGATCAACAAAGGCAGTCTCCAAGGGGTGAAACTGCTAGCAGGCTGCCTTCTTGTCTACAAGGTGGTGCTGTACAAATCCGCAGGCGGGAAAGAATGGTACCTACTGTAAAGCCGGAGATGCACACATGCATGGCTGCCCAGTGGGGGAGAGCTTCGTCTTTTAAGTCCAGCCATGAAAGAGGAACTAAAAATCAAAAGGTTGGAACTAACGTTGGAAACACACAAAAATATTTTTTTTTCAGACTTGGACGGTCTCGAAACTCGTTGCGTTTCATGTGTTGATATGCATTTTGCAGCCACACGTGCAGTGGTGTTCACCTGTCACCGCTGCGGTGCTTTTCCTGTCATTGTATTGCTGTACTGAGAAGGCTCTGATGACTTCAGCTTTGCCAAAATAAGCACGCCCCACTGGTCAATTTGTAATAACCACTAGCTTTGTTTGTGTTGACTTTAGAGGTCTTGCTATAAAGATTGCGCTTATCATGAGGCATGGATATAGTCGAACAAATTCAGCCTGAAAGTCAAGATCATTGTATGTAGGCTTGTCCGCAGATGGATGTTCGGAACCAAACGAAGCTTTGGTATTTTATTTATGCCTTCCCTCGGAGCCTACTCCACTGCTCGGCTACACTCTCGCAGTGGTTTGTCAGCACCTGGGCCCAATCTTTCTGCTGCCCCGTGGTCCGATTTTGTGGCAAACCTGTGTACTGTCTCCTTATAGACCATGTCGCGCCGAAGCTGCTGTGTTCTGTGTGTGAGCTCCTCAATGTGTTCACTTGCAGCCATCAGTGAAGAGAAGGAGCAGGAAAAGGACAAGCCTACTGCCAAGAATGCCGCCAGTGACACACCAGAGTCTGAGCCGCCAAAGAAGAAAGCCCGGGCTGACAAGGCCTCTAAGCCTACCATAGCCACGCAGCCCCCGTCAACTTCTGCAGCCGAGGGCAGCAAGGATAAGAAGAAGCGGAAGAAGAAGAAAAAGAAGAAGAAGAAGCTGCAGCAGCCACAGGCAGGCAAGGAGAAGGCTGGGCACAGTCCTGGAAAGCTCGGAAAGAAGGGCCCCAGCGGAGAGCCCAAGAAAGCAGCAGGAACAGCGCAGTCAAAGAAGGGCGCTTTCCAAAAGAAAGATGTTCTGGGAAAGAAAGTTCGGAAACCCAAGAGGAAAAAGTTTTCCGCTCCGGAATGAGCAGGGCCAATCGAAGAGAAGGAAATAAAGAGATGCTTGTGGCACTTTTTAAGTTTGGTGGTTGTGATTTGATAGGATTGCAGCATCCCTGCAGTGGGTGAGGGAAGGGTTAGCGGAGCAAATTTCAATTGTGATCCTTCAACCTGTGCGATATTTTGCTTTGTGTTCAAATTATGGAAGCTCACACTTATAGCAACAATGATGGAGCAAAGGTCGTTGCGGCAATAAAGAAGAAGCAAAGCGGCTGCAATCGTGGGCATAACCCTTCCTGATGGTCATAAACGGTGCGTACAGCTTCACTACCTTCAAGTCTTACGTGTGAGTGTGAACTTCATTTTTTTATTATTATTATTTTTTTTTTTGTAACCACCAATTCACTGCATACTTTGGATTAGGGGAACAGTGTGAGGCTTAATTTTTTCCAAGTTAAAGGAAACGATTTGAAGCTCCCACTTTTGCCTCTGAGAAAGCAGTGCTTGCTTACCCATTTTTTAAATGTTAAGGAAACATCTTCCAGTGTTACTCGCCTAAAAGACACATTACCTTATGAACGCTGCCATAGTGTGTGGTGGATTCAAGCTGCGTTAACGGGAGATTCAATGACAGCATGCTCGTAATATGTTCGTATTGGGCTTAACAGCAATTAGGTTGGATACAATAAGCGACCCAGTAAGCGGAATGCTTCGCTTGGTTCTATAAGTCAACTGCAAATTATATGTTGCTGTAAGTTGCAGTGGAGGAGGTGGTGCCAAACTTCAATTGAGAGCTGTTTGGTTGAGCCATGCAAATGCTTGTTTGAAGAGATTCCTACAGAAAAGGGTACTCCATTTGAACGCCTAACCACTTAATTTATGGAATCCAACATTGTGTGGCAAATAGTTAGCGTCTGTTAGCAATGCTGCTTTGTGACATTGATAGAATGCACATTTTGTCAGCGAATGTGCCCGATATGCGAGTTTTTTTTTTTTTTTTTGATGGAAGTAGACTGTTGTGTTATAGCTCCCTAGAATTAAAGTAAGCTAGTGTACTCGTGTTTTAATTTCCTACATAAAGTTTGACATTGGAAGCAGAAAGTTTTGCTACAATTTTGAGAGAACAGAGAAGGCAGGCATGTTACAACAACGTGTTTATTACTTTATTCATACAAAGAATATTTACACGTAATCCTGAAAAAAGGAACACACAAACGTGCAACGCAACCTATAGAACAATAAATCACTCCTGAAGTTCCCTCTCATGCACATTTGTGCTTTACTGGAAGCTGGGCTACACTAGTGGAAAGTCAAAGATGATGCTCAGTGAATGGCGGTGACTCGTCTCCTGCGGTAGGGTCCAATCTTAGCACAAAAGTTTCGAAAAGTTGAAGCCTGGTTAGAGCATTTGGAAGCTTGTCACAGTGAAGAACCACATTAAAAAAGATGTCAACCTAAGGTATGGCAACGAGCGAGAGACTGGATTAGGAAATGAGTGCACGAAATTAGTTGCATGGCAGTCACATTTTGCCTCTTTTTTTTCCCTTCACATCTATGAAAAGCAGCTTGATACATGAAATTACAGGAAGTATTAGCGCACGAACATTAAAAATTGTGCTGAAGGAGCTTGCCTGCCTGCTTTCATTTAAGTTATCTATTTGAAACGAGCATACTTCACACTAAGCAGTATGTTTCGTCAGTAAACCTTGCTCTTTGAGTTGTCATACACTCAGTCTTGTAACAAGTGACATCCCGTGTAAAACTGGCGTCTTTGCCTTGCCTCAAGTATAAAAATCATCTGCCATGAGACCTGATGGAGGTGCGTGCATGTGCCACCCAGGCACATGTATTTTTTGCGTGTCTAGCGCAGCTGGAGGCATCGGAATGCAGACAGACGTTGCAGGAGTAGGCAAAACCAACTAGCTGACTAGTTCGACAACCAGCCATGCTTCCCTTAGCCTGCAGGCAAGCCAGCGCACCGCTCACGTTGCGCTTAAATAAACCTGTTGAAGCTCACACTCGAAGACTGTGCGGAAAGGGCTCGGGAGGTGTGTGCAGATTCACGGCCGAGGGAGGTGTGGGAGGGGAGGGGGGTTGCCATGGAAGACTGTGGATGCATCGCTGGTCATTCACGGAAGGTAGGAGCCACGCGTGAGGTCGTCTGGTTCGGGCAACTTGCAGACGCCACGGGCGTTTCCAGTCGCGGCGAAGCAGACGGCTGCGTCGGGGCAGGCACACGACTGAATGCAGCCGTGGCCCAGGGATGTCTTGGACTGCGGGCACGCAGGGCGGCCAGCCATGGCCGGAGCGGCAGCCTGTGTCGCCGGAGCCTGTTGGGCCTCTGCACGGAGCACGTGTGCATATTTAGGCGTGTGTTATGGGCCGACATGCATAGTGTGTAGTGCCCTTGTTTTTGATGGCATTGTGAAATTCTTATCCTCTTTGCATCGCTAGGCTTGTGGTTGTGTTGCTTACTCATAGCATCAACGTGAGTAGTAAGATACGCGCACAATTCTGAAAAATTCGGAGTATATATGGAATTGGATACAGGCTGCACATTTTTTATGTTGCACTTGTCCGAATGCGGCAACATAATATTCGAGATATTACGTATACCTGTGCTTCTTGAATATGTACAACTTTGGAAGAGGAGCACCTGCTGCTGCTTTCATTCTGCCTTTGAATGGCGTGTGCTAAGGAGGGTCCTACTTGGCTTACAAATCAAGCAAGGTAATTTCTGGCTGGTGACTCTGCTTGTCGTGTGCTCCGATGTCAGTAATGAGAAGAGGAGAAGAACAGGCACTGACATTGCATTCTATGTGCGAAAACAAGTTTATTTACTAGGCAGGGTTGAGGCAATCAAAATTAAAAGTAATCGGTAACATGCATTTGCTTGTGTTTCTTGTGTTACTACTCCATGAGCATCACTTGGAACTTGCCGGAGAGTTTCGGCACAGCATCAGTATTCTCATCTGCTGAGAAATAATGTGCTGCAACATCCAGCCTCAATGCTGATTTGCATGCATCTCTAGTAAATTTGGTTTGGTTTGGATTCGCAACACATTGTAATCACTCTAAGCTGACTTCTTCTGCAAGGGGCGATGGAAAGCAGGGGATCCCAGTTCGAATTAGCCGTTTTGGGTACCGACGTGTCCGAATTAGCGGGAGTTTTCCCCTATTGAAATATGCAGGGCTGCGCCGAGACCAGGACGTCAGTTCAAATTGGCGAGCTTCTACTGTAATGGGAGCTGCTTTTGTTGCAGAGAGGAACAATGAGACGGCTAGGCTCACTCTTGGTGTCGTAGCAAAAAAAATAATTGCAGTTTTTGCATCATGTTTTTATAAACCCTGGCCAGCTGCATGTGTGGTGGGGTAGAGGGAAAAGAACGACCACGGTGGTGACGAGGATGATTTGAACATATGCAGACCTTGGTTACCTGCAACACTATATACAGTTCATGTAGAATTGCTCAGCTCGTGTGGCAGCATCGGTGTCTCAGCTTATGGACATCTCATCTAGCATCACCGTCAACCTTCTCAGTGTCCTGCGTACAGCTGTAGAACTTGATCTTCTCATGTTGCCCAGCATACTGCTTTTCTTTTTCCCTGGCACGTGTATGCAGGGTGAGAAAAACTGAGCAGCCTCTTTGAGAGAGCAAGCACATCACCTGTTTGACACTTGGTTGACGAGGGAGCTGCTTGGTGGGTTCTGCTGTCAGCGCACAGGTCCTTGGCCACCGGCTGCGACTGCTCGACGGGCCGCTGCGCTTGGTCCTGCTTGTAGTACTGGGCTGGCTCAGGCTGGTGCTCGGCCGCGCCCTTGTCGCCCTGCTGCTGCTGCGCCTCCTCCTTCTGCACCTTGGGCTCCTTGGTCTGCTTGCCCTTGTCGGCCTTCTTGGCGTACTTGGACTGCTGCTTCTGAGGGGGGCAAAAAAAGGGGAAGGCTGGCTGGGCAGGGGTCTCCATAATTGTGCGTGTTTGCCCCGAGGGCAAGATTTGAGCACGACGGACATGAAATGCAGGCAAGCAAGTTGAGTGGACGGGGCCATTCCCACCTCAACGGAAAGAGGGAGCCGCAGTGGCCCGAGAAGGGATGGTTGAAAGGGTGAGAAACCCTACCCAATTCTCGCAATATTATGTACATTTGTATATTTGCACTCAAAAAGCTTAGTCCCTCTGATGTATTAAAGAACACATTTCAAAAGAAAATCCCGCTGCAGTATTTGGCCGATCAAATTCAATTAGAATAAATGCTGAGGTGAAGTGTAATATTCTTTTTTCTCTTAGTTGTCCCTTCCTGCCCATCTTTGTACGAGTTGTTTCAGTCGTGGTGTCTGTACGGGTTCTCTCTTCTGCCACGTGCTGCTGTCTTTCTTTTTTTCTCTTCCCTGTTCAAGTGATGGGTAAGCGCGAACTGTCATTGTGCAGCCTTGTTAACCAGCCTGCGGGACCCACCTCCTGTGCTGCAGCCTGGTCTTTGTTCAGCTTCTCCTTTTGTTTCTGTTGTTTGTAGCCTTTGCTGTCGGCCATGGCGTCCTTGTTGCCTGGCTTGCCCTGCAAAGCGGAAAAAAAACGGACAAACTTTAAACGGGCAGAGCTTAAGTTTGATGACAAAAAAAAAAAAGCCTCAATGCTTACTCCACCACTCAACCACCCAATGCCTAGCAAGCCGCATGCTTTTCATGAAAGCAGCAGAAAAAAAATGAAGGAAGCTCACGCGTAAGACTTGAATGTAGCGAAGCTGTACCCAAAGTTCACGACCATCACGAAGGTTTAAGTCCACGATTACAGGTGATTTGCTTCGTCTCCGCTTCCGCAACAACCTTTACTCCATCATTGTTGCTATAAGTGCGAACTTCCCTCATTTTTTTTGGAAGTGATAATTATTGGACACAACCTTTGAGGGGCGTATGCTATGACATGCATTTCTCGTTCCGAGTAAGTGTTGCCACGATACGCAAACTCTGAAGCGCTCGGCTTTTTCTTGGTTTTTCTAACTGCCAGGCGGCCGCCGTAATCTTGGCCAATCTCCCTAAGTGGGTATGCTGGCTTGACAAACACGCGCCGGGGACGCTGGGCGGCCGTCGCGGGGCACACACGAGCGCTCGTCACTTTCGTGGTTTTAAATGCAGAGCATTTCTTAGCCTCGCCTCTTCCTGCGTCGGACGGCGTCAACAGCTCCGCGTCCGCAGCAGGTGCGCCTCTCCTCCTTCCCTCCTCTCTCAACAGCAGCTGGCGCGCGCATGCGTCGTAGTCAGCCCGTTCGCTCCGTCGTGGTCTCGGCGTAACAGGTGCGTGATAGCAGCGCGGTGGGGCGTGGAAGGGCGCGCGCTGCTTGCATGCTCTCCCCCCCCCGTACTGCTCTCCCTCTACTGCGCGCGCTGCAAAAAATAAAGCGGCTAGCGGTCGCTCGTGCTTCATTCACTGCGTTGCTCCTTCCTTCCTTGGTTGACGCTCGCCCCACGCTAACGCGACTTTACTCTCCCCTCTCTACCCCAAACCAACACCAACGCAACTACGACCCAACTACCCACCCTAACGCGACTTTACGCGGCGTTAACGACCCCCAATGCTCTGCATTTACTCGTGTTCCCCTCGCGGGAATTTTTTTTTTTACGTATTTGCACCTGGCTTGTTTTTGTTACTGCAGAAAGGAAGCGTTTCGTGAAACATGGAATATCCTCGACAAACAGGGTCACGTAAGACAACGTCGCTTATGCCAATCGGCAAGTGCGTGTAAGACAACTGTGTAAGCGTGTGTAATGTGGGGCCGTGACTATTCTGTAGCTGTTGAACATGATGGTACATCACCACATCACCACGGTGTAAGATACCTTTAGGGGAGGACACAGCTTGCAAAACAAACGTCTGCAGCGCCCTCCAGCGCGAGAGAAAAGAAGCTGCTCGAGTGCCAGCCCCTCGGAGGTGTTCGGACCTTTTCGGCTCCACGTCGGGCTTTCTCGGCAGCTTTCGTAACTGGTCGTTTGCTCGCGGCGGCTTGGCCGATACCGTCGGCCGATGGAGCAGACGATAATTTGGGGAAAGCCGTGCGAAAGCATCTGTGCTCACCGCAGTGTTTCAACGTGATCTGGGTAGGTTTTTGAGTCGGTAACAATAAAAAGAATACATAAAACACTAAACCGAGGTGAATGTGCGGCGCGGTAGCCGTTGAACACTCACGCAAGTGAGAATTATGCTTGCGCAATGAAAAAATGAGGTGGAAAGGACTACGCCGGCACGCGCAGCTGACAAGAAAACATGACAATTTAACGTTCCCTGCAATCCTAAACAAATGAATGCGTGCTCTGCAGCCATCCCCTGCAGACAATGATGCTACTTGCAGTCGGAATTTCTCAGTGTGTGCGGTTACTGCGGTACGAAACTGCACTTTTCGGAGCTTGGAGTGGAAGTACTACTGAACGTCGAAGAGGTATGCGGTCGCAAACGATGCGGTCAATGCAGTGCCGTCGATTTTACCGTTGGCTACATCACCCCAGCGACTCAGTGCCAGCAGCGGCGATGGAAGCGTCCGCTGCCCGAACAGCGCCCCGAAATACAAGGTAGGTAGATGAATTGCTGGAATGGATTAAAAGCGGCGAGTACGCTGATGTTTCTTCGTCGTAAATGATGTTGCACAACTTGGTAAATGACATTGCAATTGTCGAAGTCATAGCAGTGTTCAGAGGAGCGTCGGCGCGGGTACAAATGATGTTTTAACTATCGCAGGTGTTTTAACAAGGCGGGTAAAATCACGCGTTAAGATCGCATTGTGTGAGCTCACACGGTGAGCTTACACAAACGAAGTTGCTTTTTTGCATGTCGCCGGTGCATGCGAGCCACATTGCTCCGGACAGTCGTTGGTGAAGTTGCGAGGTGCGAAGTTGCGAATTCTGCCACCAGATGACTTTTCAATCACGCGCGGCGCCACGAACGTTCTTTTACAGCTTTTTGGGATGCTGTGTGCACTGCGCCAATGTCTGCCCATGTCAACAGTATAGCGGCTAATGTGCCCCAAAACATACCTTGTGCTGCTTGCCCTTGGTGAATTTGACTTCAGCTTCCTGCTTTCCTTCCTGGCCAGCCTGCTGATTCTCGTTCTGCTGCTGCTGTTCCTGCTGGCGTCCCTGCTCGCTGCGCTCAGAGGTCCACCCATTCTCGTGCTGCTGCTGCTTCTTTCCGTGCTTGCCTTTGCGCCTGCGTGTCAAACAGTACATGAGCGCGCTTGACCAGAGGTTCACTGGTTTAAAACTCTATTAGGTCCAGTTTTATTGTCCGAACACTTTGTCTTAAACAGGCATTAAAGGGGCACTGACACAAAAATTTTGCATCTTGTTTTTTTTTTTTGTTGCGATAAGTAGCTAGTGACCTACTTATAACCTGTAGAAACCTCATTTGCTTCAGCGTGCGACGGTTGTTTAATTAGAGGCATTTTCAATGCGGCCAGTCGCAGTTTCGGTTTGAGCGAGTGCCGCGAAACGATGGACTTTGTGTGAACAAAGCTGACCACGTGACCGTCGGAGCGATATCACAGAGCAGAGCCGCCGTAGCACTGTCGAATCCGCATCGACGGCAGTTTCTGCGAATGCCCCCACGGACTGATCTCGTGAGGCGCTTAATTAAAAAGCGACCGTGGATGTGACGCAGGCGCTGCGAGTGCAAATGCTACCGCGGCTAAAGAACGACGCGCGACGCTCGAGACGGTGGGTGGCAAGACGCGCGCTGGGAGCAGCCGGCCGGTCTGCCTACAGGCACTACAGGTCCGCCTACAGATGTGTTCGGCTCAGCACTGCGGCGGATATTCGAGTGCCGCACTCGTAAGCGGTGCAGATGACAATTTTTAATGCAACCCGCCATCGCATCATTAACTCCTTTCTCATGTAAGCCACCATGGTCAGGACTTGGGGACAATTTCGTGCAGCGGTAACAAGCTATCACTCGAGCTACCTGCGCCGGCCTGGGCCACTTCGCGGCCGTGGCCGCCGCCTGCACAGCGACCGTGCGGCTAGCTCAGTGAGCTTTTCGTGCCTCCGGCGCGTTTTCGCATCCAATGGTAATAAACAGTAATAGAAACAGAGTGCCTGGAATCGCTGTAGAACTTTGGTCGCGGCCAGCTGTCCGATTAGCTGACGAAATCACGGCGCCTCCGCCGCCAACGATCGGGTCGTTCGCTCTCGAGAGCAGAAGCTCCGCCCTTCGGCCCTCCGATTGGAGCGGCGAGCCGGCGAAAAACGCCGGTAGTGCGGAAGCGGCAAACACAAACTCGTGACGTGTTTGGATGTTGTTTATTTACAATTGCGCGTGGTCCTCTGCTGGCTGCTCGGTTGCGTTTCGCACACTTCAAAATTGATTTTAAATATGTTCAAGGCTGTATTCGCCGCTGATATTTTTGCAGATGATGTATATGTGTTCCCACCAATCTATCTCCGAAGTTATCTCGCCTTCAAAATTTTGTGTCGGTGCCCCTTTAAGTTCTACAGAACATAATGCCTATTTCGTTATTGTAGAACTTGAATGTATACATAAGCCACAAGGTCTACAGTGACGAAATACCAGGCAGTCGTAAACAGGAATGTTAGCGACTGTAGTTAGCACGCTGTCCTTTAGTGTCCTGCCCTTTGAATGGTCCCACTTGGCGCTCTTAAATAAGCCAGGATTAATGGGTTTGTGAAGACCACAAAGTCCTTACTGACACCTTGGAACATTTTTTTTCTCAAGAAGACCGTCCCTCCAACCAGCCAACAAATGGTACCCAACCACGCATGTATCATGACACCTTGTGAAGGGATGGACGGACAACCTTGGACTAGATGGAGCACAGGAAAACGTTGTGCTGCATACTATCAATGCCACCGCTTCACGCGTCCAGTATTCGCTAATTAGCTAGCCGGTATCCATAATTTATCGTAATTAATTTATCCGTAAATTATTTAACCGGGTTTTCTGCCTCTGCGCACGCGTAGTAGAGCCGGCCGCCTACCGGATACCGTACCAGGACCGGTTCTCCGCTCTGCTATAACTATCTAATGACTCCCATCCGCCATTAGAGAGTTTTAGCAGTCCGTCCGTTCCGTCGCTTACGTAGCTAGCGTGTTGACCGGGACCCGTCTGGGCACTTGGGCATTCGTCACGGTAGGGGGATTGCCTGCCTTCGCCATGTCCGCGCCTCCTCGCTTTTCCTCCTCGCCCTTCCGCGTGCGCAGGCGCAGATCGGTCCCGGCCAACCCGGTACGGACGGGCTGCTAAAACTCTCTATTGACTCCCATCCGAGACGAATCCATTCTTCCTCTCCAAATTTTAATGCCTGCAGGCCCCCCCCCCCCCTCCTCTCTCTCTCAGAGTCTGTTTAAGCTCTTTGGCTATGTCGTCGTAGCACATGCAGGAATTAACTGAATTGGAAGTTGTTCTTCAATCTGTGTGCTATAGATAAATAAATAAAAGTAGCAAATCTCACTTGGTCCATTTCACCCATATGCGCTGGTATTTGTCCAACCCAGTGGTTCTCAAATGGGCGTTCGCAGGCCTCAATGGGTCCGCCGGGGCATTTCAGCGTTCTGCGAAGCTCTCGCCGATACTTTTCTCCTTTTTTTTTTTCCAAACTTGCCGGAAACGCAAAAATCATGCACCCTTAGAGATCTAAAGGTGACGATGGTTGAACGCGAAGCGTTCTCGTGAGGCATTCCTTGGTTGTCGTTCTGAGTTTGTACTCTGACTCGCAGACGGTCTGGACTTAGCTAGATTCGCTGAGCTTTGGCTTTGACTCGCCGACAGTTTGGACTTTTTATCGTAGCGGCTTTGACTTCGACCCTTCGCCCTTTGATTTCGCAGAAACTTTTACGTTCAACCATCGTGACGCCGTTAGACGGAGGGGTGCATGGTTTTTCTAATTTTGCATATCTATGCACCCCTATCCAAATCCGAACTGCTTCGACCATGCGCCATGCGCGAGAATGCGCCATGTGGGAATGGCGCATTCTGCTCCGGCCACCGTAGTGGACGGACGTGGAATGTCTAGCTCCCCCACTGGAGCGGTGTTGGCGGTAACGGGGTTTTAGCCAGTGCTGATTTTATCAACGAGGAATGCGAAGTCATTTTACCCCATCTTCCCAGCGGATCGACCACCCAGAACACTCTGTTTTTACATGCTGACATGAAAGCGTGGCCTTATCAGGTCGAAGAATTGCGCGACATGTTGGTTCGTCTGGCGCAGCTGCCCGAAGTTGTCACTTTGGAGCGTACCAGGTGAACCACGTTCAAGGACGCTGAAGGAGCAAAGTAGCTGGTTGCTTTGAAGGACGTTCGTGACTGTGAAGGACCGCCCGTGCATCGTCATTGATCCGCAGAATCAAGACGTTCGTCTGAAACTCCATTGCGTTCTTCACAAAGTTCACAACGACCAAGTGTCGACTGCCCTGGGGCCCTACGGAAAGTGACGGATGTCACCAGAGACCGGTGACATGTGCTCGCTTCACAACCCCAAGCGAGCGCTCGACGATGTAATGGGCGACGGAAGCACCGCAACAGACGATAGGATAATGGGACCGCTCAGAGAGAGAATAAACTTTTTTCATTGAGCCACCCCCACAAGCGCCGGCTTTTCGGTGGCCTGCGTTCGACTGAAGTGGGAAGAAAACCGACGTTAATTAGCTGTCTGGACCGTCGCCCGAACGGTGCATTGCAATGCAAAGGTAAGCGCCATGCTGTCGCCTTCCCTTCACTAATTGATCACGAAGCTAACGAGAACACTGCATATTGCGGTCTTGAGAGTGCGAGTGCTGGGTACGAAAGAGTAAGAAAATCATCCTTGCTATTGAACTTGACCTCGACGTATTGGCGGTTCAAGAAACAAAGAACGAGGATGATGAGCAGACACCCGCCGCGGTGGGTCAGTGGCTGAGGCGTTGTGCTGCTGAGCACTAAGTCGTGGGTTCGATTCCGGGCCGCGACGGTCGCTTTTCTGATGGAGGCGAAAAGCAAAAAACGCCCGTGTGTGAGAGATATCGGCGCACGATGAAGATCCCCAGGCGGTCAAAATTAATCCGGAGACCTTCATACGGCGCGCCTCATCGCCTGCGTTGCGTCGGCAATCAATTGATGATGAGCAGACTGGCAGTATACGGTATACGGTGCACCACTTTACGGCGCACATAACGCTGTCGTCAGCCACGCAGTTGGTATGTCAGCGGTCTGTGTGGTTTGTGCGCCGAAGTGTGGGCGTTCAGGTAAATGAGGTGACGACCGGACAGTCAGGGTGGCTTGTGGTTTGTAATTTTACGCTCTCTGGTTTGGAATGGAGGATTACATGCCTGTACGCTCCGAACTCAGTAGATTAGAGAAAAGCATCGTTTGAGGGCCTGCGCCAATACCACGATAGCGCAAGCTACTGATCGTGCTAGGGGATTTTAACTGCGTGTTTACAGCCGGTGCCAAAGCAAGCACCAGACCCTGCACTGCAGCATTTGAGAATCGTCTAAATGTCTTTGCTTTAGAAGGCGTCGCCGAGTGCCTTGAGGGCGGGCGAGCGGTCACATTCACGCCTTTCCAGGCAACCACTCATGCCGGAATAGACAGAGCGTACGTGTCACACTGTACTTAGCGCCATTGTGTCTGTATTTTTGTGTGCAGCCGGTCACGTTTAGTGACCCTTGTCTGGTCGCATTTTCGATTAGAGTTTCGAACAAGCAAGACACAAAAAATTAATTTGGATCTGTGGAAGACGAATTCTAAAATATTAGAAAATAGAGTGTTCACAAACAACTTAATGATTCGTGTAGAAAAACAACGCTGGAAACAAAATAGGGCCCGCGGTGAAATGGTAAACGTTCAAACAGCAAAAATCGACGCGGTAGAGCGATCGGTAGCAATAAAAATAAAGGACAGAAACTGTTTTCCGCGACAATCTAGAAAAAAACACACGGGAAGAGTGCCGAATGCCAGGCGAGTTCACACCCGAGATACGAACAGTGAAACAAAAGCTAGATGCGCTCGAGACAGAGCGCTATCGCGGAGCGAAGGCAAGGGGCAGGGCCGAAAGAAATATCGCCGATGAAGCGCCGGCAGAAAGAGCGCTTGGCACCGAAAAGTGCACCATGCTCGTTGAAGTCATTTGAAAGAAACTGAATAGCAACGTGGTGTTGAGAATGATAAAGACAAGTGGAGAACTGTTTGACAGCAAAGCTGTACACCTCTACCGCCCCCCCCCCCCCCCCCCCCCCAACGGTTTCATCTCGGTGGGCAAGAACGCCAGGGTGACAAGACGCCGAGCGCATGCTTCGGGCTAATCACGGCATAAATCATAGAGCTCAGAATTCGTTTAAGGAAACCGCAAACCAAGCATCGGAACCGCATTATGAATGGTAAGGCGCCTGTGAATCATGTGTTCTATGTTTGCAGATTATCTTTGAAGGCTAGGCGGGACTAGTGTCACTGAATAGAGCATTTCTTGCCCAATACGCCGAGAGCTTGCGTCAGGCTAGGCAGGACCCAGCATTTGCCGCGTCTTTGGACACATTCCTGCTGCTGAGACACGCGTTATGTTTGATTCGCATTCGGAACGATGTCAGTCGCGAAGAAGCCGCGGAGCAGAAAGGTTAAGCTAAGCCTACCAGAGTTGACCGACTGAAACGCATAAACCGCAAAATGGCGGCCCCCATGAACCGTCGCAGTGTAAACAAATGTCACGTAATGCGAACTGTCCAATGATCGTGGCGGCGGCACGGAACAATGGGAGAAAAGAGTTCCGACACTCTGTACCCTTATCTAGTCACACTAGCCGAGCGCAAGCGACAAGCCCGCTGTGACGACGAGAAACATTTCATACCCTCCTCCATCACTATCTGCAGTGGTTTACAACAGCTTTGCTGGACATCCACTTTCGCAGGGCACGATGGCGACCAAATTTTTTCCAGCACTACAAAAAATTGTTCGCATACAGCCGAGTTGGTATTGAGCGCTTCAAAAGTGATTACCTCCACCTTTTGCTCAGACTTAAAGACGAAACAAAAGCTTCCACTCTACTCAGTCGAGGAGGTTAAAAATACATTTTAAGAAATGAACCCTGTAAAATCACCTGGGCATGATGACCTCACTGCGGCCTTTTACATGAACTACCGCCAATTTTGACAGATGTGTATAACGAGGCTGGCCTACGATAGTAATGTTGTGCCACCGTCTTTCGCGGTTTCACACACAGCTCTTATTCGTAAAACCGAAGACCGCGCAATGCTGCGTCAGTTCACATCATATAGGCCAATAAATTTAACCAATGTTAACTATAAAATAGTCATGAAAATATTAGCTAGAAGGCTGAAACGGTAATGACAGAACTTGTGGGACCACGCCAAACGTGTGGTATTAAAGCACGCATGATCTCCGCGAGCATCCATAACGTGCTGGATGCGAGCATCCATAACGGTTGGGTGCTGGAGTGAGTGAGTGAGTGAAATGCGTTTTATTGAGCCGGTGAAGTGGGAATGGTTCCCTGTGCTTCGATGCCACAGAAACCAACGTAGCGATGCTTCAGCTAAACTTAGATTTGGCAGAGACACGCCCGAAACATTGCTCTGCATTTTAGCCTATGTGAATCATTGGCTCTGTTATTCCGGAATGTGTGGCCAGAAGTACAGGTGTTGTACGACATAACTAATAGTGAACAAGACTGTGGGAGAAAGCATAGAAGTACAGCACTGCGCGCGCCAAGGATACCCTCTGAGCCTATTACTTTGATTGATTGATTGATTGATTGATTGATTGTGGAGTTTAACGCGCCGACGCAACGCAGGCGATGAGGCGCGCCGTAGTGGAGGGCTCCGGGTTAATTTCGACCACCTGGGGATCTTTACGTGCGCCGAAATCTCGTACACATGGGAGTTTTTGCTTTTCGCCTCCATAAGAAAAGCGGTCGCCGCGGCCGGGAATCGAACCCGCGACCTTGTGCTCAGCAGCGCAACGCCTTAGCCACTGAGCCACCGCGGCGGGTCATATTACTTTCTGTCTGTGCATTGCATCAGTTTGTTTAAGCATTATATATGCTTAAGTGCACAGTACAAGGATTTAGACTGCATGGGGCAGAAGTTGGGATGACAGTGCATGCGGACGATATGGCTGTTTTTTGTTCATGTGTGGAAATTATCAACGCAGCAGTGACACTCGCCAAACGAGCTTGTAACGCGAATGGAAGTTCTGTGTTTTGGAGAAAACGCCTGGGGTTTTGGCATGGAAGCAGGCCATCAACCTCTAACAGCTTCACTAACATAAATTGGGTCAGCACGCCGGCAAGGTATACCTAGGTATGCCTTGGGAGTTTTATAGAGGCAGCGATCCGTATTGGAGGAAGGAAGCCGCCGTAATAAGAACATAAAAGTGGAAAGGGTGCAACGTCAATGTTTTGAAGAACCATTGTGTGCAACTTATTTTTTATTTTTTTGTTTCCAAACTGTGGTATGTCCTTCAAGTTCTTCACTGTTCACTAGGAAATTTGCAAAGACTGCACGTATATTCTCTGTGTTTATGTGGGGGTAAAAGCGGGAACGGACAACCCGGACAAACTTATTTCGTAAGGCAAAGGATGGAGGTTTGGGACTGGCGCACTTGTTTGTACGTCAAAATGTAAATCGTTTCTTATTCCTGCGAGGTTCGCAACGATCCAACGTTGAGAACTATCTGCCCATTGCGTTTGGATAGAGCGTTACCGGATATCACCGACACGGCCAATGCTATGCCTTGTGGCCTACATGATTTTACGAGAGAAGTTGCACTCTCGTGCGTTTTTAGTGCGCAGCACTTTGGCGCCCGGTGCTGTGGTTTGGCGGCGGCGGCGGTGATGTCCGCGTGACCAAGCGAGCGATTGAGACACCGAAGGCAGAAAGAACACGGAGGAGGAGCGTCTGGCGAAGGTGTGAAGGGGAGGGCGGCACGCGCTGCTATGGCGTCATCTCTCTCACTGCCTCACCCTCACACTTCCGCCATGCGTCTCCGCCGGGGAGCGCCCTCCCCTTACACTTTCGCCTCACGCTCCTTTTCCGTTAGCGGCTCATCCCAACCACGTGACATTTGCGCGGGAGGTTCAAGCCCGATTTGCAACAACATGCTCGGCGGCGGCGATGAACTGCGAGATAGCGGCAGAGTAGCGCGCGCCACCGTGCGTTCGCTGATCACGCGATCACTTCCTAAGACGCTGCAGCTATGCGCCGTGACCGAGAAGACTGCAGTTCGCGCTGTGCACAAATTTCGCATTAGGGTGTATAATAATCGTCAGGGCTTTTTTCGCTGTTCTATTTTCTTGGGAGTACTTGTGTCACGTAAATAAAAAAGAGGTATAAAGATGTGCGTGATGTAGTCCTCCCCGAACCAATGTACCGCATGATTTATAGAGTATGAAGGGAAAAAGATGTGCTTAATAAGATAGCTAAGCGTATGCAGGTACCCCCAGTGTAAAGACGTTTTTCTTCAACGTGCATACTGGAATCCTCTATGTTAAGAAGAGGATGGCAGAAAAGAATTGTTTGTACCATAGGGAATTGACTGTTTGACATGCAAAAAAAAAATCTGAAACAATTCAACATGTCTTCCTTGATTGTTGGGATGGTGTGTTTCTGTGGGGCGGGCTTCAAGAAACCCTGAAAAAAGCGTCTGCCTGCGGATGCTCAAGGCATACGGTACTTGCCTGTAGAAAGCAAGGATAGCATTTCTTACTACCTGATCGTGCTTGTTGGATTGAGCTGTATTTGGGAGGTGTTGCGACGTTGTCATCTCACCGCTGACAACCCGTCGCTGCATACGGGAAGGCGTACCCGAGCCGAGCTCCGCCGCCTCCGACGTGCGTGTGGTAGCGTGATGAAGAGAGCGGCCAGCCAATGTTGCTGCCTTTAAGAAGACCAGAAGCCGAAGGCAAACTTAACTTGTTTCCTTCATGGCGAGAGATGGGCCGAAGCCAGACAAAAGCAATGCCCGACGGGTGAGGTTACAGTACAGGACTCGAGCAGAGTAACAGCATTGATTCACTGCTTAAACAGGAATGAACTGCAGCGCTTGGGGGGTCTTATTTATACCCAAAACGCTAAAGGTCAAACAAGCGTTCCTTCTATAGTTCATACCACAAGCTAGGTGCAGCACTGTGGAAGCTACATTGTTGTCCGATAGAGCGCCCACTGAGGGCTCCTAACTCACCGTGAAGGGAGTCCTCAAAGGACCTTTCAGTCTCCCCTCTCGGCAGGTAGAACCGCAAGGCCCCGGCGCCTATTCTTGCTTTCCTTCATGGTAAGTTAGGGGCCCTCAGTGGGCGCTCTATTGACAACAATGTAGCCTCCACAGTGCTGCAGGCCGATTGTAGAATGAACTATAGATTGTGCACACAACACGAACGAGACAGACACACACAACACTCTTTCCAGAGTTCGTGAGTGGTCGGTAGTAGCGGCGCACGCTGAGTCCGAGAGAGGGGAGAGAGGAGGTCTCCGCAGCGGCTTCCGCATCCTTCGGACAAGTTGAAACATGCCTCGTCTGCCACCACTTAAGTTTGAATCACGCCGATAGCGAGGCACCAGCGATCCGGGCATGTAGCGACGCGTTTGAATCCGTCGGCTGCAAGCGTGAGTCACCGACAGAGGGGCGTGCTTGAAAGGCGAACGTAGTGGAGGCTTCGCCACACAGCCGATGATTGTTGCACAAAGCAAAAGCGGCGGGCTGATTCGTAACAAAGGCAAGAATGACCGCGAGGTACTTTTAAATACGTGACGTCAGCCAAAGTCAGGTTGACGGCTTTTATCAATGTGTGACTGTGTTTCTTTTCTTTACGTAATCTCGGTGGTTTGTAAGCGACAAATCAGGCAATAAAGAAAAAAAGTGTCGGAATGGTGCAACCGGATCGACGTCGACGTCGATCCGATTGCACCATTTTGACACTTTCCGACACCATTCCCGACACCATTCCGACACCAACACCCAAATAGTTATTTTCTTTCACTTCACCAAATATCATCATCATCGTCAGATAAAGTTGGCTTCCATGCAGTACGTTTTTGACGCGACATATGCCATCAGTGAGACATAGCAAGGTTCGCTTTAAAATGTGGCTTTGCTGCGTGACCTGCACACGTTTAACTTCTCCGCGTAGCACACGTTTTAACGTCGGCTTTTTGCGCATCACGAGAGCCATGCGAAAAAGCCGTACACACAAAAGGCATGTTCATGTTACAGGACACGGTTTCCGCGACTCTTATGGGCAAGAGGTAATGTTGACTATACGACACGCATCAGCATAACGGTCAGACGCAAAAGGTGGGCATTGAACTAGTGCACGGGGGACAATAGCTGAAAGTGCATTATGACACTGATTAACAACAATCATTGTTACTTCTGCAAGCCCAAAAGGGGTTCGCGGCCCATTCGTGGTTAAAAACCATTGGTTCAACCGTTTGGTCTGTCGGTACCCGTATAGCCGTTTTGTTTTTCCTAGAAAACGAGTATGATTTGGTGGTGGCAAATATGGGGAGGGTGTATGAAATTAATTTAGTTCTGCCCAAATCTGTCTCACAACTGGATGACGCTAACACCAACACATCGACGGCCATCGGAGATGGGTTCTGCCCAATGTGCTTGTTTTTTTTTTATTATTTTGAGTTCAGTTAAAAAAATGCTGTTACTTTCGCAACACCTCTGCTAAAAAACAAAGTACAGTTGGTCGCTCTCGTGCAGCATGTCCGCAACATATTAGAAGCTTAGTTCATGTCACTGGATATTCATACCCTTTTAGCCTGTACAAGTGTGTACGTTCATGCTGTAGCCTTTGATTAAAGTAATTGTCTTAAATTTCCTCTCAAACTCTTTCAGAAGTGATGCTCAGAAAGGTGTTAAGGCCTGCCTTTTCGTACCGTCGTCACGCTCCCATCTTAAATAGCAGGCACAATAAACTCAAACGTTTACTCTGTCCATGATTTCATCTGACTGCACATCTACCATTTTTTTATCTTTCATTACGAAAGGAGGAATTTTGCTGACGGACTCGCGCATTAGTAAATCTGCAAAATTGGTTGAAGCGCGAGGGATAGGGATGGAGCCGTATTCCAACTGCAGCGTTCTGGAGTGTGAAGAAAGAAAGAAAAAAGAGACTTAACGGTACTCGGTGTACTTCTAAGTGGCCCCTGTCACGGTAATCAGAGCTAACCTAATTAGACGAGCGCGCAAATGCATGCAGACACCGGATTCGGGTCTGCCACGACTGAAACGTAACAAAGAAAAGTACGAAGAAAAGAGGGGACGGACTTGGTCGCTTAAACGCCGTGTGCTATTTTGCCTGGTCTTGGTTGAAAATTGCCCTTTACGCAGCGAAAGAAAAAAAAAACGCAAAAGAAGGCGAAATAGCCGGAACTCTGCAGTGGAACACCATTCCGGCGTCAACAGTGCCCAGGAGCACAGAGATAAACGAAAACGTGGAGAGCGGAATGTAACGGGACTCGGGAAGGACACAAATTTAGCGTAAGCGAACATGCGGGAGGCAGCACGGGGAGTTGCAGTGAGAAAGAAATTCGGAGAAGAGAAATGCGGCCGAGTGCCGCCTTAACGGTCGCCAGTGCGGGCTTCTAATTGGCCACCAGGGGCTGTTCCGCTCGTAATTGGATTGGCGACGACCGCCTGTTGAGGCCCCGCGTGTGTGCGCGAGGCGTCGATTAGGTGTCGTTACGTCGACGCGTCAATGTTTCAGCGACTGGACTTCGCCGGCACGCGGGAAGTCTCGAGGCTTCTCGCAGGAAGCCCAAAGAAGACCGACGCGGCTCGTTCCGGGCGCTGTTGTTTACATTCTGCCCTTCGCGCGGGCGTTAAGGAATGGGTGAAGATCGCTCTAAGACAAAATAAGTAAAGCAAGACGCTGCTCGCAGCGCTGGCGCAGACGCGACGCGGCGGCGCCAGAGCACCGGGAGGGAGGGGCGAGAAAGGTCAAACGGGTGTGTGCTGTGGTCGTTCGCACCACCATCAACTTCGTGGGGCTTCCTCCCACGTTTACGGTCGCCGTCATATAAAAGGCGCGGCCGGCCGGCCAGAAGTCGCTCTCGCCGCACGCGCTTCTGCGGGGAGATTGCGGGGGAAACTGCCCGCAGAACGGACATCAAATCTCGCGCTCGAATATACGGCCGCTGTGGTTGGTTGCTTGCTCTGCGGGTTCGCCGGAGAAGAAACGGCGGGGAAGGGCTTGCGAGGAGGCTGAATGGCTGTGTTCAGGAGGCGGCACTGACTGACCTGTGAACGACTCGGAAATGCAGAATAAAATGGCGAACAAAAGTGTTCAGGTTATCAGACGACGCATTAGCACCCTTTCATTGAGAGCGAACCTCATGATTCCCATTGTCTCTGGAGCCCATGGCTTTTTGTGCGTGTTTTATGGCCACATCGTCCAGCTAGCCCAACGGGCCTCTCTTCCACAAAAAAAAAAAAAAAAAATATTGGTTCATCCGTTCACAGAGGAGGCGCCGGACATGTGATGACGCCAGAGAAAAGAAATGGCGGAAATATCTGCGCAGCCAGATTGCGATGGCATTTATTGCAAACCCTTCTGCGCTCGCACTACCGCACTAACAATGCTCCACTTGTCGGGAATCTTTGGAAGCCCGACAGTAGGTAAATTACGTCGCTGTTCTTGGTGTTAAAGTAAAATAAATCATAAAACGCGACCTTCGTGTAAAGTTTTAGCGCTAACTGAGAAGCGGTTGGCTCAGAAAAAAAAATTGAAGACGTTCATTTATTGTCGGAACACCCTGTACTTGCGTGGATGTGGTGACGTCACCCCATTTCAGCAACTTGACGTTGATTGGGACCAAATTGGGTGAACCGTTACGAGGGAACGTTTGATCCCAACTTGTGAACATTTGGTCACGTGACCATTAAAGAATTTCGGCAGGCCGCTTTACGGCGTACTGATCCTGCAATTGCAACGATAATTGCGACGAAGGAACGCCTATTATACCTCTTATCGGCTCGTTGGTCGCGCCTAAATTTTCTCCATTTCGAGTAAGTCGTTCAAACAGTCGCTGAATCTGCGTCAGAGCGCCGTGGTCAGAGAAGACTGCCGCATTACGAAGGGCAAAATACAGCGAACGAGTACAATGTGATCATATCCGCGAATAACATCGGATGCGCATAGGCGTGACGTGTTTTGGATGGCACACAATACGCGAAAATGTATACACGCGGCGGTGGAAGCGTCGGATGTGACATATTTGCAAGCACGCAAGCACGGGCCGAGATGGAGGCAGGGTGAAAATATGCGCAAAATGCCGACGCCCACGCTGAGGGCGTCCGTGCCACATTTTTACGGCGTTAAAATTGCGCACGTCGAAAAAAAAAAAACAGCGACGTTTGGTGTTGAAAGAAAGAAAAAAATAAGATTGAGGAGATGGGAAAAGTCGAATGATGGGGTTGAGCGAACCTGGCCAGGCAGGGTGAAACTGATCGCGTGCCTGAGCCGGTGCGTGCCGGGAAGCGTCGCGTGCCCCAGCGGCCGCCCGAGCGCGCTGGGAGGATAAGGAAAGCCGTTTCGCCGGCACATGCATGCAAAATGAAGGCGCCCTGCCCATGCGAGGGTCGGCTGCACCGCACGGCACAAGTGCGCGGCAAAAAGAGAGCTTCTCGAGCGCGCCAAGCGTTTATGAATCGCCCTTCCTGCGTTTATGACCTCTCGATGCCCGAAAAATCGGGCCACCAGTAAAGCTGGGGCCGAAAGAAGCAGGCGGGCGGCCGGATGCTTTTGCGAGCCCGGTAAAAGTGTTGGACACTTTTGTGCGTTCAGTTCGCCTTTCTCTTTCTGCGTGTCTCTTGCAATGCAGCGCTCCACGCCACGTTCCACGGCATCTTTCCCGCCAAATTTGGAGTAATGTCGCGTGCGTCAATATTACCGAAGTTTGAGAGAAGCCTGAAGGGGCGAGCTGGAACGTTCATCCCACCGGGCATGAATTGCGCATGAGGGCTTCGGTCAAAAAGCGCTGTGGGAACAGCGTTTTGTGTGACGTTTGAAATCGTTAGCTTTCTTGGTGGGACCGATGGCGTTATGCCAGAAAACTAATGCATTTCCCCATAGACCGGTTGGTAGACCGAAAAGCTCCGATAAGATCTCTGTACACACGGCGCATGCGTGAAACCGGGCTTCCATTGTGTCAAAACGGTTACTTGAAAATAACGAAGAAGGAACAGTTCTAGATAAGACAATACACGCATCGATCATGAAGAGGGCGTGCAATAGCATGCCTTTATCTCAGAAACCACGTGTCGGTATACATTTAGATCGTTCGTAGATGCCCGCGGCGGCCGCTTTTCTGATGGAAGCAAAAGGCGAAAACGCCCCTGTGTTCGAGATTTCGGCGTACGTTAAAGATCCCCAGGGGGTCAAAAAGAATCCGGAGCCCTCCACTACGGCGCGCCTCATCGCCTGTGTAGCATCGGCGCGTTAAACCCGACAATCAATCAATCAATCAATCAATCAATCAATCAATCAATCAATCAATCAATCAATCAATCAATCAATCAATCAATCAATCAATCAATCAATCAATCAATCAATCAATCAATCAATCAATCAATCAATCAATCAATCAATCAATCAATCAATCAATCAATCAATCAATCAATCAATCAATCAATCAATCAATCAATCAATCAATCAATCAATCAATCAATCAATCAATCAATCAATCAATCAATCAATCAATCAATCAATCAATCAATCAATCAATCAATCAATCAATCAATCAATCAATCAATCAATCAATCAATCAATCAATCAATCAATCAATCAATCAATCAATCAATCAATCAATCAATCAATCAATCAATCAATCAATCAATCAATCAATCAATCAATCAATCAATCAATCAATCAATCAATCAATCAATCAATCAATCAATCAATCAATCAATCAATCAATCAATCAATCAATCAATCAATCAATCAATCAATCAATCAATCAATCAATCAATCAATCAATCAATCAATCAATCAATCAATCAATCAATCAATCAATCAATCAATCAATCAATCAATCAATCAATCAATCAATCAATCAATCAATCAATCAATCAATCAATCAATCAATCAATCAATCAATCAATCAATCAATCAATCAATCAATCAATCAATCAATCAATCAATCAATCAATCAATCAATCAATCAATCAATCAATCAATCAATCAATCAATCAATCAATCAATCAATCAATCAATCAATCAATCAATCAATCAATCAATCAATCAATCAATCAATCAATCAATCAATCAATCAATCAATCAATCAATCAATCAATCAATCAATCAATCAATCAATCAATCAATCAATCAATCAATCAATCAATCAATCAATCAATCAATCAATCAATCAATCAATCAATCAATCAATCAATCAATCAATCAATCAATCAATCAATCAATCAATCAATCAATCAATCAATCAATCAATCAATCAATCAATCAATCAATCAATCAATCAATCAATCAATCAATCAATCAATCAATCAATCAATCAATCAATCAATCAATCAATCAATCAATCAATCAATCAATCAATCAATCAATCAATCAATCAATCAATCAATCAATCAATCAATCAATCAATCAATCAATCAATCAATCAATCAATCAATCAATCAATCAATCAATCAATCAATCAATCAATCAATCAATCAATCAATCAATCAATCAATCAATCAATCAATCAATCAATCAATCAATCAATCAATCAATCAATCAATCAATCAATCAATCAATCAATCAATCAATCAATCAATCAATCAATCAATCAATCAATCAATCAATCAATCAATCAATCAATCAATCAATCAATCAATCAATCAATCAATCAATCAATCAATCAATCAATCAATCAATCAATCAATCAATCAATCAATCAATCAATCAATCAATCAATCAATCAATCAATCAATCAATCAATCAATCAATCAATCAATCAATCAATCAATCAATCAATCAATCAATCAATCAATCAATCAATCAATCAATCAATCAATCAATCAATCAATCAATCAATCAATCAATCAATCAATCAATCAATCAATCAATCAATCAATCAATCAATCAATCAATCAATCAATCAATCAATCAATCAATCAATCAATCAATCAATCAATCAATCAATCAATCAATCAATCAATCAATCAATCAATCAATCAATCAATCAATCAATCAATCAATCAATCAATCAATCAATCAATCAATCAATCAATCAATCAATCAATCAATCAATCAATCAATCAATCAATCAATCAATCAATCAATCAATCAATCAATCAATCAATCAATCAATCAATCAATCAATCAATCAATCAATCAATCAATCAATCAATCAATCAATCAATCAATCAATCAATCAATCAATCAATCAATCAATCAATCAATCAATCAATCAATCAATCAATCAATCAATCAATCAATCAATCAATCAATCAATCAATCAATCAATCAATCAATCAATCAATCAATCAATCAATCAATCAATCAATCAATCAATCAATCAATCAATCAATCAATCAATCAATCAATCAATCAATCAATCAATCAATCAATCAATCAATCAATCAATCAATCAATCAATCAATCAATCAATCAATCAATCAATCAATCAATCAATCAATCAATCAATCAATCAATCAATCAATCAATCAATCAATCAATCAATCAATCAATCAATCAATCAATCAATCAATCAATCAATCAATCAATCAATCAATCAATCAATCAATCAATCAATCAATCAATCAATCAATCAATCAATCAATCAATCAATCAATCAATCAATCAATCAATCAATCAATCAATCAATCAATCAATCAATCAATCAATCAATCAATCAATCAATCAATCAATCAATCAATCAATCAATCAATCAATCAATCAATCAATCAATCAATCAATCAATCAATCAATCAATCAATCAATCAATCAATCAATCAATCAATCAATCAATCAATCGTTCGTAGATGCGTTTACTTAGTGCGCGAGAAATCGTCACATGATTTCGTTCTCCGTTTGCGATTTGGGTCTTGAAGGTGTGACGATCGCTGTAGCTTTCGCGCTCCTCTCAACTGTCTGAACGAAGGGATAGTAGATTTTTTGAGCCTCCTTTTCCCGGAGCCACCAACACCGTGGTTTTTGGTCCAAGTGCTGAACAGGGACTTGCAATAATGCTTAATGCGCAGTATTGACGAGTTTCGTAAACCACAAATGCACTTATTAATTTGGGCGTTTAGGCGAAGCCATGCTCTCTAAATTTCGATAATATACCCAGCTTTCTCGCTCAAAATTACAACCTCTCAGGAACCTAGAAAAACCACTTTAGGAAAATGATATTTGGCATAAAGCTAGAAGTCAACGTGAAGATTAAAACGCTAAAAGAAATTTCAGCTTTCTGAATATTTTTTTTGTGTAATTCGCTGTCAAATCTAACTCCCCATGCATTTCTATGGGATAGTTCCCATGGCTCAGGAACCCAGTCGCGCACGCGCGCGACTTGAAACTGTGCACAAAGCAAGTATTCACCCAAAATATTAGCTGTGCAAAAGAACTTTTCATTTCGCTAAAAACTTGCAGAGTAATCACCTTTGAAAGGACTGCCATGAGCGGGAAAGCTGCACATGCTAGAAGGTACTGCGTCGTGCTCATTGCTTACAAAGGAGAGGGCGCTTAACTTGCGGCAACGACTACGTCTCAAATTCGCAGCTCTTTTTGTGAATGAGGTTGCTCAGCTGGAATGATATATACTGCGCTGAGCTGCGTTGGCCGCAGATGGGCACACCGCCCGACCGGCGCAGTGCGAAAGCATTACCAGCCTAGCAAACTGGATTTCGCCTCTGTCTGTGTGAAGCCTTCTTTTCAATTGTATTTTTACGTCCGAACTCTGCTGGCAGCATTCTCTTGTTTTTCTTTTCTTTTCTTTTTTACGTTTCTTGTTTGTCTTCTTCCTGCTGTACCCCTAATGTCTAATATTCACCACTCATCAACGTAGTCACCCCCCATCTGGAGTAGCAAGCAAGGGCTGACCTCACCAGTTCACATTAAAAAGCATTCTCTCTCTCTCTCTCTCTCTCTCTCTCTCTCTCTCTCTCTCTCTCTCTCTCTCTCTCTCTCTCTCTCTCTCTTTTCTTAGGTAGCGGAAAGAAAATAAACACTTTCGGAGCTGGCGTCAACACCCCCCCCCCCCCCCTCTCAGCTACGATGCCTCCATATCCATCTCAGTGGTTTCACTATTTCGGCAAAATAAATAAATAAATAAATAAATAAATAAATAAATAAATAAATAAATAAAAGACGCACGTATACGCTTGCACATCGAAGATCGTGATGGCCGGAAATAGCTTTGGACCGCTTTTGTCACCGATCGGAGACCAAACTATACCGAGTAGATATCAGGGGCAAATGTCCGAATCGGTTAGAGTCGGCCGCAGGTTACTGACTCCAGTGCAGTTCCTTTGAGCATTGAGCTAGCTAAATTTGCCCCTGTCGGACGTCTCAAAGCTATTTTGCTGACACGTGATGGGCGTTGCCTGCATTTGTTGGGTCCCCGCGGCTCGGAATGTCAACGCCGCAGCCGATTTAATCTCGCTCCTGTCGAGCTGCTGTCGGCTCCGGGGAATGGAGGCCGCCGAGATGTGATATCCGGACATTGCCCCGCACACGCCCGCGACTGTCACTCGCCGTGATGCGCCCCTTCTCTTTGGCATCGGGAGCCAATCTTATTCCTGGCTCGAGAGACTTGCGTGTACTCTACGGCGCGTCGCCTTCTCATCGAAGCCGTCAGTGTTTTCTCGTCACTCGCTTGCGTCTCTTCAGCCATTGTATTCTTTGACCTTATTTCTGCTGGGTGTTTCTACTGAGTGCTAATTTGTGCGCATCTTAAAAGGGCCATGAAGAGGAAATACAAGTTTGATTCATTAGAAACACTGCTGTATCCGGATAACAATGACGCCACTTTTACCGAAAACCTCAGAAATATTAGAGATATTAACGAAAACTTGTGCGACTGTCCTGTAATTTCTCTACGACGCCACAGAATCTCGAACCAAAGCCATCGCCAAGAAATATGACCAGGCGATTGTAGTGGGGCCTTTACTTCCCTTTCATCGTGCCACTTGAATGCTAACGTGCCGTTAACGGGCATATGACGCCACTCCTGCCCATATTGCGTCACCGCGGCGCGAAATTTGAAAGTTGTTCAACGTTGATTTAAATAGTGGTCAGCCTAAATTAAATTGAGGACACACACATTTCTTGAATTTTTCCGCTTTAAAAGACGTCTTTCGTGGCTGGAGTGAAGCTGAGTGGGTTACCAAGGGCTAGTTCTTTCGAATTGAACAAAGTTGTGTTTTGTCTACATGGACCTTTTAAACGGACTCTGCAACACTCCCGATAAACGCTTTCGCTCTTTCTTTCGCTGCGAAAGCACTGCGAAGCTATATTGCCAGCACGCAGCGGCAATGTGTGATTTGCCCGTCGCAGCAGATATGCCTTTCGTTTCTGCTTTGGTTTTGTGGCTTTCTCCTTAAAGTGGCTATCGGATGCGTTCGTGTCTGCAACTGAACGAAAGAAGGGCAATAGCCGATACACGGCCGTAATGACGTAATACCAGCGGACGAAGAGCGACAGGTACGGGAAAGAGAGAAAAATCTTTTGAGCAAGTTTCAAAGTTATCTGACGAACATATAGAGCAGTAATTTTTGGCTGAGGTACTTTGCGACCCCCTTATTCTAAGTATTGAGTATGTTGGGTGACTACGTTGCGCAAGCATTTAAGTTGAAAAAAGTGTTGCAGGGCCCCTTTAAGACGCTCACATCGTATAGAGGATAAAATCTACTGTTCATGATGTGCAATGGAGATTTCGGTGCAGTCACGACGTGCTCTGCGTGGCTATCCTGTGCCCCATTTGCTGTAAAATTTAAGGACGGGCCTGTACAGAGGATAGTCGTATTCTTTGTCCATTGTGCACGCTACAGCGTCATATACGTAGAAAAGGGGGCAAACAAAAAGCTCTAAACTTAAAGTCTCATAGGGTCTAGATATCAAAGCTCAGTATTGTTCTATAAGAACGAGGAAATCTAATCTGATGGATTTTTTTTCTTTAAAAAAACGACGTATGTTGCGGGCAGTGGATAGAGCAGCGAAAGACAGAGCTGGAAGCTATGAGCGAACGAAACGCTCCATGCTGGCGTACATAGCGCGATTCTCCAGATTCTGGCTGAAAAAAAAGCGATGTTTTGCGCAGCTCGCGAATAAATAAAAGGGAAACTTCTATCGCTGCTGCCTGCGTTGCCTCGCCGGCGATTCTGCCGCTTCCGTTGCAGCTGCTACCGTCGCCGTGTAGGGCGGGCTTTTTTGCACGTCTGCGGTGCTCGGCAGGTAAGCACCGCTTTTTCTCTCTCTTCCTCCGGTTTACCGTTCCCTTCTCCGCTCTTGCAAGCACTCGACGTGCTCCACGGACCGCGATAAATGTTCGATAGAAGAAGAGAAAATGGGCTCCCTCTTCTTCTTTCTGCTTCCGACCTTTGAGCGCGACGCCCGGACCATTTCCTGGGTAGAGGCGGGAAGAAAGCGTCGGATCGGGAAGAAATGCCGCGGCGGGCGTGATGCCGCCGGGGTTGGTACCTGGCGCAATGCTCCGCCAGCTGCAGTTTCCTCCTTCGACGTGGCCCGCAGCGAGGAACCCGGCGGTCTTGTGTACCGAGTTCCTCCCCCGCACCTCGCATTGAACCGCGCGCCTCCTCCGACTGCGTTCATTTCGGCCCCGAGGCACACGCTGCGCTCCTCAACTGCCGCGGTGCTCCGAAGCGGGCCTTCGCCTCTTCCACCGCCGTTCTTGCTTTTTACTGCCGAATCCCGCCAAGCTCGCAGCAGGAGATGCAGCCGGGCTAAAGAAGCACTTCTCGCGGTTGAGCGTCTATTATTATTGATTTTATTCCCGCATTCCCTTGCACTTCTTCGCAGAGGCGGAAGCAGCCAGGAATGCCACTGCGAGCGAGGTGCGCATTCGGCGCCGTCGTCTTCTCCGGCAACTGTCTGCCCCCCCCCCCCCCCTCTTTATTTACTTTACCGTGCCCAGCTCTCTGCGTTTTTTTTTTTTTTTTTTGTGGGTTGATACTGATGTACGATGGAGGACAACGAATCTGTTTAGCGAACTTAGACAACTGCCTAGTTGAGCTCCCTCATGTGTAAAGTAAAGACAAGAGATCGGGAAGCAGTCCTTCCCTGTCTACCTCAAGCTGCATAAAGGGGATCTTGAGAATGAATATTTTAGCTTCAGAGCAGTGCCTCGAACTGCGAATCCGATTTATTCTCGGAAGTGTTTTCCTTCGGTATTCCTGATGCACATAAAGGAGTACCGACGAGTGTAGGAAAGCGTCGATAACACTCTTGGCTTATTAGTAATGTCGGAAGCATCGGTGACTGTTGGTGAATTTTATTGCGTCGCACTTAGCAAAGTAACCGAAATGAAGAAGGGGATAGGACTCCAGGACGTGTGCGTGTGCGCGTTGTTGTTGTCGCTGCCACTAGCGTTACCCCTACGGAGTACGAAAGATAGCTTTGAGTGATGTTATTCAGAGAGGGGGGTCTGAGAAACAAACCTTTCGGGTAAATCGGTTTATGTTGCCCCCGCGTATTGCTGAGACAAAACTTTTCGCAAGCCTGTTTTTAAATTCCTGCTGTCAAGACGTGTGTGAAATAATAATAAAAAAAGATCGCCATAACGGACCTCCCGTTTTTTGCAAACGGTAAATTTATCAGAGGACGAACCATTGGAGCTTACGAGCGTCAAGAGGTGCGTTAAAAAATTACAAGCCCCGTCTGCTCATGCAAAGGGTCCAAATTCAGCAGTGTGCTCTGGGCCAGAGACCGCTCGCACTCCGCCACACAAGCGTCACCATTTGCCGAGAACGCATAAAACTAGCGACACGGAAATTCGCACTTCCCTAGCCCCAGGATCTGGCACGTCCGCGGACGCGGTGACGTCGTGCGCTTCCGCCGTTTGGGAATTTCACCCGCCTTTGAATACAGAACCCCAGCTTTACGAGGAGAAAAAAAATAAAAAAATAAAAACGCGCGCCTTTCTAGGGGGAAATTTCAGTGGATAGTTTTCGCCTGAACTTGGCTCTGCAGAGTTTCCACATTTTGGAGAGGAACTCTCGGAATGTTAATTCCGTAAGGGATTTCGTATTGGAGTTTACCCTGGAAGATTCTGGAAAGGAGCACACCGAGGAATAATTAGTCTTGACAAAATGCTTGATTTATTGGCCGTCTCCGTGTTGAAGGCGAGGGTAGAGCGAGCATCTCCTTACGTGCGCTTGCTTAGTCCCGATGAGCGCGTTTCTATGCCAGACAAAGCCATTTACTGAGCACATGTTCGGTCAGGTATCGACGTCGTACTCGCATAAAAATTACGCTGAGGTTTTCCCTCCTCATGGTTACGTTTTTATCTAAGTTGCTCCGTGTATGCGCTATATTGTTGCCAAGTGTGGATCCGGTTATATTTTCTGCGAAAATTATAACGCGTGCCCCTTTCGGAATTCAGTCGCCTTACAACACAATCCGCGACAAACGGCGCCGATTTATTTCCGGCACTAGCATTAGGATCGAAAACCAATGATTCCAAAGGGGGAGATAAACTACTAAGCGAAACTCCTGAATTAAAAAAAAAAACAAAATAACTTAAAAAATATGAAACAGCAATGGAAGATTTGAAGCAGGGCACGGTTACAGAGCTGCAGCCTTCATGTCCGAACGTCCTGTGACTTGCTTTGAGATACGCGCTTTAGAACGCGATTTACAGATAGCTGGATTACGGTCCCAGCAACCCGTAACTTGAAAGTGAAAGTTCAGAGTGCGCACGATGAATCCTACTCGTTTTCAGAGTTTCATTGTGAAAATACCGCATATCGGAAACAGGTTGAATTCGGCACGCTTACTGTGGAGCAGTTTTAGAGGCCAATGTGTTGCAATTCTTTTGCGGTGGGAATATGCAGATTACAACCTGTAAGGGCGTGTGTTTGCAGCAGATATTTACCTATTAAGGAAAATGTGAAACGTGACACCACTGCAGAGTTGTGTCAGCGGCAAAATGTAGTATAATTTGTGTTAAGGTTTACGGGCAGAGCAGGAAACACGAAAACTGTCTTGGTGCGGATACGCGTACAGAGCATGATGCCGAACGGACCGCAATGCTCTCAGCGATTCGAAAGTTGGCCGCCCCACACAACACTCTGGACTACATCGTCTTCCCAAGGGGACATTGGATGCTGCGCAGAGACGAGTCGCGCATTCTACTAAGCTTCCTTCAGGAGACGGAACTGGCAGAATTGTGGTGAAAGGACCCTAACACTGACTAATTAGGATGAGCCCGGGCGGAGCAATCGCTGGCATATCCAGCCAGGCTAACCCCGCCTGATCCCACACAACGACCACCCCCACCATCACCGCCGCACAGATGGCGCAATTCTCTACAAGTTCCTTAAAACGAGCAATTTTCTGGAATATGCGTACAGCCGTGCACACTCGTGGCAACTTTTTTGTCCGACACCAACAGCTTTACGAGTGTGTAGTCAAGTATTCGAAGGAAGTTCGTCTGGTTAGTTATCATGATGAGGAAGAAGATGCGGTCACTGACCCATTCAAGGTAAAAACAGAGACGTTTCGGAACCCGTACCTTCTTCCTCAGCTAAACGAGTAGTCGCTGAACCCGTGGTGTGCCTATACGTAACGGGGAGAACTTTAACAGTTGTCTACCACGTAGACAATCAGAGTGTTTGCCACGGCTTGGTTTTTATATTTCTTCAAGCAATAGCCCGAAATAAAAATTGTGAGAGCAGAGGTCCGTTTTCCGCATTTTCCTCAGGTGCTGTCTTGAGCGCCGAGGTTATATTCCAAGAGGATGCATACCCAAGTTGTCAACGCTTCCTCATTTTTTTTTTCTGTTTATAGCGGTGTGGAGAGATGACATCACTTCACCTAGTCGCTGCAGACCTAGGGGCCCGGAAACATTGCTGCTGACTACGACACATAGCTGCACTAAGGCTTGACGTTGGGCTACTTGGGTACACATTATCGACACTAAAAAACAGCGCAAGGACGAAGACGTAAGAAGTGACAAACTAGTGCACTGACGAAAAAGTGCAGAACGATTTTTTTATTAGACATTAAATACGCGGAAAAACACAGGACGCCAGCATGCGGCCGCTTAAGGATTAGATATTCCTTCAACTACATCATGGAAGCTTACACCAATGATAAAACAATCAAACTGTAGGTGTTAAGCCTGCTATCCAGCACAAGTCCTGGAAAGGGTCAACGCTAACACGGCAACAAAGCGGTCGCAAGAAGAAAGATCCAAGGGCCGCCTCAACGTCATACCATACGTGCATGGGGTATCACACCTTTTGAAGAATATCGGCGATAAGGCAGGAGTGCGGACAGTTTTTTCAGCACCCAACAAACTGGCGTCGTTGTGCGCAAAGGTAAACAGCAACGAGTGCCCAAGAGCCATATGTGAGATGGAAACCAGTATGTGAAATGTGTGGACAGTGTGGTGTACGAATTAATCCCACTTTCATGCGGACAAGTTTACGTATATGCCAGACTTGCAGATGCATGAATGAGCGCTTAGAAGGACTTGTTGTTGGGAGAGTTGGTGCATTTTCTCAGAAGGGATAAACTGCGCTAAGGAAGACGCTACACAGAGAGAGGTACACAAAGACTGCGCCTGTCTTCGTGTACCTCTCTCTGTGTAGCGTCTTCCTAAGCGCAGTTTACCCCTTCTGAATGAATGAGCGCCTTAGAGAACGTGCTTACACTATGCGCGCAGGAACGGGAAGCAGTCTTGCAGTACATCGCAAGAAATGCAAGCAAAGTGAGTGCCACTCAAAGTTGAAAGAAACGCGCATTTTGAAACACCATCGAGACGCTCGCTCCCGAGAAATATTGGAGGCCTCAGTGATTGGCATTCGGGGAGAACGACGCGCGAGCACACCATCGATTGCACTTTTAGAACAAGAGGTGGCGTATCTCTAGCCAGTTGAATCTGACTTGTACTGGATTCCAGTTTGATTGTTTTATCTTTGATGTAAGCTTCCATTGCATTATTGAAGAGATATCTTATCCTTGAACGGGTGCATGCTGGCGTCCTGCGTTTTTCCGCGTATTTAATGCCTGGTAATAAATCGTTCTTCACTTTTTCGTCAGTGCTCTAGTTTGTCACTTCTAACGTCCTCGTCTCTGCCCTGTTTCTTCGAGTCAACATAGTTGCACCTCAACAGGAAGAATTTCACGGGCTGCAGCCGAAACTTCGATCTCTGCTTTCATTTTTATGTCGAACCGGTCGTTTAAAAAACAAGTAGCTTCCGCAAAAAAGTCATAAAACCAATAAATTCTTAGAAAACACTTACGCCCACCGTATTCGCACGCAGTGCGTTTGCGCGTGAGGCGAATATCCCGCGCTTTGAGACATGATGTGGATGGGAGCACTCGCAGTGTCCCAAAATGGCTTTCCCCCGTTTTGGACCTTAACTTTTTGGAGGCCGTCGCAACCAACTTCTCGTGTGAAGGCCTTAAACCCCGGTTCACTCCAGTAATAGGAAGGTTGTCATGCAGATAAGACGAGCCTCCCCCCGTCCCTTGCCGCTCTCCCTTCTTCCCCGCAGTATAAAGATATAATCGCACCCTTTTCCCTCGTGGTGCTTGGCGTCGTGGCGGCGTTCCTTGTGGTGGTGCTTCTTGTTGCCGTGCTGCACTCCCTCGGCCCCTTCGGCCCCGTGCTGCGGTCTCTTGGCGCTGCTGGTGTGAAGCAGCGCCACCAGCACCACGGCCACCAGAAGGAGCAGGACGTAGACGCGCATCGTGCTCTCGCTCGCTCCTTGCGTCGGGGATCACCGCAGTCACCTGCGCCACAGAACGACGGCTCGGTTAGGGAGACGGCTCGGGAACGTACGAGGACAGCGAAGACCCTCGCACTCACTTCCCAATTGGCTCGTACACCTGTAGGGACGAATAGATTGATGACCGTCACTCCACACATCATTCATCTGATGGACAGATCATGGTCTCTCACGGGGGAGAGAGGGAGAGTGGTGAAAGTGTCACTCAATTGCACTCTTAACTCATCCGCCTTTATCAGGATCGCCCTCCGAAAGGTCGTTACCAACAGAAATGTGACGTAGCCAGTGGCAGAAAAAACTCTAAAGCAGACAGATGACACGAATGGGTGGTTTCGTATGCTGTTTACGGCATTTTTGCCCTGATTTGTTTTCTTTAAGTAGAGACCCCCTTTCATAACTTGCGCGGCAAAAACATGGAGCAAAAAAGAGGTGTTTGAATATTGGAAACTTCGAATACCTCCCGAATAGTGTTTGACATTTTCTTCGGCTCGAAGCGCAGTTTACCGTTCGAAGTATTTGAACTTTTCGAACATTTAGAATTTACGAATAGTGCGGCAACAAACGTTGGCTCTGCCGCAAGGCATGCAAGCCTTCTGACTTCAACGCACGGTTTTTTCAAGCGAAGCTTGCATTGACTGACTTGTGTAGTGCTTGTGCGTGCGTGCGTGCGTGCGTGCGTGCGTGCGTGCGTGCGTGTAGATCGGGTGAAGTGCAGTCAGTGGGTTGGGTGGAGTTTTGCTAGGGTTTGATCAGAACATTGGTTGATGTTGATTGGGCATGGGTTTTTGTTGATTGTGGATGTGTTTGGGTTTGTTTAAGGGTTAATTTAGGGTTTAAAGGTTTTGGTTTGTACTGACTGGTGACGAGCGTCGCGCTTCTCTTTAGAGAAGGGGTTGGTTAGATTTTTGTGGTTGGATTTTTTGCAAGACGCTAAAGCTGTGCAAAAAAAAAGCCATAACAAGCTTTGCTCAAAAAAAGGTATGCCAACTCCGGTGTATGTTAGTGGAAGTGGAACGCTACTCGTGTAAAATTTATAAGCCGAGAAGTTTCTTGTCCATACAGCAGTATCATTGAGGAATGGAGAATTACGACTTGTTGGCTCGCAGTAAAGTCATACCAGCCACTAACCAGCACAGCATGCCTAGCGTCTTATTTATGACCGGGGGGACACCAGTCAAGTGTACACTCCCCGTATTTACAGTATGTTGTGGAATCCACATTCGAATCGAGCAGAATCGGTGTTGCGGAATCGAGCACTAGGACATGAACGCTGTGATATGCTAACCCCTGCCCGGCTTAGTTATCTTTTTTTCTGTAACTATGTTTTAGAATAGAGGTTATATACGTACATATTAACGCAAATATATTTGTATTCAAGAATATTCGATTCATTTATGGGTGAGTGTTTACTATTTGTATTAGAAAATATCCCATTTGACTCGCAATCAGCTATTACTATTCGTATTCGATTCGCAGGCTCAAGTTCGCACAGCTGTACTTCAAGGGGTGGCGTCGCAGCTACGCGTTAAAGTCATTGTCGACGTGAGATGCCACGACCGATGCTTATGATGCACTTATACGTTTGCGCCAGGTTTCCATGGGCGAAATTTATTACGCAGTGGCGGCAGCAGCAGCAGCAGCAGCAGCAGCAGCAGCAGCAGCAGCGAGATGGGAGCCAGCCGATATCCGCATAATGAATCACGCAGCAAGCCCTCGCGGAACACGTACTGGCTAAATTCAATACAAGCCGGGCACGCCTCGCAGCTCGCAGGAGAGGCGACAGGTGCAGCACAGCAGTGCCGTAATGGGAAGAGAAATCGGAGAAGCGAGATGGATTGGTGGTATAAATACGGGGACAAGCAATGGTCAGTGCGAGGTAAGAGCGGTAGAGAGTTGCTACCCGGCAGCGGCCGACATGGTGATTTTGTGCACGCCGTGTGCCTCCGGTGGTCACAAACATCTTCCGCAGCGCATCTTTCTCCTTCGCTCCCCAGAAGAACCGCTTGTCGTTGAAATGCAGCTAAGTGGACGCTTCAAATGGGGACGATCCGCAACACCACTGATCCGAAGGGCACACAGAGCCAGGCGGGGCAAGCCAAAATCTCATTTCTTTCAGTTCAGTGAGAAGCTTCAGGCTGTGCCGCCATTAGTACCACGCCCGTGCAAGCGAGCTGCAGCTCCAGTCGTTGCGTGAATACCCGCCTGTTTTGTCGGTGTACGGAGGTATAGGCGTATGTGGTGTGTAGTGCTTTCCTCGTCAACATGACGCGCTCGCTGCCAGGTATAAGCGTAGACAGAAGCACGGACAGGTGTGCATTACTCGTTTTGGCTCTCACGCATGGAAAGTACTCCGACTTGGATGCAGCTTTTTTTACTTTGGCGATGCCGTTTTCTTTATACTGCTCGTCAAAATGGCTTCGCCTTAAAGCCTATTCAGGAGATACCAGAGAAACAAAATTAGGCTTGCACTTGAAGCCCTTTTGCTCTTTCTTTACTGAGCGACTATTCACGAAATGGCCAACTTTCTGCTAGGACAACGAAAACCCGCGAAGCTCTAGCTCATACAGTTAACTCTGATTTATTCAAACCGGAAGGCATTGTCTCATGCCGTCCGCTGTCTTTCTACATGACTCAGCATGCAATATGCCACGAAATACTTGTCCCCTTGAACCCATATTGATCGGTATTTCTGCGTTGTCAAATATGAATTCAGATTTAACTGGTCGGGTGCAAAGGGCGCGCGAAGAAATGACTTTCCGGCCAATGAAAAGCGACCGGAAACGGTTCAGTATGGCCATCATGGAAAGGCTAAAATAAAATTATCAAACCATGCTCCTCTATTCGTGAACAAGACGCAGTTTTCTCTATGATGGACTTCAAAGAAACAGCGAATGTCGCTTCTTTGTTCCTTTGTTTAATTTATTCGTATTTATTTATTTATTTGCAAAGAGAAAATACCTCTCGAGGAAAACCAGCGCATGGCAACAGAAACAAGAAGAAAATTAGGGGGAAGCTTGGAAAGTTTTTGAAGGTGAAAGCCTTTTTTTATAGTGTCTCAGTTGTTCTGCTGTTGAACTTTGCGGCCTCGCCCGTCACCGCCTGAACAACTCCCCCCCCCCCCCCCCCCCCTTCCTCAACCAGCATCCCGCGAAGCTCACTCGGCACGTTCGCCATCGCCAGAAGCCCCCGTCGGGACCTTCCCGTCTCAAGGCGGCTCGTATTCCACGTGCCGGAGCAGCCTACCATTCTCTAGCGTTGCTGTTTCTCTTTCCCGGCGTCCGCTCTGACATTTTTTAGGAATATGTGTACTTCGCAACAATTTTCTTACCTCACGTGTTCCATGAAACATAGATATCTGAGGCTTTCGTCTTGAAAAGGGGCTTAGACAGACATAGCACTGCACACTGAGGCACAACGTATATAAGGGACCGAAGGAGGTGAGAAATA
Source organism: Haemaphysalis longicornis (assembly GCF_048455015.1). NCBI lineage: Eukaryota > Metazoa > Arthropoda > Arachnida > Ixodida > Ixodidae > Haemaphysalis > Haemaphysalis longicornis. The sequence goes on from NW_027526422.1 coordinate 18,829,580, forward strand.
GGGAAAAGATGGAGCAAGAAAAGGGATCAAGAGAAGGAAAGGAAGAGGCCAGAAGGTAGAAATGTGAACTTTCAAATTCGCAATTTTAGAAACGTGGCCCAGCTTTCTTTCCCGCTCGCATCGAAGCATTTCAGAGGCACTTGGCGTCAAAGGACAAGAAAGAGAGAGAGAGCATAAAATAAAATAAAAGCGGAAGTCGGTAGAGGAGCCCCTTATTATACTTTTACGCGACCTGGCACTCGCAAGGCATGTTTTCTGTGCAACGCAAAGTGCAAAGCCTTTGTTGCCGAGCTGCACCGTTCGTCTGTGCTTTGCTTCACAGGTTTCACCGTGCGCGAGGTCGCTGTAACCCCTACCAGCCGTGAAAAGAAAGGCATCACGGGGGCGAAGAGGCGGTTCCACCATTTCTCTACGCCCGCTGACGACGCCTCAAAATGCCAGGCAGCTTCGCCCTTTCTTTGCCGCGTATTCGTTGCGCGCAAGTTGAAGAATAGTTAAAGCGCAGAGGGGAGAGGTGATGTGAAAAGTCGATGTTGGCTGGCCTGGGGTCGGGACTGGTGTCAGTGAAGCTTATTTACTGGCGAGTTTCCTTGTCGGCGCACGCCGGAGCGCGCAGCTCTTGACGCTCGCGGTGACGAGGGCGGAAGCGATTATGGAGAATTGAGGGGCTCATCTCTTCTCTCGCGGTGCGGCGTGCCGGCGTAAGGGACGCCTCTCCCCCTCTCCACCCCCCCCCCCTACACTCTCTCTCTCACACACACACACTCTGGGGCGAAGAAGGGAGCTGCGCCTGTTGGGGGGAGAGGAAGACTTCCGACGTCGTTAATGGACCGGCGATCGCCAAGGAGCCTGTCATAGTGGTGGCGCGCGGCGGCGCGAGAGATCAAAAGGCCTTTCGCGCACTCTTCCCAAGAGGGCGAGCACAGTGTTTTACTTTGAAGCACTGGGACAATATGTCCGCGAAAAAGTGCTCAGCCACAGGCAAGACAAATGCTATATATATATATATATATATATATATATATATATATATATATATATATATATATATATATATATATATATATATATATATATATATATATATATATATATATATATATCAGAAAATGGGAAATGAGGGGCTCCGTGAAATAACACAGAAAATAAGGGTTGGCAGTCAAGAAAACCTCGGAAAGCAAAGGGGAGGTTGTGGTGGGTCATAGAAACGGATGAAGAATTTTTTAGTCGAAAAGAAAGTGGTGAAAAAATGCCCGCGGGTTCGGATCCCACCCGGCGGGCATTTTTTCACCACTTTCTTTTCGACTAAAAAAATTCTTCATCTCTTTCTATGACCCACCACAACCTCCCCTTTGCTTTCCGAGTTTTTCTTGACTGCCAACCCCTATTTTTTGTCTCTCTCTCTCTCTCTCTCTCTCTCTCTCTCTCTCTCTCTCTCTCTTGATATATATATATATATATATATATATATATATATATATATATATATACATACATACCTGGGTGTTGGCACTTGGGTGCTGACACTTGGAGAACGCTGAACAAAAATTTTATTATTCCCAACAGCTCCTAAAGGCGGACCTTTCTTATTCGGGGGTTATCTTAGAATGGACAGAAAAACGCTTGTACACACTTTGCCTCCGAGGGCTTCCCTTTTTCCTCATTCTCGCCAAGGAGAACTTTCGGAGTCCAAGAGCGGGAAAGTAACAATAACATCTCGTAACTATACTACAGAGGCTACGCAAGGTGACAAGAGGAAAAAAAACTGTGGTTGATTCCTCTGTCATAGGAATCAGTAAAACACGAAAGTGAAATGTGCAGCGAAATCTGCAGCTGAGCATGAGAGAGAGAGAAATAATTATTTATTTGAGAGTTTAGCTCCAACCCAAACAGGAGCTGGCTACTCCAGGCATTGAAGTATACAAAAGGTACAATACTTGCCCTAAGGAACCACAAGGTTAGAATAAGTGCATTGAGACAGCAGCGGCTGAAAGATCGCATGCGCACTCAATAACTACTCTCTCTGTATAGTACACAAGCACACACACACACATATTGCTTGTATTCACTGGCGAGGCGCGCATGCAGGTAACCGTGCGACTGCGCCTTCACTCGTTACGTCGGGCTTCGCGGGATGGCGGTACTTGTCCGTGCTAAGCACATGA
>NW_027526422.1:18831844-19037098 GCF_048455015.1 Haemaphysalis longicornis
GTCCGTGCTAAGCACATGACTGCATTGCACGTTAACAAACTCTACCTCACCGAACGCAAAGTATTGCCTCGAGTCCAATGTGAGTGTGATTAATAACATCTCTGTTGACACCACCGTTGAGAATCGGGTTGAAACGGAGCAGACGACGCACGCCGGTGTTTTTTTTTTCTTCGGCGTGCGGGCGCAGTGGCCCACGCCGCGCCATGTCCGTGGCGCGTCGGCCATGTCTGTGGCCTTTTCCAGTGTTGCCAAGCGAAGATATTGACAGCTAAACTTTTCAACGAATACCACCTTTATATACATGATTCCTTACAGCAGCGGAATATAGAAAAAAAAACGTGTTACATCTATATACAAACAATACAAAATATCCACGATGTGACAGAGATACTTTCGCCAATATACAAACACCCTTGTGTATTTCCACACCCATTCAGAGGAATGTACACGCATTTAATGGTGCTCGCACATCTTCGTCACTTGAAAAAACTCCCTTAAGGCAAGGAAGGCTTTCGTTCGGTTGCGTAATTGTCCCACTGACCCAACAGTTTCGCATCATTTGCGGGTCGGCGGCTGTCTTGTGAGTGTGTTTGGCGAGCGACGCCCTGCTGGCGGGTCGCTTCGGCAAAGGTGTACTAGCGACATTTCCGTGACGGATATGACGTCAGTGAAATCTTGGGGTATCGCGGCATAAAACACTCTCGTGTTAAACTATAAAACCAGAAAACGAACAACCCTAAGTATAACCAGAGTCCTAACGTACTCTTTAGTACTAAAGGTTGTTTCCCCGTGAGAAGACCCTGTGTGCAGGGGTGCCCCTTTTACAGGCCGCTTGATTCGTTGTACTGGCGTCACTTCCGTGACGGATATGACGTCGGCGAAATCTTCATGTATCCGGGAATAAAACACTTTCGTATTAAATAGAGGAAAAAATAAGGATAGCGGGGAATGGGAAGGAGGCACAGTTGCGACGTTGATCGTGAGAGAATAAAACAGACGCGTGAAGTTCTAAAATGTATGTCTACAGAAACAACGGCGCGCTGCGTCTGGGTGTGGACGAGACCAAGCTTGAAAGCCTGAACGAAAAGGCTCTGGATGCTTGTCATCCAGAGACTTTTCGTTCGGGCTTTCAAGCTTCGAACGAAAAGGCACTGGAAATGCTTTCATGTATGGGGGAGAGAGCGAGAGATAGACGTGCCCTTACCACCCTTACGCTGGCCGTGGCCTAGGAACGATACCGAGCCAAAGGGAAGCCGTAATGTACCACCTCCCCCACCCAGATGAATGCTGCCGCTTGCCTCGCTGTCCGACAAATAAAGGCCCAGTGCGCAGCCGTGGACAAGGCTCGCTGCGCGGCGTGCGTGCGTGCTTATCTCCAACATCATCTTCGTCAGGTGCCTGACGTGCGGCTGCGTAAGCCGTGTTGATGTTAATCGCCTCATTCCGCACCCTTGCATACAACCGTATATACATGTGTGCGTGTGCGTGTGCGTCTCGTGATGTGTTTGCGTGGAAACAGGGGGATAACTGCAGCGAGCTACGTTGTGATGCGCGCAATAAACATAAAACGCTCATTATATAGTAAAGCGTCACCAAATCAATTATCCGGCAGCTAAAGTGCTGGAGGCCCAGTGTTCTTCCAGGATAAGGGTTCTGGAAAGTCTTGGAAAGCGCTGAGGTTATCTCCGTGCGGATAAAAACACAACAAACGTGATTGTTGATTTTAGTTTAAACAACTTCGGATTGCCTTCAGTGTTCTTGCTATTTAAATAAAAGGCACTGCGAGGAAGAATATGTCGGGTTGGCGCACAACCGTATGCCGTTCTATCTCCACACGAGCATGCAAATTAGCTGCAAGAGACCAGCTAACATGAGATACAATAAATTACGAAACCAGCGCGATGCTTTGGGCCGCCAGCAGGTACATACATATCCGCGCAGTTGCTGCAAAAACACAACCGGGCTTTTAATTCGAACAGCCACCCCCGGCAACACACTAATTTATTCAGGCTTCTTGTTACACAAGCACCGTCTCGTTCCTGCCATTGTGTCGCTTGCTCTTGCGCTGTCTTCCACCCTTTGAGACTGGAGTGGTGATTCTAATTAATTAGTCGTTAGGAAATCGTCAGCAAAGCGCTGGATATTCTGTTCAAGTGCGGCAGCGGCTGCGACACTAAAATATCGCAACGGACTGAAATGTTAGTGATTTGTATCTGTTCTATTCATGCAGTCCATAATAAAAAAAGGGATGCTTCCGCTACATCGCGAATCGTTTCGATCAAGCTTCAATGTTACGCCATACGCAGCGAATCGCTTTCACGCTTACGGTGCACTGTAAACGAATGGGAGGGAATCTTCCCGCACTCGTCTTCCGTCCTTTGGTAGTTTATATGGGAGCACTTAGCATTAAAAAAAACTGCGGTTGATTTCTCTGTCATAGAGATCGGTAAAACACGAAAGGGAAATATGCAGCGAAATCTCGGCTGAGCATGATTTGCGGGTAGGCGGCTGTCTTGTGGGTGTGCTTGGTGAGCGACGTCCTGCTGGCGGGTCGCTTCGGCAAAGGTGCACTGGCGTCATTTCTGTGACGAATATGACATCAGTTAAATCTTGGTGTATCCTGGCATAAAACACTTTCGTGTTAAAATATAAAACCCGAAAACCAACAACCCTAAGTATAACGTTCTCTTAAGTTATAAAGGTTGCTTCCCCGCAAGAAGACCCTGTGTGCAGGGGTGCACTTTTTACAGGTCGCTTGCTTTGTTGAACTGGCGTCACTTCCGTGACGGATATGACGTCACTGAAATCTTTGTGTATACGGGAATAAAACACTTTTGTGTTAAAAAGAAGAGCAGGGAACGGATGGCGATAGAGTTCATCAAACACATTCTGCTTTATTAAAGGAAGTCGTTGCACTGTAAGAAAATATTTTGGGTATTTGGTATTCAACGCGCTTGTGAGCACGCTACGAAACACGCCGTAATAGGTACTTGCGAAATATGTGACACATTCTTCGACATGGACCAAACGCGGTGCACGTAGCTGCTCATGTATTTCGCCCGTGTCACAAAGTCACCGCCCACAGCCTGGTCTGGGAACCACTGATTTCGTGTGACGACGCTGAACGACTTAGCTACTACGTCTACCGTGGCGTGTGCAGAAAATGGTTGTAAGATTCGAATGCAATTTAGGTAAATGGTTTGCGCGCATGTGTAGCAGTACTGTAGACTCCGGTTAAGAAAACTGGTTTAAGACGGACAACAACAAGTCTTTTGCTCTCTTGTAACGCCACAATGCAAAAAACCTCTGCTCAAGACGAATTTCTGATAATACGAACAATTTTTCACAGTCCCTTCCGGTTCGTCTTATCGGGAGTCTATAGTATATAAAAACAGGGCATATAACACTCACTCACTCACTCACTCACTCACTCACTCACTCACTCACTCACTCACTCACTCACTCACTCACTCACTCACTCACTCACTCACTCACTCACTTAATTAACTGATTGATTAAAAGATTAGACAATTCAGATGGGCGCTGTACGGCGTCCCTCGCTCCTAGCGTATGCCCAAAAAGGTTTATCGACCGGCTGAGTGTGATGGGAACGTGGGCGCTAGTTCATATCTGAACCGACTCGCCTCGAATTATTTCTGGCGCCTAGCTCCCTAACTCCTTTAAAGGAGGAGTGCGAGGTATATTACACGCTCTCGTAATCTGTTTTGGGAGGTTAGGCAGTAGATGATCTCAACGTCGGTCGTGTTTTCGCAACCTCGCAGGGACCTGGAATGCCTATAATATACATATATACGGACGGCTAGAGATTCCAGGCGGCACTTCCGGCGGTGTGCATTATTGAACCTGGTTTGCGCAACCTATTTCTAGCTCTACGGTCCACTGCGTCTACGAGGCCCCTTCGCTTCACCTGTGTGTTGGATAGGGCGTCGGATTCTTCTGCTCTTACCTCCCTATCTCTATTCGATGATTATGACTTGTCGTGCGAGATGACTCCTTTTAAATTTTGCGTAAAAGTACAGATGCTGGTAGCTTAACCCCCCCACCTTCTTGTCCCTAAAATCTGCGACGTGTTGAGACAAAATTGGATCCACAAAAGCTACCCGGGAGCTGAGTTCATAGCGCATAGACGGAGACGTGGCACTTGTGCGTCTTTGCTGCCGAGCACATGTGCACTGCGGCAAAGCCGATGCTGAGGCATTTTCATGGTGGATTTACGAAATTGCGTTTTACCGGGGCATTCGCGCCGCCTTTCTTTTACAGAACAAAATAACGCAAGAATACTTATGACAAGCACGCTCAAAACGAATGATGAACGCTCAAAACAATTAATAAAATGCATACATGCCTGTGCATGGGAGAAACGGTGAAAGAAAGAAAACATTCTCAGATTTATGTGCGTGCGCAAACAAACACTGCAGCGTGCCCAGGACAAGAAAGTGCGTCCCGCGAGGCCCTTGGCTCTCTGGATGAAAGGAAAGTAATCTGGAAAAATGGGGGACAGCCAAGTATGACAAGGAGGCAGAGAAAGAGAGAGGCGGAACAGGAAACAAGCGGACTAATGTGCTGCGCTGCGTACGCTATCAAGGCTCGCAGGAAGGCCGCTCCTCGTCGACGCATGAGAAAGGCGCCGCCCCCAATGTCAGCGCTGCCGGGCAGGTGTGCGAGCGCAGAAAATGAGGCGGAAAGGCAACCCGGCGGAAGAACGCCGGGTAACATAAAAAAAAAAAAAAAAAAAAAAACGGGCAGCGAAAAACGCTGCGCACCGACTGGAACTTCCACGTTCTGCAAGCGTTCCCCTGGGAAATCGTCTCTTTGGGCTAGTGTCCCGACGTTCAGACGCTGGCGAAAGCGGCGGCCCAATCGCTGCTGCGAGCGGTTAAGAACTGTTGTCGAGTGCATGTTGCGTGGGGTGTACTTTTTTTCGTCGTGTTTCTAGAAAGACTAACGCACTAACCGTATTTGAATAACGGGCCGTGATAGCAGCTTCCCGAACACAAATTCTTTCGTTTTTCGATCTTTCGGAGCTCTGTGTTTGGGAAGACCGCCGTGGTACAGTGTGCTCGGCAGAGATTTCACCTGGTTTCTATCTTTGACCTAAAGTTCAACGCAAATGCGTTTCTAGTCCTGCGCAAACTAAAACAGCTTCGCCTCTGCCGGAAATTTAACCCGCCACCGCGGGCCCGGCAATGGGTTGTTAAGTTAGTTCACAAACTTCTAAAGTATACCGTCTTTAACAACAGCCACAGGAACAACAACAAAAAGAGCTTGTTCTTATCGCCTGCCAAGCGCTTGATCCAGAGAACTCAAAAAATTATGAGGTCGCCAAAGGTGGCGAACGCGAAAGCATTACAGTCCATTTGCTGACCGCATCCCGTCATTGTCATCATCACCTTTTTACCTGCGGCGCCTTTGTCTTACTTACCCCACTTCCAATTTTACCAAGTAAACCCTTCGTAATAAAATTTCTTCAATGCAATTCAATTTCGCCGTGTTATCCCCACTCGCGGGCAATCTGTTGCGACAGTGTGCGTCTTGTCGTTTATCTATTGTTTTTGTTGTGCTTATCCCAGCTCGAGTGGACATATTTGTAATTGTGTTTGCTGTTATCTTGCCCTTCTCAACAAATTTTTAACCTTTTTTTTCATTCACTATGTTTTTGTTGTGCTTATCCCAGCTCGAGTGGACATATTTGTAATTGTGTTTGCTGTTATCTTGCCCTTTTCAACAAATTTTTAACCTTTTTTTTTCATTCACTATCTTAAAAACATATCGGGCGTGTATACTTAATTAAAATAACTCTGGTACCTTCGGTTATGCACTTACAATTTGCCTGAAATATGCCTAATGTTTTCTCTTTTTTTTCCTTAGCAATGGTGACTTGTATGAGCTGTGCCAGCAGTTTCGGTGATTCCTAACGGTCTCGCCAATATATACTTCTTGTTGAAGCGTTTGTCCACAATTTGTTTTTATTCTTTGATTTGTTGGCCTTTTTGTGGGCCGTCTCTTGGCCACGGCGCCGGATTTTCGGCCTACCCAGTTGACTAATAAACACAAAAAACAGTGATGGGTCCACCAGAGCAGTAAGGAGGAGCGGAATATCGATTCCTGTCCTCAAAAGCAAAACGCCACGTCATTATGCTTTCTCTGCGCCGCTATCACTGACCGAAGGTTTATCCATAAACACGACGGAGAAAATCTGCATTTGCAGATCAAAAACCTTTCAATGTTTGTGAATACATTTGTCATCGCAGTCTAACTTTTTACAAAAATTCTTTCCAAACTAAACGTTACCTCTAATTCTGTTTCTTCAGGGCAGGTTCGGTTTGGGGGCTGTGCACGTATGCATGGTGCAGTTGTATCGTCTGCTGTCGTACAGGCGTCGCTCCATCACCACTGGCACCCACAGCTGTGGTGAAATTGTCACATGACAGGTGCAGCATCGGAGTGAAATGCAACGGGGATGCTTGCAAAGGAAAACGGAAGCGACAAGCGCAATTACCCAAATCCAGTCGCTGCACCGCTACCTTCATAACGTGGCTACAGTAACAGCTGAGCTCTGATCGACAGACAACCCAATGCAAGTAGCGCGGGTGTGCGCGTTTCCTGCGTTTTAACTTGGTGTTCCATCGAGGTTATAGCCACCGATATTCGCAGCTCGGCTGTCCGTATACACCTGTCGGCATTCATTTTCGAAACACTGCGGATCGCATTCTGAACGCTTATATCCCTTATTGGATGCATTGGCCGCTAGAAAAAGAAACGCGATCCGTTCCTCCACGCTCTGGACGCTTGAGAACCACGAAAGAGGGCGACGCGTGCCGCGAAGCATACCAGGCCTCCTTCACAGAGTGGAAACTACTTTCAAAAATGTCGTTCGCGACGCGCGCGCCAACGCTCGCTCATCGAGTTTCGCGAAAACTGTGTTATGCCGCCCAATTGAATTTAGGTGACAGCCGAATCCCGTTAGAGCGCGCACGGTTCGCATTGCAGAGCGCCTCGCCGTGCGGGCTATAGGCTGGCGAAAACGTTATACGTCTCGTGTATACGGTCGAGACAGCTGTGGCCTCTCTCGCGTGTGCGGCGGCCAAGTTCGTAAGCGTGTTACGCGTCAAAAGACGTTTAGCTAATGCGCCTGTTTGTGCAGATGCCTTTAGAGGAAAACGATACGCGAACGCGGGAAGGAAATTTCAAACGGACGTAATGGCGAATGATGGGAGCTGAATGGGAAGCTCGAGAACTGCATGTTTTCGCCTTACTTCTCGCTCGCAATTTCTGAAATTTCATGGTGCAGCGCTGTGGCTTTTTTTTTTTTTTTTTGAGTGATCGACGAACGCTAGGGTGTACTTGCAGCAATATTGTTCATAGCGAAATAAGTGCAAATTTGTAGAAGTTCAAATGGGAACGCTTTCAGCAGTAAGGAAAAGCTTTTTTTGTTTTTCTTATTGCGCTACAAAACGCCGATTTAGAAGCGCGTGGATCCGAATGTTCCCAACGTACGGGTAACCCGTGCTATATAGAAGTCGTTAGACTTTAGAAAATGGTTCTGAAGGGTATTTCGATATAAGAGGTGGCGAAATACGATACAAGTACTAGTATTTCAGTGTCTCACGCCGCTTCTGGCGCCTCGAAAGCATGCATCGGAGCAAACGGACCTGACTGGCCATTGACGACGTTACATTTCACGGTGTATAAAGTTATTTAGACACTTCAGAAAAATGAAGTACCATTTCCGCACGGAACTCGACTCCACTTAATCCACCCCTCCCAGTTCCTCCCAGGATGCAAATTCCGCCCATATTCTCGTACCACATGACATTGGAGTTCTCTCTCGCCCGAAGTTTGCCTGCTCTTCCAGTACTTTCCCAGAAGCAGTGGGAAAGCAAGCAGTGGGAAGTGGGCCCACTCGCAGTGGGCCAGTGGGCCAGGAAGAAGCAGTGGGCCAGCGTGCGCCTAGAGGATCAGCTTCAGCTGACTGCACGTGCCCAGTACGTCCTGCGCTCGGCGAAAGGCTCATGAGCGAAAGGCCCCCGCGCGAGCGAAAGGCTCCTTCACCGTCTTCCATTTTCCTCGGTTGATAAATGTTTATTCCTACTGCTGCTCTACCAGGAAATACAGCAAGGTAATCGTCACGAGAAAGATGCAAGAAGGCAATGTGGCCCCCTCGGAACTGCAAGCTAACTTGCCGTATTCCACACTGTTTTCGCTTGACACAGCTTGGCCGAGCTTCAGAAAATCCGAGTTAAAAACACCCTCAGCACATCAGAGTTGAGCTGAATGTGCTTCCTGCGCGCAGCGTACCCTCTCTGTACGCCTCGTAGCGGCAGTTCTGCACAAAGGTCAAGATCTCTCTCGTTGGCACGAGCGGCATATTTTTTCCTTTACGACTGGCAGGACTGTCAAGTGCGCGCATCTTCTTCCCTGGACTGCCAAAACTGCCACCACCCCGTCAGCAAACCCACCAGTCTTGTGGCCTGTTTAAGGCCGTGTGATGTGTGCTCTGACTGCGTGTTCCGGGACGCAGATCTAAGAGGAGAGCTACAACTATGACGTGAACGTTGAGCAGTGAACCAGGCACCATAAACTTTACTTCGCTCATTCATTCACTGTCTCTCGAACATACTGTGAGAAGGTCGAGTGGCTAGAGCGACAAGGGAGGAAGCTACGTGGCCTTTCTGGCGACGGTGGCCCAGTCTTCGTTTTCGCACAAGAATTCCGATTCGGCTGGGTCACATTTTGCACTAAGCGGAGCCCCCGGCATTGTACTCCGATTAATCGGCGCAAAACACATTTACTTTGGTTGGTACAGGAAATAGTTTCAAATAAAAGGATTAATTGAATAACGTGATTTCGCCATAACAATGTTTACGTACTTTATTATGCCGAGGTAGTCTTGCAAGGTTCAGATAAGAACTAAATCTCAATAAACAGTAACTAATCACTTGCATTTAGAGCATAAACAAATATAAGCGCCCATGAATCTGCTTTCCCGCAGTGCACGTGAACGACCGATTGCCCTCGCAAGGAAAACGTGGGCCGATAACAAAACTCGTTATGCGAATTAGCCGTGAAAAATGTGACCTGGGCGTAATGAAGCGACACTTTTTGCATTACATCGGATGTCGCGGGAGGATCAAACTATTTAGATTATATTAGGGAGTGCCTCTGCTTATCTCTGTCGCCATAAAAAACGAACGTTATACGAGGCTAATAGCGCTGATCAGGTTAATATGCACACTGTTTAAGTTAAATTAGCTGTCTGGCCTCGTTACTTGTTAAAGTTGCCCCTTTAGACGCTCCGATCGGTCGTTCAGTTGCATTGCGGTGGAGAAGTCCAATGGAAGTTATATCATGGTGTAAGCAAGCTGGTATAAGTTACGGGTATAGTCAATTTAGCTACTTGCTTGCTGGGGGTTCGCCTCCTTTGCAATACTTCAAAGCCACGCAGCAAAGCCCATTCCGGGGACGTTTGGCGTGCGCCTGCCGCTGTGTTGCGGGGCGAACCCGTGCGAACTTCTCCACCAGAGTGGAAAAGTTGCTCGACGTCAGCTCGAATGAGCGTCGGCCGTGCAAGTTCCATGGCGGCCGCTCTGGGTGCTGCCTCAACTTGTTCCGCCTGGGCATTGAACGAGAGCGGTGCGCCTCTGGTCCTGGCATGAGGCAATTAAGCGCACCCGCTTTCAGCGGCGGCGGCAGTGGCCCGAGCTCCGCACTACACTACACAGCGCTATCCCTGTCGTGGAGTGCGCCTACCACTCTTCTCCTCCTCACGTGCAAAGCTGCCGAGAAATGCCCGTGGCCCCGTCGACTCGCACTGCTTTACGCCAGGTGCAGCCGCCCGCAGCAGCACACCTCTAAACTTCAACCCGAATTTCGGTCGGCGCGTGTGGTTTCCCGAGGCGGCGGAGATCGCGGAAAGTTTACGGGAGGCATTCACGCGCGCTTATATATACCGCCCAGCCAACAACTCGCGGCACGCCTATAACCTCTCTCTGACTGGAAATTTGATTTGAATTCCCGCGCAAAGTGGTGGATAATCACGGGGAAGAAAACTAGTGTAATTAAAATGGGGCCGGTGAGGCCGTGAGCAGTCGGCCGGAGTCAGTTCGTTTGTAGATACACCTGGTGCATATTTAACATACTTCGTAAAGCCTCTAAGGCAACATTCTAACGATAACACAGATCGGAATTTTTGTAGAATTTACTACTTTATTTTGCCGAGAAGAAAGACATAGCAAGCTGACATATTTGTTCACTCTCTTTGTTCTTCACTTACTTTCGTTTAACTAATTTTTTGGTGGGATAATTATTTCCAGACGTTAAGTTAGCGCCTGTTTCTGCGTTTTAACGCACCCGCTCTAATGTGCAAAAAGAACTAAACCCCATCTAGTTACGTAACTAACGCGTCCGATGAATACCTGTTGGTTCAAGTTTCTATTTTCAGTTTAAGAACCAAAACTCTACGCACAGGTACAAGCGCGGGAGAAAAAAAAATCATGGCAGCTAAAAGTGCTGCTTGCCTTTCAAGCAAGGATTATGAACTGTGTACGGCAAGAGGTTCGGTGATTTCGAAGCGTTGTACGGCCGGACGCCCGTGCTTTCCTCACCGGCTGCTGTCAGCATTTAACGGAAAATTGGGAAAGGCTGTCTCGACAGATTTTCACTAATAACTTTGGTTGGTGCGCAAAACGCTTTGAAGCGCAACGTGTAATATCTGAAAGGGTAAATCAACACGTATGTTAGCGCGCAAAGCGTATCGGGGATATAACGGGAGCGCTTCCGTTTATCGCTATCGCTATTAAAAACAAAAGTTGTGCTGTTAGCGCTGAGTGTGATGCAATGTTTAAGTAATGCTTAGATACAGTTTTTGAAAGTTTGCTCCGAACGTATAACAACCACAAAATACTGCCGCTCTCGTTTATCACAAAATAAAATAAATTTGGAGACTACTTCGATAGTTTCGAGAGAGTGCGAGTGAGGGACAGGGTGTTAAAAAGTGAAAAGTTGTGGTTTAATGCTCTGAAGCTAAACACAGCTGAGCTTATCAGGAACGTTCTTGGGGGCTGCGGATTGAGTTAGCTCTCATATTTGTTGATACCGCACACATAACGAAGACAGAAGAAAAAAAAGAAATCAAACCCGGCACCGCTGTGTTTGTTTTACCTCTCTTTATCACGCCTCTGTTTATGTAGGCTGGTTTTGCTTCAAAGATAAACATAAAATAAAAACTCCAAGGACACCTAAGCTCTTCTTATGAGTAGTGGATGCGAAACGGTCAGTGTAAAATCGAACGCCGCAGAGTTCTCCTTCGAGTGGGTACGTTTGCGCCGCAGCCAATGAAAATTGGTGGAACGACGGGGTGCTTCTGACAACTGTCATCGTCTCTGGCCAATGCCCGTAAGGGGGTGTGTTGTCGGGCCTATATATTCAGCCTTAACGCGTGGTTACATTAAGGTTGCGACGAATGACGGGTTAAGCAGTGTCAAACTCACTGCCCATCGAGTGGCGTGTACCGGCTGTGGGCGTTTTCTAATTCCAAGGCCACAACGCATAAATGTCCTCCTTTAGTCAGCGAAAACCAGGGAACCGTATATGTAGTAACGTTGGGGGTGCGTTCGGGACTCGCATATTTGAGGTCCTGGGTTCGATTCCCGTCCTCTCCCGAATTTTTCTAGCTTTCTTTTCACTTCAATTAGTGCACTTTTACTCTCTCTGAGTCGTCGGCCATTTTAGGAGACGTTGCGCTGCTGCAGGCGCCGAGCAGCGACGTTTCTCCTCAATAGGTCACGCAATGCTCTCACATGAAAGCTCTCGAACTCACCCAGCTGGTCATCTCAATTTACTGAAACTTACTCCGCTTTGGTAAACGCAGCTTTCCAAACGAAGGGAACTGGCATACTTTGCCACACACTAAATGACCGTTACGATGTTGGGGCTAAAAACAAGGAAGTCACAACTTTGTATGGAGCTGAGAATAAACTACAAACATCAGCTCACAAACTGCCAGTCTGTGACAAGAACCGGGGTTCTTTTTTCCCCTTCACAAATCCACCCGCGCAATCTCCTCGTACTCTTGCATGGAAGTGTACGGAACTGACTTGTTTTTCGCGGAAAGCTTTATCGGGAGCGGTTGGAACGATACCGCCTGTGCAACGCTTGTGGACTGACGGCCGAAGCCATGGTCGTCGAACGCTCGATCGGCGCCGTGATGTACACCCCCTGTGCTGCCCGTGGTTTGGCTCCGCCGCGTTATCTTCGCCAAACAAGGCCCCGAGTGTCTCTTCCAATCTCGGCTCATTGCAGCCCCAAGGCCGCACTCGAGCGAAAACAATGGATCCACGCACCCCGCCAGTCTCCCACTGCCCTGGGTTGCGTTAATGTTTTGCTCTTTTCGGCGGCAAAGAGGTTTGCTTCGCCTCTTCGCCTCACGCGGGCCATCCGAGCTTTCGTTCGTAACTTCAAGGAGGGCGGTGCAAGTTGTTCGTATCATCGTCGTGCTGTACACAATGTACAGAAGACCAAGCCATGCCAGCCTTTTGTTCTTGAGGTTTCTGTCTTTAGCAGCATAAGAAATCCCAGGCCACCTCTACTAACGTGTGGGGCGAAGCATGCAGTGTATAAGTGTATCCTTGGCCCTTGGCGTTTTCGTCCACGGAGATGAAACCATTGGGGATAGAGGTATACACCTTTGCTGTAAAAGTCTCTTCTCTTTGAAGCACGAAGCTCTCTAGCGCGAAGTGTAAACGAGTGTCCCGGTCGTTTTTTAGTACGTGTTACGAAGGGCTCCAGCGCGAGGCGTGTGTTTTTTTTAGCACGCGTTAAGTTCCAGCGTGAGGCGTAAACGAGTTTCCCGGTGTTTTAGTACCGTGACTACATGAGACGAACGACGATGACGTGAGACTCCAACAGCCCCAGCCCCTAAGCTGCTTCGCCCCTAAAAAACAACGAGGCGTGGACGCAGAGTTGATGTTTTATATGATGGTGATGATGTTCCTTGGTGAATGGCGTTGCTTTGTATTGTTGTAAACGCTTTTTTTTTTCGTTCAGCTCCCGTACTCTTCTGGTTGTGTCGGACCTACAGGGATTGTTCCTAACAACTAGGCGGGATTCGGCCTGTACGAGCACCTACATTTGTTGGACTTGTTTTCAGTTCGGAAATCCTGAAGCTGATTGATTGATTGATTGATTGATTGATTGATTGTGGGGTTTAACGCGCCGACGCAACGCAGGCGATGAGGCGCGCCGTAGTGGAGGGCTCCGGATTAATTTTGACCACCTGGGGATCTTTATCGTGCGCCGAAATCTCGTACACACGGGCGTTTTTGCTTTTCGCCTCCACCAGAAAAGCGGCCGCCGCGGCCGGGAAATCCTGAAGCAGTTGCGGATACAAACAGCCTGTTAAAATCCCAAACTGCTGCTCTGAATTCGTTGTGAAGGAAAAACAGTGATCTAAGAGCATATCATAATGGTATCACTATCTCCTTATTCCCTAAAGTTTTAAATCTGGTTTCTGCCCACAATTACTATGAAGCAATTGTTTAAATGTGTAAAAGTAAATTTCAACAAATTTATAAATTTCTTTCCTAACGAGGCTAACCGAGTTTCCACAAAGCAATTTAATTTTGGTGTGAGCACGTACTTTTACCGTGTTTTTTTTTTTTTAAACTGGGGTCACGCAGTTAAACGCGCTCGTCATTTGCTTGTCAGAAATACTACATGAACTGCAAGTGACGAAGATCGCGCATGTAACACCTACACCTCAGCCATCGACTCCTGAAGCGCCACCGAGATAAAATCTAACGGTTAATTTGCGGTTAAGGGCCATCCCCGCAATGCTGCAGATAAAGGCGCTGTGTGTAGTTCACACCCAAGTGCTACAGTCAAGCGAAATATGCCCTGAGACTCTCAGTACATATTGTACTGCCGATTCTTCATCATCATCATCAACGGCCTATATTTGTGTCCACTGCAGGATGAAGGCCTCCCCATTGACCTCCACCCGTTCCTGTCCTGTGCTGCCCGAGTCCATTCCTTGCCTCCGAATTCGCTTATTTCATCTCTCCATCGAGTTAATGGCCTTCCTCTTCTTCTATTCCAGTCTCTCGATGTCATTCCATTTCATTTTCATTTCATTTACTTAAATAAACCATGCCTCGGAAGGAGAGGCAAAAGGCAGATTAACTCTGCCTGACGGCGGCCATCAACTCCGGACATGTAACGTTGCAACATTGCACAGCAACGGTAGAAACAAAACATGACAACTAGCTATACAAAGGTGATGTAGAAAAAAACAAGATTATACATTTCTTCGAAATAATATAGTAGAAATTACAATAGGCGCACAACACAAATAATTACAAACTACACAGCGTAACGCTACACAATTCCACACTTAATTCCAATAAAATACAGGAAAAGCCAAAATTGTGCATTTATCAAAAGTAATATAGCAGCAAGCACAACAGGCGCACAACAAAAGTTATAACAAACTACACGGAGTAGCGCTATACAAACTACACGGAGTAGCGCTACAGAATTCCCGTCATTAAGTAATGTTTAATTTTTATGCAGAAATGCATTATAGTCGGGGGTTGTCGTGCGTCCCTTGGCCGGCGTGCGCAGCGCGTCTGATGATGATTGTGGCATGATGCCCCTAGGGATTGGCCAACCAAACAATCCATCACGAGATAGCTTCGCGTTCAACCACCATCGTCATCTTCCCGTAGGGGAACCGCTGAAGAAGAAGAAGGAGAAGAAGACAAAGCTGCGAAGAGGAGGGCTGCGTGAGTTTTGGCTACCGTTATCCTCCTCGGCCGGCGCATCTTCCCGATCTGAACCCGGTCGAAGAGCGGCGCAGCGCGTCTGATGATGATTGTGGCATGATGCCCCTAGGGATTGGCCAACAAAACAATCCATCACGAGATAGCTTCGCGTTCAACCACCATCGTCATCTTCCCGTAGGGGAACCGCTGAAGGAGAAGAAGACAAAGCTGCGAAGAGGAGGGCTGCGTTAGTTTTGGCTACCGTTATCCTCCTCGGCCGGCGGATCTTCCCGATCTGAACCCGGTCGAAGAGCGGCTCATCGCGCCTCGACTCCCCTTCATGAGCATCAGGCGGCTGACTCGAGGCAACGGGCAGTTTGGAATCAAGGGACAGGCGGTGACCGTGCCCATCGACGTATCGAAGGTTGTGCGGTGCCTTCCTCGCATGGTACCCGAGGACGTTGCGTTCGACCTTCGCATTTCTGCATCCTCACAATCCCCCTCGGGGAGGGGCGGGGGAATTTTTTTTCTTTAGCGCGAGCCAAGATGTGGTGTGTTGCAGTAAGTCTACAACAGCTGGGCGCTTATTTAGATAGGTGGAAATTTCGTGGTGTAATTTTTGCATACCATAGTTTGTTCGGATCATTGGCGTCCTAAAACAACTCGGCCGAAGATCGTAATGCACATTCACTGGTATATATTTTTCTAAAAATAATAAGTTCTTTGATATTTCCCTACGAATATAAAGGCTAAGCTAAAGGTCAAACAACCGATGTATTCTAAGAATACCGTGCCGCAAAAATAACGGGGCAGAGTGGTGCGCACTAGGTACATCCTCAATGCAGCGAAGAGCTCTTTTTTGTAGTACTAGAAGTCTGTTGTCCTTGTGGTCCACCTGCTGTCCGTTCGTCGCACCACATGATCAGCCCAAGCCCACTTCTTTTTCTTACCCTGAACTATGATATCATCCATCCGAGTTTGTTCCCTAATCCAGGTAGCTCGTTTTCTGTCCCTAAGCGTCACTCCTAACATTATTCTCTCCATGGCAAGTTGAGCGGACCTAAGCTTGCTTTCTAATTGTTCACTAAGTCGCCAAGTTTCCGCTCCGCATGTCATCACCTGCAGGACGCATTGTTTGAATGCCTTTCTTTTTAGGGGTAGAAGGTACCTTACTTTTCATTATTTGCGAGTGCTTGACGAATGCACCCCATCCCAGTCCTATTCTGCGCCTGATTTCTTTCTCGTGGTTTGGGTCTTCACTTACCATCTGGCCAAGGTAGTTATATTCTTGTACTTGTTCCAGTGTTTCGTCTCCTAGTCTAAAAAAGGCGCATTCGGCATGCTTATTTATCATCACTTTAGTTTTATTCATATTTATCTTTAGCCCCACAGCGAAGCTCCCTGTTTGTAGTTCCTCAATCATGTTTTGGAGTTGCTCTGCAGATTCACTGAGCAAGACTATGTCGCCTACAAACATTAAATGGCTCGAGTATTCGCCGTTTATCCGTAAGCCTAAGTTTTCCCGGTCAAGCATCCTGAATACACTCTCCAGACATGCTGGGAACAGTTTTGGTGTGATGGTATCTCCTTGTCGCACTCCCTTTCGGATTGGGAATTTATCACTTTGCTTGTGAAGGGTAATTCTGGCAGTGCATTCCTCATATATGTCGTCAAGGAGTCGTAGGTAGGTCTTCTATATTCCTTGGTCGACTCTTGCACAGACATATTTGCTCCTTTATTTACAGAACGCTCCTTAAGAAAGTAAGCAGAAAAATAACAAAAGAAGCGAGAAAAGTGATTTGTATTTATGGCAAGCTGCGAAATCGCATAATACGCAGAGCTCCAGATATAGCTTGCTACCGTGCTTTGAATGGATAAAAGAAAGGGGGCTTTCTCTTTTTAGCTGCGCAACGTTGAAACTGATTTACACACCTTAACGCGAGATATCGCAAAACTTGGTGTAAACCTGGCCATATTAAAGCAGTAGCGACATAAAATCTTGTTTGGTCGAGCCTCGACACCACATTGTCACTTCTTACGTTTAATTTAAACCATAAGAATTCTACCCATCTCTCTGTTTCTCTCTCTGCCATTTTGCACTTCGCCGCTCGAGCACCGCTTCACACGGGTAGTTAATAATTGGACAACTTCATCATCATCATCATCATCACCAGCCTATCTACGCCCACTGCAGGGCAAAGGCCTCTCCCGTTAATCTCCAATTATCCCGGTCCTGTGCTAGCTGCGACCAATTTATCCCCGCAAACCTCTTGATCCCATCTGCCCATCTAACTTTCTGGCGCCCCCTGCCACGCTTGACTTCTTTAGGGATCCACTCTGTTACCCTTAATGACCAACGATTATCTTGCCTTCGCATCACATGCCCTGCCCACGTCCATTTCTTCTCCTTAATTTCTACTCATATGTCCTTAACACGCGTTTGTTCCCTGACCCCCTCCGCTCTCTTCTTGTCCCTAAATGTTACACCTGTCATCTTCCGTTCCATTGCTCGCTGTGCTGTCCTCAATTTAAGTTGAACCCTCTTGGTAAGCCGCCAAGTTTCTGCCCCGTAGGTGAAGGGACCACTGACGCACTCTGAATCTCCCGGGTAACCTTGACGGGCGAACAGCGTATCTTTACACTGCCATTATGTGCACATGTACGCCTAAAGCGAGGAAGGATTGGGCTTGTTTAAATACCTGCTTAAAATCAGACAGCGCAGTTTCCGCTGTTCTGTCGAGACGAACACTACTGCTACTTTGTCCCAAGAGACTGCGCATTCCCTGAATAGTGCAACCTTTACAAGACTAATAAGAAACCGCGGTGCCATTTAAAGTAATCAAGAACAAAACTCACTTGACCTTTTTTTCTTCTTCGCCCTGTCGACCATAGTCGCCTGGGTTTAGGAGCCGTTTTTGTGCTACAGACGCCGAACGGCCACTTTTTCGCTCAATGGGCCATGTATTGCTTTTGCATTAAAAAACCCAAATGCTACTTCAAATGTTACAGACCCGTACAGGCTAAGACGTCGGTGCGTAGAAGTCTGCTTTCAACTTAAAAGCTTATGCGTAGCAAAATTCCAAATCAAACCATTCAATCGTAATCAAAGAACTTGGAACAACAACAAAAAAAGAAGTATTTCTCAAGTTTCGTGAAGAACGTCACAAGATTAATAAATAACGTAATGAGTTAGTAAGATTAATAAATAACGTAATGAGTTAGTACAATTGCAGATTACTGTACAAAAAGGCGATCATAACAGTTTTCATATGACGAGTGACTACATTTTGAGCGGATGATAGTCCCAACAGAAGAAGGATGGAAAAATGTATTAAGCGCACATCATGGATTCCTCCTTCCTTCAGCATAAATCCTCGGCGAAGTTTTTTGCGCAACAGCTACGCGATGGCGCGCCCCTCACATGCGAAACTCAATCTCGGCGTCCGCTGAATCCCACCCGAAGAGAGAGCTCGGTGCTCTTCTGCAGCCGCGATCGGGGAGCATTTGCGAACGCATATATCAACGCAAGCAGGGCTCTGTACACTGCGGTGTAGCCGGAGCACGTGTCTATAGTGGTACTGTTTGCCTAGTGCGGATAACACACTGTGT
This sequence comes from Haemaphysalis longicornis, assembly GCF_048455015.1. Taxonomy (NCBI): domain Eukaryota; kingdom Metazoa; phylum Arthropoda; class Arachnida; order Ixodida; family Ixodidae; genus Haemaphysalis; species Haemaphysalis longicornis. Next base: position 18,850,234 of record NW_027526422.1, read on the forward strand.
CTGAACCGTGCAGATGGGTTCCGAGAAGCCCGGGCTTTTCGGAAAGCGAGGCGGCGACCCAACCGGCTGCATACGTATACACTGTGTACACTGCAAGGAAACCCTTTCCGTGCTTCTGGACGTATGCAGGGGGGCTGAGCGCTGTATACGCAGCGCGGCTGGAATTAGAAGTGCGCGGCGGGCGGCCGACTGTGTGCGAGAATGAGCGACTCGGTGCGGTTTCTACAAGACGAGGCTCAACTAACCTACGAGTCTCATCGGGGGCCTTAAGTCACGGTGGAGAACCCGCGCAGAGCGCTGATGGTGGCAGTGGGCGAGCGTGTTTGCACGACGCGTGCGACTTGTAAATGAACTCGGCCGGGGTGGTCCCCGTCTCATTACCGGCACGCCTGGTGCGTTCGAGTCGGCAGCGCCGAAAGGCGTTGATTGCGGACGCGCGCGGCAGCTGTAGGAGTGGGTCGAGAAAGAGAGCCTCGTTTCGACTTCCACCGCCAGCAGAGACTCGCCATCTTACGTCAGTTGGTGTCCGATGCTTCCTCGGCGGCAATTACCTCCAGACGCTCGCGCACGTGTTCAGCCGCCGGGGCTGTAATTACGAATCGCTTCCTATGCGCATTGAATCCGTGATATTTTAACTTCGTGCATTTGTTTTTGTGTGTCGGCTTGTGTGTGAGCTCACTGTGTGGTTGAGCGGACGCTAGACCCGAGGCAGCGCATCGACACCGGGAAACGCCGATGGGAGTGATCTCACAAAGTCTTTTGTTGCTGCATCTTTCCTCATGGACCACGCGGAAATTTCTGACATGGCGGTATCTGGCATGTTTATTTCCCTAACACCTTCTGTGCGGGCACAGATATTCGTAGTGGCGTGAACGGCTTGATATAAAAGCCGCATTGCCTTTATGTTTGTGCTTGTTGTTTGGAGGTGCAAAGAAGCCGATGCACTTCGAGTTAGTTAATTACTGTGCGCTGCACGTACGTGAAAAAAGTAGGAAAGGGAAAATACATAATCTTAGCAGCCTGAACATTAAAAATGTGTAGACTGCAACCAAAGATGTGTCGAGCATTCAGGTACAAATCACGAAACGGCGGTCTTTGTAGTCCAGGCGCGCTATATGCCAATCCGTTGGGGACATGTAGACGATATGCAAGCTTCGTTCATCATACATTCCAGTAACAATGATACAATATTTAACGTGAACTTCTAATTTAGATATTAAAGAAAACAGACGAAACAGTGGCGACTCAGGAGCAACATTCGCGCAAGATCTTATGACGTCAAAGAGACTAGAATGTGTAACTGGCAGCAGCCGAAAAAAGTGACCGCCAAGAAACGGGACTGTGTGATTGCAGCGGAGCCTCTAGTTCAGTTTTATCGTACCACTTGAATCTAACGTGCCATTAACGCACCGATAACTGTCTTTAGTATTCCTTCCTATCACGTCACTGATGACGTCCCGTAGCGCCGATTTTGAAAGTGTTTCAATATATCTCAACTTTCTTCGTCCAAAAACGTCTTTAGGAACTGTAATTGAGTTGAGTGAGTTACCAGAGGTATTTTTCTTTCAAAGTAATGCAGTTTGTATTTTATCTGCGTCGTACCTTTGAGGGAAACGAACGTGGATGCAACATGCAAGCATGTATACTTTTCCTCCTTGAGATTTGCAGCTAAATGACAAGTCAGTTGTTAGTGAAATTTTAGGAGCCTGCGTTAAATTCTTGCCCAGTTCTGGAAGGAATTAAAAAAGCGCGGCTACCTTTCTTCATTTATAATTTATTTCAGCTGTCGTGCATATTTTCTTGCCCTGCTGCGTCATTCCGTTTCGTACGCGATGCAGGAGTGAAAGCAGTTAGCTCCATCTACTGGTTCGCCGTTGTGTGCCGCAATGGCTACAGAGCGTCGAACCATTGGCAGTGCTAATAAAAGTCTTTCAAAGTGACGTAGCCCTGGTAGGGTTGGCAGAATTTTCACGGTGCAGTATCATGCATGTGTTGTACTCTGTACGTTATTTTGTTGGCTAAATTGCAAGCCTGGCAGTAAAAAAAAAAAAAACTGTGTTACTTTAAGGTAGAGTCTCTGGTTCCTATTGTAACAGCCTGGATTCGAGCCACGCTATCTGTGTGCTTTATGTCGAGTGATTTTGTGTAAAATGGTCCAAATCAGTACTTGTACGATTTATTTGTAAATAGCAGTGAGCCGGTATGTTTTAGATCGCTTTAGGGGCAGTGTGCAGCTATCACGGTGTTCAATTAATGCTTTGCACAGTGCAAAAAGGGCCTCTACCGTACGGTTGACAAAATGGAAAGTCGCCACGTATACGTAGCTATTTCCGGGAGAAATTCTGCGGATGCCAATATCAACTTCTTTCAGTAACTCTAGAATTTCGCCTAAATGTATTTCCGCGCGTTGAAACGACCACGTTTTCGACTTGTTTTTCAATTGCGTTTCAGCCCCTCGAGAAAAAAAAATAAAAAAAACGTCGGGAGGGAGGGACGAAAACAATGAATCCGCATGACATTGCAAAGCCGATGGCATGCTTGCGGTGAAAACATAAAGTATTCGTCCCAATGATGCTTCGGTGACGAAAAGTTTCACCGCTTACGCTCCTTCTGGCAATTAACTCCAACGCTAGAGCTAGGGAAAAACCCTTTTCAATTCCCGATCGCGCACTCGGGATTGCAAACTCCTTTCAACAAGCACGCGTTGCTTTCACAGTGAATGCTATGGATGAACCTTGCCAATCCCCGAGTGGGGTTGTGCTTCAATACTTTTCATTTCTCAAGCGCTGGAACTCGCAATGCGCGGCCCACTACCGACGAGCGCCCGCGTGCCTGCGCGGAAATTGAACGAAAGCCGACCGCCGTTTCTTTCCCACGCATTTTACGTCCTCCTTTGGTTATTATTTCATATAACGATATGCAGCTCTGGAAGGTTGAATATGGAGAGCGCAGCGAGGAGTAGAGAGCGAGTTCGAGTGCTCGCTTCGGCGCTGCCGTTCGAGCATAAACGATATAGCACCGCCCGGGGCTCTTGAGTTCTCCCTTTTTCGTATAGTATGATTATTTTTTCGAGATGTTTTAACTCCTCGCGGAGAGAAACATGTCCCGTCCGTGTGGCTGATCCACGCTACGTTTTTGGAGAATCGGCCGTGTGTACTCTCATTTTCGCTCAAGTGGCCGTCGAAGACAGTTGGTGGTTCGCCCACACGCCATACTACGGGCCTCTAAGGAGCTTTTACGCCAAACCCCGGAAGATCAAGATTCTTGGCGTTTGGGATTCGTTTGTTAAAATTCAGATTAAGAAACAGTACTCTAAACAAAAATGGACACTGCAGCTGCAGAGTGTTTTAATTAACGAGTGACTTGCACAGCGACAATGGGTTGATCTTTTAAGCTAAGTGCGTATGCTCTCGCATATTTGCCACTGCTTTCTTGAACGACTGCTTTACGTTTCTCTTTATCGGTACACGTCGACGAACATCGAACGCGCTTTTCGGCTCACGCACTGGGGAAAGGAAAGTGCACCAGATTCAGTGCACAACAAGAGGCCAGGACAGGCACATACAAAAACCACACCAGTCCCGCCATTGTCGAGCAGTTCGGAACATTGCGGAGCACATAGCGAGCGGTTGAGCCTGAAAACTGGTACCTGTAGAGCTCTCCGAAAACTTAACCGCACAAAAAGTGTACATTCTTTTGGGCTGGGCTTGCACAGTCCGTACACTCCATTCAACCACTGCGACCACAAGCCGCCTCTTTCTTCCACCCTGCGTTTACGACGCTTGATTCGACGGTGATGATGGCTGTGGAAGATAGTGTACCGACTACATTTCTTGACAATGAGTGCACACGCAAAGAGAAGAAATAATCGCGCTGCGGCGAGCCCGACCAAATATAACAGACGACCATTATGTTTCTTCAAGCAAACGACGGCTAAGCGACGTGCAGCGATCGAAATTCGAACTATTCAGACCCAAAAAATTGTATGCGCGTTGTTTATGTGTTTATTTCTCTGGTCTAATAGTAAAACAATCACGGGTAGCCTTGAGTTAAATATAAAATACACCGGAAGTAGTTTGTACCAAGAATAACCTTTGTTTGAATAAGTAATTTTTTTTTCTCCTGAGCAAGTTTTCCATGAGGGCGACTTTTTCTTTTTCCTTTGAAAATCATCCATTCGTCGGAATGAAACATATATAAACGATTTTTTAATCAAATGGTTATACTGCCAGCCGCTCATATACGTAATCATGGGTATAAACAGCTGCAATATAACGAACTTTTTTTTGTAACCGCGGGGAGTCAGGTAGCGGCCACGCAACGCTTGTGGGCGGAGCTCCTGCTACTCTCTTACCTTGTCATCAACTATAGCGTGTTGCACCGATTAAACAAGTTGGTTGGGGTTATACATTTCAAAAATGAGCGCGAATGGAACCGTAATAAACGTTCCGTTGTGAGTACAGCACCGTGCCGCCATTGCCTCTTCTTTTGTCCCACTTCTTTCACGCTGCTTTCTGTCATGTTTAATCCAGCAGACAACCTGTTCACCGCCGAAGGGACGCCGGCACAAAGTTTCGGTTTCGTTCCTTCATTTAGTTGACGTAAACAGAAAAACAAAATATCACTGATCTCAGAACGTGCCGTCCAAATTACAGCCGGATAAAGGTTCCCGTTGAATTCCCCCTTTTTTCTCATCCTAGCGTCCCTCGCGTGGTGCACTCAGAACCGTCGTTTTTACAAGTGATCGCTGATCTGTTTTGCCACATTGGTGCTTGACTCGCCGCATTGAGGCTGCCGCATTGAAATGCTTCGAAAAAAAACTTTAATAGATCTCTAAGCGCAAGAGAAATGGCATCCGATCACATTACTTCGCCGCATACCTTCGAAAATGCGGTTTTTCCGACATACCCAAATCCGAAAACAATTACCCGCCAATATTTTTAGTTTTTGTCCTTTAGCCAAAAATTAATAACTTCACCTACAGAATAACTTCACCTACAGAAGTATTTCGTATAGAAGCACTTTTTTGTTTAATAAAGAAGTCATAACTTAACGCTGTGTCTTGAAATTTTAGCGAGATCCTGTCACTGATCGCGCGTTGAATTCTCCGAAAGCCGGAAGGCGTTGAAATTTACCGCATTATCCTGAAGTGTACACGTATATTGCCGAATGCAAGGATTTGTGGCGATGTGTATACATCGCACTGGCTTCTCTTCATAATGTTCGCAGAAGGCGAAGGCAACTTAATGCGAGCGTCGCGCTGCAAAGCCTGTTTGTTAATAACCATCCCCGTGCACTGCTTGCCCAGCAGCTCCCCGCCTCCCGGTTTCTTGGCAAGGCATTCCGGTATTGCGGTGCAGCCCAAACCGTGTCTGGTCTGCGGTCGTCGCGGGCGTTGATACAGGAGGGGATTTGTCTGCGTGCGCTCTCAGCTTTCCGGCGACTGGGCGTCAGGGTACACCGCGCTGCCTCCCCCTTTCCCCTCTCCTTTTCCTCTCCCTCCTTTTCGGACCGTCGCCTCGGCACCTGCGTGTCGCGGCACAGCGCCTCTCGGCTACCCATCGAGCCACCCCGGCGCGTTGTAATGAACGACGAAGAGAGCCCAGCTCAGGGATTAGGTTCCCATTACAGCCGGCCGCTCATTCGTGGAGGCCCCTGCAGACTCTGCTCGGTTTCAGCCACCTGTCCGCGGGGGCAGAGACAAGATTCGTGGCGCGGGAAATATCAGCGCGCATATATATCCCAGCTCTGGCGACGGGAGAAGACAGATTTGCAATTACCGGAGGCTCTCTCGCTCGCGGGGTACCTTGTTTCGCGCTTTCGTCGGGTGTCGCGTCGTGCCCGTCGTGTATAAGGGGGATTCAGGTTCTGGAAAACTTGCTTCGAAGCTCGTCTATAGTCTGTATGCCACCCGAATATATATATATATATATATATATATATATATATATATATATATATATATATATATATATATATATATATATATATATATTAGGTGGTACTCGGAAGAAAGGAAGTCCTCTTCCTGAAACCTCAGTAAACTTTTATTGTTATTTTGTAATGTTTTTCTCGTGTGTCTCTGTCGCGCTATGTGTGAGTTTTTATGTTTCCAGACTATATATATATATATATATATATATTGGTATCGTAGCCAGAAGAGAGCAAATCACGATGATGATGATGATGAAGTTGGCGAAACATGAAGGGGATGTTGACCAGTCACAGTCCTAAAAGTTCGCGTTTTGAGGAGGCATGTAACATGAGGAGGCATACACACTATGTATGTATGTATGCATGTATGTATGTATGTATGTATGTATGTATGTATGTATGTATGTATGTATAGAACAGTATATAACGTATAGTAGAAGAAACTTCTGTAGGAGACAGAAAAAATATTTCAAAAACGATTCACTCACGATAAAAAAACTGGTTTAGTAACGTCGCGGCTCTTGGACCGATGAAGGCTGGTCCACCAGCCGAAACGTTAGTAAAACACTGTTTTTGTTTATATATATATATATATATATATATATATATATATATATATATATATATATATATAAGCAGTAAAAGAAACTTCTCGAGGAGCCAGAAGAAATACTTGAGAAAATGGTAGACGCACGATTAAAAACAAAAACAGTGGTTTACTGACGTTTCGACTGGAGGACCACTCTTCAGCGGTATATATATATATATATATATATATATATATATATATATATATATATATATATATATATATCGTTATAAGAGAGCAAGGCAAGGGGAAGGCTTGTGCACTTCTTTCTGCTACTAAGTAACAACGATTTCTCCCGAAGTAAGGCGTGATGACAGGGGTTCCGGAATCTTTCGCAAACCTCAAGAATTTTTCGTTCCTGCTGCTCCTGCATAATAGCTCGAATAATGACTGACACTCCACTGGGAAGCAGCTCGCTCAAATCGAAGCTGCCGCAGTTCCCAGCAGCTGGTACATTCTTTCCTTTTTCTCTCGGTCGCTCGGTTCATTTCCGCAGGACCGCAGAAAAATTTTAATCTTTCCCACGTGTCACGCACACACGGCGTCCAACAAATACGCAGCCACGCTTGAGTATTTTTAGGGAGCGGCAGTTCTTCGAGTTAATATTTTGAAGGCAGAAAATGTTACGTGATGGAGAGGTGTCACTGGCTGTTGTGTGCTTGTATGCCACTGGGCTTTCTTCATTCACTTCTTGTTCCTATTTTATGCGAGAGAAGCAATTACCGACGCCCCTTCGCTCTCAGTTAAGTTGCTGCACGTGCGCCTGGATTTATATTGTTGCGTCTGAGCAACAGAAACACTTCTTTGTGTTGTATGCCACCCAACTTGCTTCCCTTATAGCGCACTTGAACTGCCGTCTAGGAAGCGTGTGCGCTTATTCGTGAATATGTGTTGCTAGTTGCGTCGAGTTTGGAGCTGGTGCAACAAAAATAACGGCATAAGGAAGAGTTGCGGGTGGGCTAAAAATTCCTAATAAATGTATACGGCTGCCCGGGATTAAGATTCAAGCACCGACGTTGTTTATCAAGATTTTGTTGCTCCTAGCAGCCCGCTACCCGCAGCGGTGTAAATACCAAGTGCTCAGAATATCTTGCAATTTTCTTGGGGCGCGCGCGCGTGCGCGCATTACCCGCCGCGTCACGCCCGTTCGTAACTTTACTCTGAGCGATACGGGATGCTCGTTCCCGGTCCTGTCCTCCGTTATTTCATCTTTTTTTCCTTTTTTTAAAGCCGTATATGCATGCAAGTGTACGTTCGCAACATTCCCAGAAAGTTGAGTGTATATATTTTTCGAGCGGAACAGCGTCGTGCCAAATTCGCTGGTTTGCCGGCAGTTGGGTTATGAGTTACTTCTACGAATGCCAACTCCAAGTGAGATGCAATGTTTTTTAATTATACCAAAGCGGTGGCTGTGCTTGCCATGGGCGCCGTAAGACGCTGCTGTTGTCATCTGCCACACCCGTCGCGATGTCTCAGTAGCTAAGGTGTTACGCTGCTGAGCCCAAGGACGAGGGTTTTATTCCGGCAGCACAGTGCTAGTTTTAATCTTGGGCCAAAGCGAGAACGGCCGTGTGTCGAGATCTCGGCGCACGTTAGAGATCCACAGGTGGCCGAATCAATACGGAGCCCTCCACTACAATGCGTCTGATAACCCAGATTTAGTCGGAGTATACAAATCTATTTTTTTGTTGTTGTTGCTATCTGCTTTGGTTATTCAGCATGTCTCATCCTGGATGAAACTCTCTCTTTAAGGTAGCTCTAAAAAGTATGCTTTTACGCCCCGTTCTTTATTTACCGTATTAGCGATATGGATAAATAAATCAATAAATAGGAGAAAAAAGGAGGTCAAAAAAGGAGGAAAAAGCGAGGTCAACCGGAAGGACATCTCTAACGTCACGCGTCCTACCGCTCAAAGGAAAAGAGAGAGAGAGAGAGAAAAGAAGCAGCGGCCCACTGGTGTGAGCCCCAAGGAAGGCGGCATAAGCCTGATCCGGCTCAAACATGTCACTGCCGCCAACGTCGGCTTTACAGCCCGAGGTACTTATCTTCGGTCATCGATAGCCGAGTGCTAGGGACACGCACGCCTCGGACTTACGGTGTCTCATATTTTGTCCCAGATGATTGGCATGCCTTATAATGAGATATGTGCTTCTGGGTTCGGGGTAGTGGCAAGTTACTGAACAAAGAGAAATGTCGGTGGACTTCGCTTCCTTACTCGGTGGAGAAGAGATGTCTTGAGCGGTGGATGAGCTGTCAAGGCATTTGAACGCTAGTTTCGTTAACTTGAGCTTCCGTCTGAGCAGTGATTTCCCTACACCCCCCCTAGGGGGTGTGTAGACCCCCCCTAGTTTTTCTGGACACCCCCCCTTGAATCCCCAGATTTCACTCTTGTCAGTCCTTTTATGGACCTTTTTCAGTATCGATCTGCGCATGTGCGGGCTCCCCGTCTGCTATTCTTGACAGTAGCCTCGGGCAAAATAAACAAAAGTGCGCCCCCCGAGCTTGCTGTCAGCGTTGCACGTATTTATTTCCTTTTTTTCGACAGCTCGTGGCAAGTTCGTATGCGCACACAAAAAAGGCTTTCAAAGGAAAGGGGCAAAGTGGTTTGAGGCTGACCACGCTGCGAGCACAAATGCTACCAGCCAGGGAGTAGCGAAAATGAAAAAAAAAAAAAAAAAGAAAAAAGTAAAGGAAAAGGGGAGCTTCAACGGCCGCAGATAGTCACGGAAATTTTCGCCTGCTACCGTGACATTCATATGAATGGTAGGGGTGACGGGTGGGTGCGGGAGCAACTGCAGGACGAGGACATTTTGTGCACGAGCTCTCCGATCTTTGCTCTTTCAGCATGTACACTTAAAATGGGCAATTTGACGAGGCGAAGCGCTACGGAAGCTAATCCTGGCGGTTTAATAAATCGGGAGCGTACAATCGGTGCCTGATTTATAAGTGCTGCAGCCTGCATAATTCGTGTACTACCTAAACATTGTTTCAAGAACTCAAATTTCGTCACTGGCCCTGGTAACAAGTTCGAAAATGTCCTTATACGTTGAAAAATGGCGAGAAATAAAAAAAAAACTGAATACGGACATTTCATGGTAAAAAATTAATTTCTCTAAATTTGTTTTTTTCTTAGATTGAATAGAAAGCACCGGCTCTCAGGTGTATATATATATATAGAAAATGAAAAACGTACGTCACGGGGATGAGCGTTTGGTTAACAGACGTCTATTATTTAACTAGTGGGATAAAAAAACAGCTTTTCTAGTTGATGAACCCCCCCTTAGAGCCATTGAGACACCCCCCCTTGATTCGATGCCTGGGGAAACCCCTGCGTCTGAGTCACAGCTGAAGAAACAAAAAGCGTGCCTAGAAGAACACCAAACTGAGCGACTTGCTATCGGTTCATATGGAAAAACCACGCAAAACACGAACACTTTAGAAGAACAAATGGACGACGCGAGCCCAGACTATCAACTATTAACGCAGGCGGGAAATATATGGGGGTGCGTGTTGTGGAGGTGTGCGTAAGTCAGCCTTCGGTAGCTCTCACGGATGGTGAGAAACGGTGTCTAGTAGCTACGTTTCTGGGCACGTAGCGATGATCTATAGTCACTCGCGGACGGCTTTGAGGAATGGGACGTGGTCACACTTATTTCTTTTGTAGTTTCCGTCTGTGTGATTTTTACCACACGCACCTCTATATATTTCTTGTATATGTTAATAAAAATGTAGTTGATAGTCTGCGCTTGGATCGTCCAACTCCTAAAGTGTTAGCGTTTTGTGCACTTTTTCAGTTCGTCCGCACAACTACGGTTGTGCGACCGAACTGAAAAACTGCGAAAAACACTAACACTTTAGGAGTTGGACCGAACATAAGCGCAGGCGATGTACCCGAAGTGAAAAAATTGCTTCCTCAATCTTTGCTCATTGAAATATATCTAGACCGACCGATTGACCGATAGACAGGCCGTGCGCATCTCCTCCGAGTTCAAACCACTCGGCCTAGGTTCTTTAAACTCTCAAAGTTCACTTGCCTGATGTATAAAGTCTCTAAGGCGCGATTTTTCGAAATTTCACCCTTAAGGGTAGCAAAAAGGCTTAGTAAACGTGATTTCACAGACATCTCAATATTTCTTACACTCGTAAAGCTATCGCATTTGATCATTTTTTCTTTTGCTTCTCAAGTTCGCTCACATGAATGTCTTGAAAGCAGTTCGGGGTTCTTTCAAAACTTCACGCTTAGCAAGGTCGCCTGAATAACATTGGAGTTAACCCGCACATTTTAAAAAAAGGTGGTGCATTCACTAGCACTAACCAGTTACGTCGCACAGCATCCACTAGGTACTTAGTGTTTTTACAACGGGCCATGCATAACCTCTAGTAAAAAGCTACGCGTGGCAATGTGGATCGGCTGAGCGCGCAGTTTGACATAGTTACGTTCGACATGCACACATCACGCTTATACAATAAATAAATAAATTGAACAAGGAAACCAACGGGATGCACGGGGAGAGCGAGTAGAACTTAGTTACTTTGGACAACATCGGCTCTCCTTGCTTTTATACCCAGCAGCGGAACGTCCTCTGATAGAGACGTGGGCTTGTCACACAACTCGAATATTTTAGCGAAAATTTTACAAATATGTATTTTATTGTGAGCATATGCAAAACACCATGTAGGTTTGCAAAACTTTCTAATCTTGAGGCGGAGTGAGAAAAGCTGTAATTGTTATGTTCAATAACTCATATAATTTTGTTACTATCAATTAGTATCAAACAAGCAGCACTTACTAAGTACACGGTCTAGACTAGTAACGATAGCATTTAGGGTTCATACTTAGTGCAGGGTCTACGTACCGTTCTGCGGGATAGTGAAGTTCGTAAGGAGTTAGTAAATACCCCCCTTTACTAGCGTTTTACTAGCCGTTTTGTTAAGAGTGTGCTTTCCCGATTTCCATAACATCTCTTAGGTCAATTCTCAGCAATGTCCCTCAAAATACCGACAGTCCAGGAACCTAGCCAGCCAAATTAATGCGTAAAAACGATATCTAGCCTCAATTTTCAGGGTTGCAAAATATTTTGTAGAAGCTGATTAACCTTTGTACAGCTCGTCGTCCAAGGTTAGCGAAGTTACTACCCATAGAGTTATGGCCGATAGTTGTCATCTATGAAACTTTCTGAAGCCTCATCTTAAACTCTACACTGCACACGGAGCAAGCAGTCCTCTTCAATAAAAGCTGTGCTAATATACCTGGATGGACAATAAAAATAAAAAAAAAACTCTAGAATAGTCAGCCCTGAAAGTAGTAGGATGAGCCGGAAAACTGCACCTGCGATAAAATGACCTAATTAATTTTTGCGCCTGAATATTACTCACGTGAGCGTCAAAAATGAATTTAGAGTTCTTTAACCAAATCGCTATACTGAGGGGGCGCCTGGCTTAAACGTCCAGTCACCGCTCTCATAAGAAGCCTTGGCTCGTAAAGTGACCTGGTCATCGGATTAGTTTTTGCCCAGGTATGCCATACTGATCTTGAAAAATAGATTTTACGATTTAAAAAAAAACGTCAATAAACAGGGTAAATTTAGTTCACTCGGCTTACGCATGCTTTCACAACTCCTTCAATATCTCTCAGGTTCCTTAAAGTTATCTCACAGGTGCGAGAATTGAGCTTGTAGGTTTTAACAAGGGGACAACGCAAAAGTAACAGCTCCGCGCCTCGTGCCCTTATCTTGTCTCGTGTCGCATTCTCTTCTTTTTGCCTTGCCACCTTGCCTGTGCGTTTAAGTGCAATCATCTCAAATAGGATGCACCTACTAGCCGTGCTTGAAGCTGTCGATTCTAGCGCCCGAGGATTTCTTACATGCTTCTTCTGCTTCACCTAAACCTTCGTCTTCCACACCCACGCACGCATTGGTATGCATATTGAATCGCCTGCTGCTGATCCAACAAAATTAAATACCCGGTACAAAAAGAAACAGGAAAGCAAAGCCAAGACGAATACCGCAGTGCGAGATTGAGCTTCCTCTGGATTTTAATTTACACTATTCGCACAGCGCCTGGACAGAGAAGATGCTTCGACACTGCATGCGAGGGCGAACAGCGACTCTACACGATGTAATCCCCCGGGCGCCAGTCTCTGTCACTGCCTGTTGCAAAGTGCTAACAACGCCCGAAAACGGCTGCATACGAGAGAAAAGCGGCCGCAGGAGTGATCGGTGTAAACACGCAATGATTCGTGCGAATCGCCAGGAATTTCTGCTTCTGCGCAGAAATTTTCAGGTTTTAACGTCTGCCGTGTCCTCAAAAGGACGTGGTGTACGCCGTTTAACGCGAGCAAAAAATGGAACACCCACCCAGAGGCTGTATAAGTTTGATAAAATGCACAGCCCTCCGTATACGGCGTGCCTCGCAAACCGAGTGTGGTTTTTGTGCGTGATATCCAAAATTTGTGGTGGTGTGCACCGCGTCCAAGGCCAGCCGGTGGGGATACCAATTTTTGTTCAACCCTACCGATGCAAATCGATGGATAGTACCAGTAGTTGTAATAAACACGTCTTCCGAGAACGCGTTTTAGCGTCTGCAGTTGTGTTCGTCCGCTTTTGAGGCCCTACGCACCGCCCTTCGTGGAGCTTTTGTTCCGAAAGCGTCATAGCCGGCTACGACGCTGTCACGACTTTTCCGGGCCTTTGTGTTGCGTGGGCCCGCTTCTGATGCACTTCCTTCACATCTGAAGGCTTCAGAAGCAGCGGCAGACCAAGGTGTTCTCACCTCTGCGTCCACCGCCAAGACGCCTGCTTCTGCCAGGCATCGCTGTCGGCCGTTCACCCCGGGCCCCGTGGCAAGATCTGACTCTCCCTTTTGCCGCCGCGACCTCGGGGCCTGCACGTCTTTTTCGAAGTGTGTGCGCACCGGCGCAAGGAGGTGGTTCCTCACTGCGGGCCGTTCAGGCGCGCCTTGTCGTCGCGTCCGTGAAAGGGGGCCGGGCGCGACTGCTCCTGACGCTTGGCGCGAAATTGATTTATTGATCAGCGTCGGGCACAACCTCGGCCCTCCCAAGAACACCTCGCCCCCCACGCCGCGTCCTTGCCTGGTCTCGGCGCTGCTGTCCCGGCGTGGTGAAGCGCCGCGGGGGCATTTGGTCAGATTACAGGCGGCGTATCCACCGTGTCGTAACGACGATTGCGCGCGCGCGCGCCTGTTGCGCGCTGTCTGCAGGCGCGCCTGCGTGCATCGTCGCTTCGGGGCGGCGCAATGCGAGTTGGAGCGGCGCCTGACTGCGACGGAAAATCGGCGGCTGTAATTGCTGCAAACTCGTACAGAGTCGAGCAAGCCAGTCGAAAGAGGCGGCGGCGCGTTATAGGCTCTACACGAGCCACTGCACACTCGCCGCCGAGAGAACTTGTAGCATCGAGGTGCGCTGGAAATGAATGGGAGGTTCCGAATTGCTGCGCAAGGTGCTGCCTGCGCCATGACAGGGATGAAATTCCCCGATCCCTTACAGCTGACGCGCACAGAATTGATTGATTGATTGATTGATTGATTGATTGATTGATTGATTGATTGATTGATTGATTGATTGATTGATTGATTGATTGATTGATTGATTGATTGATTGATTGATTGATTGATTGATTGATTGATTGATTGACTGACTGACTGACAGCTCTCTCTGTCACAGGTATCAACGATATTTCCACGTCAGGACTCAGGTGTGATTTTCTTGAAGCCAGGCGGAAAATCGTACTCCATCACGTCGCAGCCTTTCTTTCCGCAGAGCATACTTCTCCCGAAATACACACTGGAGCGGGCGAACGAGGGGCATCTTTTGCGTTCTGTCCGGCACATTTTGTGTACACACCTCTTTTTTGTTGTTGTTGTTGTTGTTGTTTTCACCGGCATGAGTCCAGGTGCCGCACTTGCAATTCAGTACGGATGAGCCCAGTATTCGTGTCGCACGCAGTCACGAAGCTCATATTAGCTCCGTTCGGCGAGCGCGCAGTGAGCGCGGCCTGTCCGCGTGTTTGCGGCTGTGCGCGCAGTGCGAAGTGTGCGCAAGTGGAAAAGACGCGCCGCATTGCAGCCTCTGCTCAGCGGCGTGCCGCTTCCCCCTCCTACCCGAGCCTTATTGAAAGTCAGAACAGAAGCCGACTCGCTTTACTGTCTGCCAGAGCGAAATCTCATATAAGACGGTGCAAGCCAGTCTGGCTGGCAGGCGCAACGGCTGCTCCGTGCAAAAAAAAATCGAGGGGCGTGTTTTCTGTATGGCATTTTAAAACTGCACTTCGTGCGTGTTCTTTGGGACGCTTCGCACTTAAGTCGGTTCGGTTTAGTCTTCGGGGTTCTCCGGCCCGCCTCGCCGGCGTCACGCTTCTAGCGGAAAGCTCACCGTGAGGTTTCTCGCAAAACGAATTCGACACAAAATGCCACTTGCAGTTGTACGTATAATTTGAAGAAGAAAAAATCGATGCGCTGTTCCTTTGATAGACCAGATGTTTCACGCGTACAAGGCGTGGCCGCTTAAAGCACAAGCAAAAGCGGCCAAGAGATCGGCAAAATTTGGGGGAACGCTTAAGCTTCGGGAAGTGTGGAACGAGATAGCGTTATCGGGCCCCGTTCGCATCACATGAAGACTTTTCGAGCGGTCAAAACTTTCCGCTAAAAGTTCCACCACTTATAGAGTGAAGTCTCACTCTTATGGGGCAGCGCCTCACGTTCCCGGGGGTTTCAGTGGACGCCGCAAAGTAGCGGTACAGTGTTTTTTACTCACACCGATTTTTTGCTACGGTCAACGTCGCCGAGGGCGCCGGCTTTTCTGGGACACAGTGCCCTTAACGTAGCGCGTGAAGATATCTGCTGTAGGTCTTCGTCTAATTCAGCAAAGTCAGGTTGCACAAGGGTTCTCATCATCATCATCATCGTCGTCATCATCATCATCCATCTAAGCCCACTGCAGTGCAAAGGCCTTTCCCATTAATCTCCAATTATCCCGGTCCTGTGCCAACTGCGACTAAATTATTCCCGCAAATTTCTTGATACCATCTGCCCATCTAACTTTCTGCCGCCACCTGCCACGCTTGCCTTCTCTAGGGATCCACTCTGTTACCCTTAATGACCAACGGTTACCTTGCCTTCGCATTACATGCCCTGCCCACATCCATTTCTTCTTAGTTTCTACTAATATGTCCTTAAAGGAGCCATGGAGACAAAATACAAGTTGGGTTTATTAGAAAGACTGCTTAGTCCCGATGACAATGATACCAATATCATCGCAATCTTCGAACAAATAACCGAGATATCAAAGAAAACGTGTGAAGCAGTCGGGACCCCCTAGCCGATTTCACGCAACTTTTCTATGACGTCACGGAACCTTGTTTGTGCGATTGTCGGCCGCCTAACTGACCTGTCGCGACGACACATGACTGGACGTTTGTAATGGGGCCTCTAGTTCCATATATGCCCGCGTCACTTGAATGCTAACGTGCGGTTAACGCACTGAAAATTGTTTTATTGTTGGTCCGTATGACGTCATTCTTGCTCATAACACGTCACTGTGGCGCAAAATTTGAAAGTTTTTAAATACTTGTTGCTTTTTTTTCGTTAAAAACATCTTTTGTGGCTGTAATGGAGCTGATTGAGATACTGAATCCTAGTTCTTTCAAATTAAACGAAGTTGTATTTTCTCTTCATGGCTCCTTTAACACGCGTTTGTTCCCTGACCCACTCCGCTCTCTTCTATCCCTTAATGTTACACCTATCATCTTCAGTTCCATTGCTCGCTGAGTCATCCTTAATTTAAGTTGAACCCTCTTAGTGAGCCTCCAAGTTTCTGCCCCGTTGGTGAGTACCGGTAAAATGCAACTGTCATACACTTTCTTCTTCAGGGACAATGGTAGGCTGCCATTCATTATCTGAAAATGCCTGCCGAATGCACTCCACCCTATTTCGCTTCACGCTTCACGCGACGCTAAATCGGAGTGCAGCGTTTCCCTCGATCCTCTTCACGTTACCGAGGCTACGGGCCTCCGGCACAAGAAATGTAGCCGCGCCACTGATGACGATGTAACTGCCCCCTGAACGGACTTGCTTATATCGCTCTGTTTGTTTCTTCCTCGTCGTCCCCCACCTCCGTGGTCCTCGTCCCGGCACCTATCTTCCCTGGTTCGCGTGCTCGGGCTGGCGTGAGCTGAAGTAACTTATATCTCATCCGCACTCGCTGCTCCGCCACGGCAAACAAGTGCGAGCACGCGCCAGATACAAGCGACCTGGGACCATTGTTTCAGAGCCGATTCCGCCGCTGCAGAGACGTCATGGCGACAAGCTTTGACGCACGTAGCGCGCGATAAGCTGTTCGGGTGGGACCAGAACCGCGCACGTGCGCTCCTGTCGAAATCGCCGGTGCGTACAGCGACCGCTCGGAAACCCGTGGCTTGCGACGAGGAGAGGAAACGGTTGTCAAAGTTGGACTGACAACTATTTTTGATTACCGTAGTGGAAAGGCGGCAGGTTGACGATCGGGAAAATAGTAGTTGGTGCGCGCTGAGCGATATCTTTGTCGCAGTCAGGGTTGTGAATTTTGCGTGAATGCGCGTTGAAGTAAATTGGCACGATGTGAACGTAACCGCGCGCGGTTTGGCCCAGATTAGTCGGCTGTGCAAGTTCAGTGTTGGGTGACTGGAAAAGTCGCGGGCCTCTTGCATAGGTGTCGGGGCAAGACCAAGTAAAAGAGGGCATCAAAAACAACAGCCGCTATGAAAATTCCGTATGATGAAAAAGCGGATCGAGTTAAATAACGTTAGTGTTTGGCCGATATCCTACGAATTTGTGTGTCTCTCAGATACCCTAACTCGTTGAAATGTTTTGCCGCATGCGTTCAACGACACTCCCCCCCCCCCCCCCCCCTTTCTATTTTGGTGACTCTATTCTTTGTATGGAGGTAAAAATATAATAAAATAAATCCTTTGACTTCGTTTGATCACGCAGGCGTCCTGAGTGATTTCCAATACGGGGACGCGACCGCGTAGAGTTATGTGCTGCCTCGACGCCTAGATATCTGTCTGTGGCAACGCCGCACTCCATAATTGTGGGGAGAATGTGCGGAGTGCGCGCTTATTTCGTAACATAGCTTTGTATTCAGATTCAATACATTTTATCACCTAGCGAAGGGCGATAACAGCCTGTGACGTCTTGGCTTCGATGCCTGCAGAAACATATCACCTATCCCGCAAGGTACGTTAAAAAGAGAAGAAACGTAATTCTGAGCTGTTGCTGCCCTGTCTGACCATGCAAAAGTCATGCCCTCAGAATGTAGTTTGTAATAGTGCGAAAACAAGACTTAAGTAGAGGCTTGCACGTGTAACGTTGATGACATTAATCAAGAACAAGGCAGTAATGTTTGAAGAAGCACATATGGGAAATACTACGATTCTGCTTTCTTGCAGCGCAAAATAAGAAAAACAAACAAAGAAACACAAACTGCAGGTCCGCTTCACCGCAATCTGGACAAACCCTGTCAGTTCGCAATATATATTGCAAAGAGTGGCAGCTGGAACAGGTCGGACCTATTTTATGCCAGCAACACGCGCTAGATGCTCCAAATACCCATTAATTAATTGAAAACCGTGCTGATAAACAAGTCCCCCGACAAAAAAAAAAAAAAAAAAGACATGAATGGAAAGCCAACCTGCAGGTGCCTAGCAGGGCCATGGCTGCAGCAAAACAAGCGCTATTGAAAAAAAAAAATTACCCATTTCATGTGAAGTCTATTAGTTATACATTTGAACGCCCCGAATCTCGCACGACAAACATTGATACCAGGTTCTTGGTACATATTTAATCGCCGAGATGGAACCCCCCCAAGCTGCGGAATCCTTCGCAGATGTACGGCGCAGGAACACGACAGGCAAGTCTCCTTCCGAATAAATATCGGATGAGAACAACGTCAACATTGGAGTGCCATGAAGGGCCGACGTATACCTTTCAAGCAGTCGCAGCCGACTGAAAGCGCTGCTTATCGTTCGAGAGTTAAGCGTATCGGCTCCGAGGTACTCAAACGTGTATTGGTACAAGGCAGCTCTGCGTTGCGCGTGTTGCGCAGTTGAATAGGCAGGGATGCTCCTGCTTCGGTTATGTTTTCTCTGTAGAGCAATTCGATATCTCCTAACAATGCAGACGGCATACATGCATGGATTTCAGCCCTTCTGAGAAGCCTATACGTGCTCCATGCGCAGTTGTGCCTACGCGTACACATTTGAGCACAATGGCTAAAACGGTCACCGTTTCCCCGCTTATCGTTGCAGATACAACCACGGAGTCAAATCTTAATTGCGGCTGACTGCAGACGCAGCGATACTCCAGAAGCTATTGAAACCGTGCCAAGGCTAACTCACCGCTACGACTGATGCTTTGATTTCGAGGCAGCGCAGCTGGGCGTATTGCATGTCGGAAACCTAGCCATAAAGTTTCGGGCAGGCTCACCCTTGATGTTTTTCGGTCTGACCATCTGGCCGAGTACGCTCAGTTCTGGCGGATATTTGTTTTACATTAGAAGACAAAAATAAACATGCCCCTTGTCAGCAACAGAGATGTAAATCATGATTATTTCATGTACTTTTAAGTATGGAGGAAAGGCAGGGCAACAAACTGAGACAAACTCTATTGGGGTCTCCCAAGCTCTCGCTGCCAGAAACGCGCACATAAATACTGAAGTGGCTTTGGAGGACTCGCAATGTGTATGGAGGGTTATTTGTTTTGCACACATGCAATGACAGATGCGGACTGCGACAAGATACTAAGCGACTCCCAAGAAGCCGTCCGAAACCTGGTGAACGGACGCGCAAGCAGCAAAACAATCAAGATCATCAAGAAATCGGGTACCCGAGAAGACCGCAAAGTGGAAGTCAGGTGGATTCCGGCGCACGCGGACGAATTCTCTTCGCACGCACCGAACCACAACGAGACGGCCCGCAAGGAGGCGCGCGCACTAACACAAACACACCGCGCCCCCAGAGAGGAAAGCCGCCCCGAGTGAGAATTGTGGACAGAGACAAAAGACAGGGCCCGAGGCTACGGGGAAGCACTAAAGAACGTGTGACTATCCAGAAGAGAATACCTCCCGCCCCATCGGGCGCTGAGCCGCGAAGAGGCGACGATTCTCAGAAATCTACAGACAGCGTCGGTCACGTCACCGGCGGCACTACACCGCATACCCAGAGGAGTACTTGCACAAGCAGCCTATGCGAGATATGTAAAGGGATGCCGGCCAACTGGTGTCACATGATGTGGGACCGCGCCACCGACACAGAAGGCGCCAGCTTCGAAGAGCACTACAGGAAGACATCGAATCGAAAGTCAAGACGAAGCAAGAGTGGGCCATCCAGCAGGTCTTCACCGCACTCGATAAGCACGGACTCCGGAAAGGGGCCTGCGCCTAGTACGGCAGCGAAGAAGATGCGATGACGGGCCGCGTCGGGACGGGGGTCCTAGCAAGCCCCCGCCCACTGCAGGATCGATGCGAAGAAAGTCCTTTCCAATCCATTCCAGTACTCCTCGGTGGTCAACAGCAATTCTTCTTGGAGGTTGGCTTCCTCATCCTGGATTCCTCATCCTGATTCCGCTCAGAAACGGCGTGCGCCGATGAAAACACGCGCGCCCGTTTCACCACAACGCACCTCAGTGACCAATCACTGTGATTAAAGCGGCAAAGTAGAGCTGTGACAATCGGGCTGGGAATTAGTGCTCGTCGCTCTGACATTACGCAGTGCAATCACGGTGATGACTTGGATTGCTTGAAGTCACAGCGCAGATCCCACTCTCAATCGAATTGTATGTCGGGCTTCACTTATCGTGCAAATGCTTCCCCTGGATGCAGCGACTGTTTACCCAGGTGCATTGTGGGGAAGCCGGCTCACACAGGCTTTTGATAGCGACGGGCAAGCATTGGACGCACAAAATGTCTGAATTGTCGAAAAAAAAGCATTCTGCTTGTAAAGAAGTGGATCAATAAGCGATAAATTGGACAATAATTTTCCAGCCGTTTAAAAGGACTCACGGCGCCAACATAATTTCACTCTTTTCCAGACAACGGAGGTGGTGTGTTTACTTCGGTGCTCTTAACTGTTCATTCTGTATAAAATTCGATTAATAATGAGCTCTCGAAGCTCCGTCTCTTGAATAGCGGAGCGCCTCAAGCTTCTGTTCTTTCTTTACTCTCCTTAATATCACCATACTTCACCTACCCACCGTATTCCGACCTATCCCACACCTTCACCACATCTTTGCTTTTGACATCATCATGTGATGGTGCAAATAGTCTTGTGGCAAAAAAAAAAAAAAACACTATTCCTCCGGAATTAGATCCCATACAGGACTACGTGGAGATCATTTGACTGAAACGCCCCCTTTAAATCTGATTTTTTTTGTAATAGGCAGTCAAAAAGGCTGTAACGCCGCGGAACACCGCGCAAGCGAACATGAATAACATCCCTTTCCCACGCCTGTTTTGTAGACGAGCATGTAGATTTTCCCTCGAATATTCTGGCCTGGCACAAGAATAGACGTACAAAATAAGCGACCAACTTATTCATGGAATTTGCAGCACGCAAAGCGGAGTTACACGCAAACACAGAGGCTTCATGGAACATGAATTACGCATACGCAGGATTATTGAAACCCTTGTATACTCCCACATTCTTTACCAGCTCCCGTATCAAGGTTTCCCCAACCGTCTACTCTTTAACTTATAAACAGCCACTTGCAAATTCACTAGACTTTTCCTAGAAGTACCGATATTTGCATCCAATGAAGCCACCCAGTAGCTTAATTCGACTGAAATATTCAACACACTTAAAGAATGAATCAAAATTTTAAGAGCAGCACAAATACATAATGAGACTTAAAACATCCCTCTTCACAAGGCAGTAGACTTCTTGAGCATTGAGGCGCCTTTTCCACCCCCATCCCATCCCCTCATTGGGACTCGAGCCACAGTGAAGCTCAAATCGTGAAGCCCATGTATCGTGTCGAACGAAACTCCTTTCTCGAATATATTTCGGGGCACGGCTACCAAGTACCACGTATTACTAGTACACAGGTGCCAGTAACGGTCCCGACAAAAGCTTAACGGCTGCTGTAGGGCCGAACTATAATGTGCCGATAATCCCCCCGCTTTTGAGGCAGAGACCCTATAACAGCCTCCGAAACTATCACTTGCTTCCCCATCCAAATCAGCCGGCTTCATTCGAAGATACTGTCAGAAAGCTTGCCGCAAGATTCGTAACAAGAAACCTCCCAAGCAAGTTCTCAGCTTCTTCAAGAGTTACCCTGACACTCACCCATCACTCCACGTTACCCGTACGCGAAGGCATAAAGCAGAGCATACCCTACGAGCACATGAGCTACCCGCGTAAACGATATTTCGGCACTTTTGGTTTTATGGCAATGAGGGTTTATCCCCACGAGAGGTAGAAAATTGCTCCACAAGGGACCTATATACGTTGCTGAAGAGAGAGCTCCCCTCCAACTTCGCTCCGCTCCTTGATATACTCCATCTACCGTCTCGCGAGAGGACAGTGCTATCCTCGGTCGATTCCGAACTCTTCTGGGATCCCGTGTGTCTCACATTAGTATTCGTAAATATAAACAAAGCTACTCTGAATACAGTCCCTAAACACTACCTGTGGCAATGTTTCCACACCCAAGCAACCCTCAAACCCAAACTCGCCCCCTTCTTCGCCCCGTCAATCCTCGCCCCCATCAGGAAAATACGCCATTCCGTGCTGCACATATTCTCCGACTAACATGTTGCGAGCCCCTTGTGGACGCCGGACCCGATCCCTGCTCGAACCTTGGCACACAAATGAAAATAATTCTCTCTACAATAGTCTCGCAACCACGCATTCTGCTCGTGCAATGCTATGGATGGAAGTTCGGGCCAGCCACTTCTTTTCAAAACAACCCCAAAGCGGGGTTTACACGAGCCCACGGTTGTGACTTTAGCATAATAAGCACGTCACAGACGGAGAACGGCGCACTTCCATTGTCCATTTCCCAATCCTTTCGCACGTGCTCGACCGACGGAGCGGTTCTTCTCGGCGGTGTCTCGATCCAATTGCGGCGGAAAGGCACGCCCAGCGACTACGGAAATCGGACATGGCTTTACGAATTTGTTTACACAGAGGAATAATTGATGAGGATGGCGGAGCGTAGACGCCGGTGCTCCGACTTTCCGTACGCGCGCACACCTTCGCATTGTTCGCGCGGCGCATATATAGAGCGGCGCTTCTCTGGCTTTATACATAATAAGGACGGGGCGCAGACTCATTCCATTACGTAGCGGACCATAAATAGGAAGTCGCCAACGCGCGGTATTTCGAGCGGCCGACTGTTTCACGCGGCAGCCCCTATTTATCGGCCGTCAAATGAAAACCCGTAGAAACGTGTCTGCTATATACTCGGAAACGCGAATTTGGCGAAAGCACGAAGCCGCCTAGCGAATAACCGGGAGCAGTTTTTTTGTTTGATACTCTGGTAAACGCTTTAGGGAATACCGAGGAATGGGCCGTTAAAGCTCCTGACAATACTTCCCGTGTATACATAAGAGCGTTGCGGTAATAAGCACACTTTCCGGGCATCGCCGCTTTCAAGCGCCCTGAGAATGTTCTGCAAGCACTTTTACGGGTTATCGCTTCTTACGAGCAGGCTCAATACCGTTTTCAGGCTGCTGATGTTCAGTATACACAAATATTTATCCGCCCAAGAACTTAGAGAGTAAGTAATATAGGCTTTTATTGGGATTGTTAAGAAAAACGAGACGAAAGGTCACCGGTTTGCGGGCGGTTTGGTGCTTTATTATGCAAGTGCATGCCTTGGCTTATCTTATAGCGTAAGAATTTCAAGGCGACTTCCACAGAAATCTGTCCGTCCGTCCGTCCGTCCGTTTTTGTCTGTCTGTCTGTCTGTCTGTCTGTCTGTCTGTCTGTCTGTCTGTCTGTCTGTCTGTCTGTCTGTCTGTCTGTCTGTCTGTCTGTCTGTCTGTCTGTCTGTCTGTCCGTCCGTAACGCGTGACAAGATGCGTTTCATAGGTATACACGGACCATATGGGGTGTTCAACAGCGTTCGCATTTATTTATCGCGATCGGAAAGGAGGCGAGGACGCTTCTTGCTGCCGCCGGCGTATTTCGACTTGCGGCGTGCGACAACACCACGCTTTCCCGCTTGAATTTGGCGCCGCAGCGGCCTAGAAGCAGACGTTAAACATTCGTAGACGTGAAAGTGCAATGAGTCCCTGGGAGGAATTGCTTACGCCCTAGTTGACGACTCTCACTCGACAGTTCGTACAATTGTTTTGTTCTTTGTTCACATCTGCCAACTTAAGAACTCGCTCGGAGATGCGCTCGCAGCAGAGTCGATGCTGCTGACGCGTGATTTTCAACACGAGGTTTACTCAGAAATACTATACACACCAGGGGTATGAGGCAAAGCCCCATAGCCAATGCCAGCAAATTAGCACAGAATATCTGCAGGGTTCTATAACGTGCGCTGAAATCTCGTGCACAAGGACGTGCTATTCCCATTGCTGTCCCCATATGCTGTTCCCAGCGACACTGGTAGATGGGAACAGTGCATTCGAGGGAGCGAGAAAGCCTCTCTCGCAGCAGACAGCAGAGCGCGCGCGCAGCGAGCTAGTGCGTGAAGCGCAGATCAGGCGACAGCGTCCTTGGACTGCGCCCAGCTTCGCTGGTCATCCTTTGTCGCAGAGTGGAAAGGCACCGAATTCTCTCTTTTTTTTTTTCTTTTCAATGGGTGTAGTTTGCGTTACGCAGACATTCCCTCTCCCTTTTGGGGCCTTCTCAGCGTGGCCGACAGGGCGGACACTTATACGTGCCTTTTCTCGTGCCGGCGAGTGCGGGGACAGCGGGCGACGC
Source organism: Haemaphysalis longicornis (assembly GCF_048455015.1). Lineage (NCBI taxonomy): Eukaryota > Metazoa > Arthropoda > Arachnida > Ixodida > Ixodidae > Haemaphysalis > Haemaphysalis longicornis. The sequence goes on from NW_027526422.1 coordinate 18,874,681, forward strand.
TTGAGCGCCGAAGGCCCTTGATTGGGCACGCCCAGTGACTCCTCGGATGAAGAGCAAATGCGCCTCTTCCGCCTGCTCGAGCCTCGGCGTCGTGGCGTTAGGCGCAGCTGGGGCCTACGCCGCCACCGGCTCTCTTTCTCGGGACCCCGGAGAAACCTCGGCGAACGGGAGATTAACGACTTTGAGGTTCGACGCCGGACGACGATGCGTCCGACCTCAAAGGCAGCGCAGAAAGGCTGCCATAGAGGAAGGCCGCGAGAAGTATGTCATCAAAAGGAGGTTCCGGCCACCGGTAATGGAGAGCGGGCCCTCCTCCTGTGGCAACTAAACGGGCGCCCCTTCCACCCACTCGCTCTCCCTATAACGGCCTCTCCCTCTGTCAGCTCCCCACCGCGGAGTACGGTTCAGAGGCCCTCCCCGTCGCTCAGGTGTTCTCTGCCTTTTCTTTGCCCGAGCATGGGAGTGCAGTCTGCGCCAGCCATTAGCCACGGCGGCAGTGCTTCCTGTGTTCGGTCTGACAGGGCACGCGCCGCCGTGAAATGCAAGAGTCGGAGCGACAGCCGCACACCTTTTAGGGACGAGCGGTGACATCTAAAAGAAGGAAGTATAGTTTTCAACGTGCAACGTTACCGAGTGGTGCTAACACCATGTCTGCGTCGCACGCCTGAGCGCAGAAGTAGAAGCCATGAGCATTTTCTCAAAGACAAAAATGATTGCCGTTTGCGTGAGTATCACCGCTGTGTCTATAGCCGCTGTTCATAGGGCACGGAGTGTTGACAACAAGATGAACTACGTGCTAGCACTCATCACCGTCCTTGCTGGTGGTGTATTATTTTGCCTTCCGAAAATTATCTTGCTTTCTCACCTTTTATGCTGGACAGACACGCATAGGTATACCAGGTAATTTATTTGTTGGCACGCGTCGAGCCATTGGGTGTGGACAAACTGCAGATACCAAAGAGGAAAATTTATGGTGATGGTTTCGAAATGCATTAGCATTACCCGCCTACCGATGTTTTCTGCTGGATGAAGACCTACTCCACAGACGTCAAACCACTGCTATCCAGCGCTCTCTGAATCCATTCTTGGCCTCCGAATGGTCTCGTCACATCCCTCCATGGAGTCATCTGTCTACCCGTACTTGTAGTTCTGCCTCTCGGTAGACATCCTGTTACCCACATGGTTCACTTGTTTTCAGTGCTCGCATTACATGCCCTGACCAACTCAAGTTCTACCTTATAATTTAAGCTTCGTTAACCGTCTTAAACCTGAGCTTGCTTCCTCACCCACGACGTTTGTTTCTCATCCCTAAGTGCCACTCCTATACCCCTTCTTTCCATAGCTCGCTGGGCTGTCCTGAATTTTCTTTCAGGGTGTTTAGTGCGTCCCGAAGTTTCCGCACAGTACGTCATCACCGCTAGAACTCACTGATTGTATCATTTTCCTCTGCGTGACCTCAGAGTGCCTTTCCAATGCACCCAAGCCCATCTACTACTTATCTTTCTCGTGGTTGTCTCGCTATAGTCATCTACGTTATTTACAATTTATTTATATTAAATGCAGAGCATTTCTTTAACTCACGATGTCACCCGGCGTTGTCGGCGTTGGCGTGCCTCGGCGTCCGCAACAGCCGTTCCAGGTGCGCCCTCTCCCCCACTCCTCCTCTCCCGCATCACGCTACCCTCCTCTCTCTCAACAACAGGTCCGCACCCCTCCCCCTACACTATATAAAAAAATAATACTTACCGGCGCCTGGTTTCGATCCCACGACCCTGCGGGCGGAACGCGAGGTACATGGTGCTCTACCCACTGCGCCACAAAGACGACACAGAATGGAGGGCTACGAACGCGCCTTATATGCTTGCCTCATTCAAACTACGTCAAGAAGCTGCTGATACAACGCATTCACTACCACCAACTCCCCAAACACTAAACGTTAACGCAATACACCCACCCCCTATGCGACGCATTTACTCGAGTCCCCCTCGCGGGGAGATGGGCCCTTTTATTTATGACCCCACCACTGATATTTCTCACAAAATGTTGTGGAGAATTGTCTGCAGGCTTTTTCCCGGTGAATGCCGCGTACGTGGCATACGACGATGAGCCCAATGTACGAAATACAAGATCCCCACTGTATTCTGGCACTCAGCGAGATCTTGTAGGTAAGAGATAGGAATAGCTCGCAGGGTTTTGCATATTGACCGATAAGAAGCGATTCCAGACACGAGACAGGCAAGCTGCGATGTTGCGGTGCGTCTTCAAGGCACCGAATGCGGCTTAGTAGTGCTTCGGGGAAAAATATAAAACACGACTCGTATTGTAATCGTACCGCAAATAGCGGCTACTCTGGTACTCTCGTGCGGAGTGCTCCTGACTCAGGAGCCACTGAATAACTTGAGGCACACTGTGAAGCTAACAATCAAGTCCCGGCCGTGGTTTGTCTTTCATTTGAGTAACCAAAAAACTTTTTCCATCTACGTTCAGCATCGCGGCCGGCGCAGCGGATTAAAAAACTTTAACGTCGTCACAGTGGAATAGGCGCACTGTACAGGCCGGGCCTGCGTTTCATCGAGTACCAGTGCTTGCGTAACGCTGTCTTAAAGCGCAGCCACAATGGTCGCTAGGGGCGCTTATGGGAAGGTCAATGACAAGCCGCCATTACCGCCGCTAAACGATGCTGATCGCGATGAAAGGGGTCGTGGAAGGAAAGATCATTTAGTGGTCGGCTGGACACTATTAGGGGGACGTCGCTGAGTCGGTCGAGGTCACCGGTGCGTGGGAGGTAGACCACCGTGAGGGATTCAACCTGTACACTGTGCGCAGCTACGGTAGCGTAAGTGTGAGACGACCGACAAAAAAAAAAAAAAGGATGGAAGAAGGCACGAACGACGTGTTCTACACTAGCCAGGTTGTCGGCAGTTCTCCTAATGGGAGCCAAGCACGAACGTATCTTTGAGCGCCGCCAAGACCCGTGTTTTCGGCAGATCGAAAGGGACCGCCTCGAATCCGATGGAGGAGCGGTCACGCTTCAGCCCAAGAGTTGTAACTCAGCCGCGGAATCTCCCGTTCTTTCTGCTCGCTCAGTGTCTTCACGTCTATTTAGGTTCCCGTTGCTTACTGCCTTTTTTTTCCCTTGTCCGAAATAGAAAAGAAAATCGCCGCCGTATTGTTAAGAGATTCAAATCCTCATCGATCCGTTACCGTGAGCGGCGCACACGCCTTGTAAGAATCACACGGCCAGTATAGGGCAGCGGATCAATCATTATCAGCAATGTTTTACGGGCCAGTTATCGAGCGATAGTGGATATATGCGACTGCGTTGCCCAGAAGGTCAGGGCCGCCCATCCACCGCGATGATTAATGGGGCAGGAGCCACGGTGAAACCGATCATCCAGTGCTTCCTTTTTTCTTGCACTTTCTTTCATTTCTGCTAAAATGCGCGGATGAAATGACAAATATTGACGGAAGGAGCTGGTTGGCAAGATTTTAAGAAAAAAATTAGCTTAGCTCGGCTATGCTAGGATATACGAAGCGTGACTTAAGGTTCAGCTGGTTATTCTGAGCTTACCTGGTTGTCTAGGATAGCTTGATTATCATGCTTACTGCTGCTTCAATGACACACACATGGTGTACGCATTATGTGACACATGTATATTTATCAAGCGGCTCCGGCGCACGCCGGTGTTGCCGCGACGCACGAGCCATGGTTCCACACCCGGCCGCCCCTCGCATGATCATCAAGTGGACCGGGCCGCCACGTGCGGAACGGATGTGGGCGAAGACGCTGGGCGCGTGCATGGGGCGTGTGAGAGACGCCGGGAAGCGAGCAACGTTTTGTGCTCCGTGTGACGTCACTGCTCCTCGCGCATGCTCAGCACGACTCTCCAGGAGCCACGAAAAACTGCTAAACCTCGGCCAGTGTAGCTCACGCTACAAAATGCTCACAGGTCCCGTTCCAGCCAGAAAGTCCGTTTCAGCGCAGAATTGTTTTCGCTGCAAGACAGGCGAGTACTTAGGAAAAGAAGCAGAAAAAAAAACTTCGGTAAACAAAACAATTTGAGAGACGACAAGGAAGGAAGTCTGAAAATTTTAGTGTCAGCTGACGCTAATATTGATTGAAACCTAAAATAATGAGGGGTGGAGTCGCTTTTAAACCAGAAACGCATGCGCCACATGATAATCCAAACGAATTGCAGGAATGTTCTCCTTCGAGTATCGGTCAGCATCAGCGTAGACTTCGCTTTTGGCTTTACGACGTTGCCATCTCCCTTATGTCTCGCACTGCGAGACATACGGCCTTTTCAAAACAACCTTTTCTACTCCAATTGAGTCGCCTTAATCAGAGCCAAGACCTTTCATCGAATACGATCTCTGCCAGGAACCCTCTACAATCTTCTTCGGGCTACGCACAATGTTCGGCCGACCGAACTCATTTAGCTTCTTGGTCATTCCAGCGTCAACAAAGATGGCGACAATGAGGATGGCGTCTTGTTTATAATCTCCTCACTTTTATTTCTTTAGTCGTTTACTGCTAATGCATTATAATATTTAAATATTTTACTTTTTTCCCGAAACCTGTATAGTTTCTTTCGGTAAAGCACCCATTCCCTGGCCAATCCCCCTGAGTGAGTGAGAGCCATCTAACTGGTACCACCAGCATCACCACGATGCGAGCGCCCCGAAACTTCCCTGAAACAGGTTACGGCGTAAAAAAACTGAATGCAGCTTGCATTCTCCCCTTTAATACGGCTACGCAATGCTCAAAGCAAAACGCGGAATTCCGAAGTGAAATGAACGACGTCCTGGGACGTAGGCCCTACTCTGACATTTTATCCCGCTCCGAACACACCGGAGGAGCAGAATGAAAAGCGGGTCTTATTCTTGACGCAGACCTCAAATTGGCTTACAAGGGTTTCAGTAATGTCTCTGAATTAAGAAAAAAAGCTCCACAAATGGTTGGTCCAAAAAGGTTGCAAGTTATGCAGGGACGGGAGTGGGAAGAAGCAAAGAACGAGGCCAAGCAAGCATAAAGGAAAACACAGTTACACCAGGAAAATAAACGCGGAACATACAGCTGTGCTTTGGGAATGATGAATAAAAAAAAAACGATCAACGCAAGGAATGCGCGACAGTTACCAAGCTCTTACTAGATTGGGGTCGGAGAAAAAGCTTATCTGGGCGTAAGTATTTTCGAGCCACGACTACTTCGTGGAATTCTGTGAAATAAATAAGCCGCCCTGCGGTTGGTTTTCCCGAAAATTCCTGGATAAACGCCCACTGTTTGAACTGCTACTCCCCGGCTACTTCACAATGTTGGAAATCCGGTTCGGCTGCTCAGAGTGCAGCAGCAGCGCTCGGGCGGCATGTAGACGTATGCACGACATCAACAACCCACTCCGCTCAGAAGTAATATCTCTCCCCCCAAACAGGCAAATATACTTGCCGTTGTTAGCGAACCGCATGACATGACTGCAGGAGACGCAGTCGATACAAACTCGCCGCCCTAGACAGGTCCCACATTCGAGTGATGAACAACGCACCCTGACTATCAGTCGCAACGTTGCGTGACATTCGGGAATGTCTGACAGGTCGCCGGCAAAAACGAGGGGATCAATTAAATACGCTGTACCGGAAATGGCATGACTGCATGAGGAGCGCAGCTTCGAAACAGGAAACATCCGGAGCACATCCTAGGGATGCCAACACACGCGGCCACTCCAGACGTAGCCCCGATCGAGCGCGGCGGTCGGAGAGGCGGGGGCGGAGGTTACCTGTTGCTGTCGCTGTCCGGCCGTTGGGTGCCCTCGGGCGTCGTGGTCGTCGTCTCTCCTGCCGGGGTTGAGCGCGCGCGGCTGTCTTCAATCAGCACCTGGCTGGGCTCTGGCGCGGCCCGCGTCTGACGAGCCTATTTGAGCGGCCGACAGACGAGCCCCGGCCGTCAGCCGGCGATCGATAAGAAGCCGGCGGGCAAGAACGCCGCCGCTGCTCGGCGCGCCGCCGCCGCCTCCTCGGGGGGGACGGAACCCCGACACGCGACGAGGAGTCACACCTCCCGGGGTCTGGAGGAGACGGCACCACTTGTGGTCCCGATAACGACAAAACATGGCGCGCTGATTCGTGTGACCGCTTGATCGATTTTCAGGGGCCGCAAACCTGACTACGACATACCGGGAGACTGACTCCCCGGTGTCATCTTCCGCGCCGACACAGTGGCCATGTGTGCATTTCTTACGTGAAAGTGAGCGATATATCGGAGGTGCATTTGAAAGTGTAAATGAAGAAGGGTATTGTGCTCTATTCGAAAAGAAATAATCAGGGGTTTATTCAGAATTTCGATTTGGGAAGGGGGGGGGGGGCTTGGGGGGGGGGGGTGTAAATCCCTGGACAGGGTGCTTGCGGCTGTGGAAGTTTCTGGTGGGTGTTGAAATCCTTCTTGGGGCGGGGGGGGGGGGGTGTTAAGGGGGTGTTGGGGGTGTCTGTATAAATCCCTGGAAATAACATATTTTACGTGAGGTTGGTAGTAAAGATAACTATAGCGGATACTACTGCATCGTTTGTCAGCGGAATGCGACGACTATGAATTCCAAACGTTCATCCGGGATCCACGCGTTTTGCATCTTCATGACAATTTATTCGGCGCAGCATCATGGGAGAGTGACTGCGCTGTTGGCGCAACAACGCTTCGAATCTGACAAAAATGCCGCAAATGGATGCATGGGTGTCGAGAAGTGCGGGGTGTTCGCGTAAGCTATCCTCTTACATTAAGAAAACTAGTAACACTTGAGAGAACATTTGTAATGTTTGGAATCCAACGCACTGCAGAGCCATTTCGGCTACGAACCACGCTGCAATGGATGGCTTCGAAATAATCCACAACACCCGAAAATAGTTAATGTGAACAGATTACGCGGTTCACGAAGTTCTTGTCTCTCGCTTCCATCGCAAGGTCAGGTGCCGCATCGTGGTTTCGAAACATGAATTATGTGCGAAGATGCTCAACCACTTATCTACTTAGTCTGCCGTGGTGTGGGCAGAAAATGGATGTAAAATTTGAATGTCATTCAGTTAAAGGGTGCGAATGCATGTGTAATAATATGTAAAAAAATATCTCGGGCCATCTCTAAGGTCCCTAAAGTAATTTTAGGGACCTTAGCCATCTACACTAACGTGAAACCTGGAAAGGGGGGACGCATGCAGTGTATAAGTATTCTTGGCGCCTTGGCGTTTTTTCCCGCGGAGATGAAACCGTTGGGGTAGAGGTATAGAGCTTTGCTGTAAAAGTCTCGTGTCTTTGAAGCACGAAGCGTTCTAGCGTGAGGCGTTGGAAAATGAGTGTCCCGGTGTGTTCTTTTAGAGCGCGTTTTTCCCATGGAGGAGAGAGAGAGAGAGAGAGAGAGAGAGAGAGAGAGAGAGAGAGAGAGAGAGAGAGAGAGAGTGAGAGAGAGAGAGAGAGAGAGAGAGAGAGAGAGAGAGAGAGAGAGAGAGTAGTAAACTTTATTTGTCATAGCTGGGCGTGACCCAAGGAGGTTGTATAAGCGTAACCACCCGAGAGGGAGGTTCCGAACTTCCGCGCGGGTGCTTCGTCTGACAACGGCCAGAAACCCTTGGTCCTTGGCGACGCCTTCCGCCAGCTGGACGACCGCAACTTGTACTTCGGGGTTGCAGCTGAGTGGCGCGGCCTTTTACTGCTCGTCATTTCTTATGTGGAATCCGGGCTCGGCGGGCTGGAGTTTGAGATGGCAGTCGGAGTCCCCAAACAATGTGTGTAAGTGAAGCAGCTGACAGCCCACACCATTTGCATGTGTCCTGGTGCCTTTCCGGATACTGTCGATGGCATAGAGCGGGGTGGGTGAAAGTGTATGGCTGCTGCCTAAACCACAGTACTAACTGTCTTCTTTTAAAGGATCTGTGAGCTTCCGGAAGTTTAAGACGACTCAGCCTATAGTGCTGATATGTCCAGAGAATATCCTTCCCCCACCCCGTGTCAGGTGGGACCTCTTCGAACTCGAGGTCAGCCTTGTTGCAGAATCCTCGGCCTGCCTCGTGTGCCATGTCGTTCCCCGGGAAGGACGAGTGCGCTTGTGTCCAAATCAGGTGGACTTGTCTTGCTGTCGTCTCAGAGCGGGTCCGTAATATTTGCGCCGCTTCCGTAGAAACTCTCCCTCTTGCATAATTGCGCAGGGCGGTCTTAGAATACGATGTGATGATGCTGGCCCGTGTACCCATGACGGCGAGTGGAACGGCCACTTCTTCTCCCTTGTCTGTAAGGGACGTGTTGGCTGAACACGAGAATACCGCATACCACTGCTGTTGCCGCGCTTCGGCCAGGCTAGCTCGCCGTGGCTACGTAGCAGACCTTTGCGTTAGAGTGTTACTGATTCTGTAGCGCCATGACCCTTGCTTGTCTGCGCTCCTGGTGATGTGATAGATGCCTGTTGCGGGGGATCGGTGCCACACTGATGTGCTGCCGGATTTCCCGATTTAAGGTGGTCTTGTGTCCATGTTGATGGGCGTAAGGGATGCGCAAGGATTCTAGGATTGGTTCTCCCGGTGATGGTGGCTGCTAACCGATTGTATTGGGCCGTGTGTTGGGCTTCAGTGAGCGTGTCCGAGGTGTTATGAATGCCCATCTCTAGCAGCCGGTCTGTGGCGGCGCTGATAGGGATTGCGATTGCTGCCGTCGCTCGCAAACATGAGGTTCGTCCCAGTGCGCACGCCTTGTGACGGCTCTAGGGGCCCGCCACACGGCGTTTCTCGTTCACCCCTCGCACACGTACCGTGCCAACCGTTCTTCGCGCTCTGGGAAACCATCTCAGTAGTCGCGTCACTGGGTGCCTGTCGCTCCTTTTAAGTGCAATGCACTTCTTAAGCGACCCTGAACCTGCGTCCACCGGCGATGTCCGCGCACGTGGAGATGGGCGCGCGCAGCCTGGCCGCTGACATGGCACATACCCACGTGGGGGATTGGCCAGGAATCTCCTCGTCTTCGTTGGCAACGGGGGGAGATGGGCGAGCGCTGCCTGGCCGCTGACATGGCACATACCCACGTGGGGGATTGGCCAAGAATCGGGCGTGAGAAGGGCTAATGCACCTGCTTAAAGGAGTACTGACACGAAATTTCAAAGCTGAGATCCGCTCTAGCAATCAAATACAACGACAACACAAATAGGTGTCTGTGAATAAATGCATCTTTCTTTCTTTGTAGTTGTGTGTGTGTGTGTGTGATCTCTCTTTCGCGAACATTACCGAACCGCGCAAATTCAACTCGTGCATTCGCACTTTCACATTCTTCCCCTCGGGGAAATTCGGGGAATTTTTTTGTTGTCCACCTGTCTGGGCATTTCGTCGCCACCATTACCCTTCCTTCATCTTTTACCGCCCTGCGCGCTTCATGTTACAACGCGTACAAGCGGCTTAGGAAATCATAGCCTTAAGCGGGGGACACATGGGCGGAGAGGGACGCGTCTGTGCACGCGATTCTCCGTTCCGGTAGCCGGAACGGCCCCCGCCTGGCACCCAAAACCGGCTCTCCGCATGCGTCAAACCTGCTAGATATTTGCCGCCGCTGCCACGCGTCAAACGTGTGGGCAATTAACTGGCCGGGAGCGGCAGCCAATAACAGCACGAGGCGCGGAAGCGTCATTCATGACGTTTCGCGCGGGTTTCAAACTAGAGACTATATTCGGTGTGTCCTCCGCTCCTGGATTTCGCGAGGTGGCTTTCTCCTGCGCCGCAGCCATGAGTAGCTCAAGGGCGGCCCGCATCGCCGAAAACGATCTGCTGATATCTCTGGTACGAGCAGAAGCAAATATATGGGATCAAAAAACAACTGCGTATCGCTTTCGCTTGCCTTGTAACTGCAAAAGACCACGCTGCATAAAGTTAAGAGCAACATCTCTGAGAAGTGTCGCATTGCAGTGTTTTTTTTTTCTCCGTGTAGTCAGTGAAGGCTTTCTTTATCGTGGTTGTTTCGGTGGTTTTATTAAAGTTCATGTGAAAAGAACGACCACCTAAACCATAATCTTGCCACGTTGAATGAGAAAAGCATTTGTAGAAATCCAGATAATTGTCAATAATGCCTAGCATTCTTACGCCGCTAGTATTCATTGAGTTTTTTAGAGCGAGATTTGGCTATGAGTAGCCAAATTTTATTTTGATTTTTTATTTTGTTTCTTTTCGGCAATGATCTAGACTGCATCATTATATTGATTAAGCGCATTCACTTGACCAATAGTGTGTTCTTCCGCAGATGACAGGGGTAGGGCTGGTTTCGTCCGTTTGCGCGATTATTTATTGGTGTTGCCGTCGTTCTTTTCCGGGATTTTTTAGTTGAGTCTTCGTTGTTCGGAATATATGTAACTATGCATTTTTTTTAAATTTCGTCCCAATTTTTGCGAAATGGTTGTGCTGTGTATATGGGTGGATATCCTGTTTGACCATTTACTTCATTACGCTATTACAACGATTAAATGTGTTACTTCCGCCAGTTATGCATTTTTGTGGAACTGCAGGGCGTTACATGACTGGCTCGTCTCCGCAATTTTTTTCCGAAATTCTAACGTTCTTTTGTTGGCTTTTTAAGTTGCGTCTTCGTTTTCGAGCACATGTAGGACATAATTTTAGTATGTTCACTGTTGTGATTATTTTTTTTTATTTTTGTAGTACTAAAATGTGCTACAAAAACTAAAATGTTCTTCAAAACTCCGCTTCGCAAATCATATCCATTTAAGCTATTAATGAATGTAATTGACCCCAATTACCTAAAGCAACAATCACCTACGAGAGGAGAACTCCGTCAAGCGTCAATGCGACCCTTGTGCGGGCTGCCAAAGGCTGCATGCACGCACGACGGAACGGGGCGGAGCTAAGGGGCCCGACGCGTCGATGGCGTCCGCGCACCATGTGTCTCCAATTCCACCAAACGGCGGTGGGGAGCGGTTTCCGGAGCGTTTACCGGCGCCGAAAACCGGCTGCGAAGACGGACATGTGTCTGGCCCTTTAAGCTACGTGCACACTAGCGTCCAACTTGCCGCACCGCCCTTCCGAAGGCCGCCAGCGGCGTGGCGCCGCGCCGTCGATGATGGCCACACCAACTTGCCACCGCTGTGGTCACGTGGTACAGCCATTCTGCGGGAACAGCTTGGCGGGCACGTGACTAGCGCGTCATCCCACTCTCTATCGCTCATTGCCCTTGCGCTCTGCGGCACGGAAGAAATGGGTCTCGGATCCATTTGCTCCGCGGCAAGGAAAACGCGCGGTTATTGGCGAAAACAGGTTTCCAGCGGCTGCCAACGTCTACAAGCGGCGCACGGCATGGCACGGCGACGATAGTGTGCACGTACCTTTACAGGGCCCGTCGAGACGGCGTGTGGCGGACGCGGTGGGCGGAAAGTAGCCAGCCAGCACCACTGTGACGACGTCCCTCTAGGAACTGCGAGAGCAGCGCCATCGCAACCAATGTCGCTGCCGGCCGGGGCTCGGTTTATCGTTCCCATTTCTACAGGCCTCTGTCATTATCGGCTCTTCTTTCACTCGGTGTTGACGGATCGACGGCGCAGTTTTTCGCCGACATGGCAATTAAATATTCAAGGGTTGTTGCAATTCTATACCCATCAGATAACTTTGAAATTTGCTCAAAAGATTTTTCTCTCTCCCGTTCTTAGCGTTCTGGCGTGTGTCATTACAGTGGTGTATCGGCTGTTGGCAGGCTTTCCTCCAGTTGCAGCAATGAACGCATTCGCTAGCCGCTTAAAAAAAAAAGCCACGAAAGCAAAGCAGAAACGGAAGCCATATCTGCTGCGACGGGCAAATCACGCAGTGCCGCTCCGTGCTGGCGATAACTATATATAGCTTTCGCAGGTCTTCCAGAAGCGAAGGAAAGACTGAAGGCGTTTATCGGAAGTGTTTTACAGTCCCTTTAAGAAACACACCATCAAAGGCCTCTTTCGTATGTGCTGCAAAGTTAGCTTCACATGCATAGAAAAACGAGACGTCAACAGGAAATAAATCCCAGGTTTGAACGTTTGGATCGGGAACTTCTGACATGCAATTAAACTTAGTTCCTAAAATTTATGTGATATACGCACTTCTTTCTTCCTTTCTTTATTGAATGAAACAAAGGAGAGGTTGACACCACATATGAGCTCCGGTCACTCCTTCTCACCCAAGGTAAACATTCCTATGAAGACAATGCAACGCCCCCATAGCCGTTACACGGTCCTGTAAAGGTGAACTCTTCTTACAAAGTCTTTGCAAAGGTCATTGAGTTATAAATAGTCTTAGAGAGAAGGACAATTAAGCTACAGCAAAGTGCACACAAGACACTGAATGCGCCAATTTGTTCCTCGAAGCAAGTGAGTGGATATAAGTTCGAATGGCAAGAGGAGGAAACGGGTCAGAGTGCCAGTTCGTATACAAAAACAACAGACCACAAATGAGTTCGTACACACACGATAATATACGATATACAATACGGATTGAGGAGGGAAAGAGACTCCACAATGACAAACACAATAAAAAGTAATAGTAACTAGTAGTGGTTCATGCCCTCTAAGGAGAGCATTTAAGCAAAAGATAGTTTCATTTCAAATATAATAAGATCCGACAATGTGAGTAGACCCCAGGAACAGTTTAAAGGCAGAAACGAACGTCGTTGCTGACTCGGTATCGATCATGGTTTGAAGACTTTGGTATGACTGAACGATTGTCTAAAGACATGAGGATGCTTTTAAAACGCCGCCTCGCAGCGTCATGACGGGGACATTCTAAATTGACGTGGACGATAGTTTCATAAGGATGACCCCATAAACAGCAAGCACTTTGAACTTTGCCAATTTCGTGCAGAAAATGTTTTGTCTAAGCATGCCATTACGCAGGCGGTGTGTTAGCGTCTCTAAGCCTCTGAATGAGGGTATTGGAATTTTGACTGACTGTAGGGTTTAACGCGTCGACGCAACGCAGGCGATGAGGTGCGTCGTAGTGGAGGGCTCTGGATTGATTTTGACCACCTGGGGATCTTTGAAGTGCACCGAAATCTCATAAGTCGCTTTTCGCCTCCATCAGAAAAGCGGCCGCCGCGGCCGGGAATCGAACCCGCGTCCCCAACGCCTTAGCCACTGAGCCAAGGCAGCGGGTCGTATCGTAATTTTGAACCGCATTAAACGATCAACCTCAAAGAGCAGGCTGCTTTGCGACTGTCCCGAAAACCACATAATGTGACAATGACTATCAGTAGCTCTCATTAGAATATATATCGCAAGTATGGAATGTGCAGGGGCAAGATGTCCGTGGTTGCAAATTGATGTGCTTGGCGAGCTGCCACATCTTCCGTTGCGTTGCCGGGAACATTACAGTGGCCAGTAATCCATTGAAAAACAATATGGTGCACCTCAGAGGCTGTAGTGAATGCTTTTAAAGTTTCATATACTAATGAATCATTGAAAGCGCTGCTAGTGTGTTTCATAGATGCTAGCGCTGCTTGAAGGTCGGAGATGATAATCTTCCAGTTTTGATGAACTTCATCCCACACTGCAGATGAACCGCAGTGCCAACAAAATAGCGTAAAGTTCCGCCGTAGTTGACGAAGTAGAATGGGACAGCCTAATTTTGTGTTCGTAATGAAATGCTGGCATAACAAACGCAGACGTAGAGGAGTTTACTAGGCAAGACCCATCTGTGTAGACATAAGTGAAGCCGGGGTCGTTCATGTACACAGTCTAGTCCACTTATAACAATATCCAAGTGCCGAAGAAATCCCATCGTTATAACCGATAATTGTTATAAGCGGGTTTCTAAATAAAAAGATGGAACAGAGCTCAAAACATTTTATTCGCATGCCAGCAAGGTGGTACTACTACTAATTTGCGAAAAAGAAGCCACAGTCGGTCATATTGTTTGCCGCGAGTGAAGCTAGCGCCAATATTTTCCAAGAGCGTCTTTAGGTGTTTCACCTAGCTGAGGTAAATGTCCTTGGCGGAAACAAAGTCCCCGAGGGACTGTGTCACGCATTGAGCCTCCTACGAAGAAACTACCTGAGTAGGCTCCGCAACCGCGTCATTAGAATCGTCACTGTTGCACTTTTGGTGCACAATATCACCGGATTGAATCGTTATATCCGATATCGTGGCTCTGGAGCATTGTATTAAACTGTTTATTTTACCATGCAAAGAATACAAAAGTTGATGGTGCCATAGCTGCTCATCGTTATATCCGATATATTGTTATAAACGGTATCATCATAAATGGACTCGACTGTATTTGAGAAATTGCCAGTTGCTACGCGGCGGCTGCAGGCATGTCCCCTCTTTGGAATAGACCCTGCACGGTCAACTCTTTAATCGGACTTGAAAGAAGCCTCGGCCGCACTTGTTCCTGACAAAGTAGTCGTTCCTTAGGTTGACGGAAGATAGGAAAAAAGCCTATTCTTGCTCACATCCATTATAGGTGATCGTGCTTCACTTGTCGCTGAACGTACAAGCACACTTAATGAAAGTCTACCAAGGGTATACGGCTGGCTGGAGTGATTATTGAACGTGTGTTGCATTCTTCGCCCTACGCGGCGGCTTTTATTAAATGGGTCCATCGAACGGGCTAAAATGAATGGCCAAGAGCAGCGGTCCTTGGAAGCACCCTCAGCGCTTCACGTGCATGGTGGAAAATAATATCATGCTTGATATACTGCAAACGAGAATAGAGCTGAGAATTCAAATAGCGCTCGAAGTATGGCTATCTGGTTCGTGGACCCAAACCGGCACGGTATTGTGCGATAATAAATCATGTACCGTATTTTATGTATACCTTTCCGGCGCGTTGCATGTATTAACAAAAGCTTCTTAACAGGAAATGGTAACATCACAGGAAATAATCTTCGCGTGGTGTTTGTTGTTCGGGGAAGCGGAGGCAAGGAATGCCGCATGGCTCCTCTAGCCTCGTGTACTGCGACTTTAAAAGATGCTGACGTATGAAGGTATGAAGCAGTAAAATTTAATATTCCACGTACATCGCTCGCTGAAAGCTGCTCGTGTGGCCCCTTCATAAACAAACTGCCGTTACAAGCCGCTCTCAGCGATCGGGATTAATTAAGCTCATAATGGGATTTCCTCACATTTTCTTATTTTTAATTTTTCCACGCCGTTTAAACTATTTTGAGAAGAATCAAGCACGAAAAAAATAAAACGAAAAAGAGATAAAATAAGAGAAAGAAATGGAGAGACAGATGAAGGCGGTCTATTTTAATATTTCCCACAATCAAAGCCCAGGTTACTGAAGTGATTGAAGAGGACGGACTATCGTGTTTCGCATTGGCACCTACCGAGACTCCTTTTTTTCATCTTGAGTCCCCTCTTTTGTCTTTCTTATCAGCCGCGTACGTGTTTGCTCAGTCAGCGCCCGCGTGTCTGCAGAAAGGGAAGAAAAGCAGAATGGCGACGCCCTTCTTCCAAGTCTCGTCACGTAGCGCGGCTCGCTCATTTGGCGGAGGTTTTCGCTGAGACGAGCTTGTTAAGGGCGATCGCTTAGCAGAGGCAGGCACGCGCGACGGGGAGGCGCCTTTCGCAGCGACGCGCTTGGGCGTGCTAAGAGGGATCGCAGGAGGGCGCAGGCAGTCTTCCGAAAAGGCGGGAAGAAATAATTACCTTCAGCGTGGAAGCTTCCTTCAAGGGAATCCTAAAGAAAGCAAAGGGAAATGAGAACAAAGTACGCCTCTCTCTCTCTCTCTCTCTCTCTCTCTCTCTCTCTCTCTCTCTCTCTCTCTCTCTCTCTCTCTCTCTCTCTCTCTCTCTCTCTCTATCTATCTATCTATCTATCTATCTATCTATCTATCTATCTATCTATCTATCTATCTATCTATCTATCTATCTATCTATCTATCTATCTAATCCAATCTAATCTATCTCTTCACAACCGGTTCGGTTCCGGAACGAAGCCGAACCGCAAAACCGGAACCGAACGGATATTTTTTTCTGGCACTGAACCCGCACCCGATCCGTTATTTTTTTGCACGCTGAACCCGAACCGGAACTAAACAGAAAAAATAAATAGCGGTTACCGATTCACGATGAAACGGTTTGACCATCCGTTGTTGACGTAGCTGGGTCAGTGTCATTCGGTGATTTTTCTTCTTTTCGTACCATTAGCATAGACATCATCTACGCACTATTACCCCTTAAATCAATCGCGACGTTACCAACGTACTCCCTATGCGTGGTCGCAACTCGAGGAGAAAAATGCGCACCAACATTGAAGTCGTATGTTTCGCCTACGTGCATGGTCGGCGCAATTCCCCAGCTGCACCTACTCACACGCTCTCCATGGGAGTTCAAAGCAACCATGAATGAAAAATAAACCGTTACCTTGTTTTTTTATTTGAAAGTAATAGCCTTTGGCAACGCCCCCTACTCTATTCCTGCCCCGCATGACGCTGCAATTCACCATTAACGATCTTAAGTATTGAAAAACCTTCAAGTTTTACTCTACCCGACGTCAGCGGGGGCATAATGTGGGAAAATGAATGAATGAATTTATTGTCAAGAAAAAGGAAAGGAAAGACCACCAGCAGGCGTAAATTGTCACACCTAGGGGTGGACACCGGAACGCCTGCTGGTGTGGGGGTTGGGGCAGAGGATGACAGATTCATAGAGAGGAGAGACAGATGATAGAGGTGACATGTTTACAGAACACAAGAGAGAGAGGGGCATATTTACAAGTTAACACTCACTCCCACACCCACACAAAGTCTGGAGCAAGAGAAAAAAAAAAGAAGTTCGCACAGTCTCGTAAAAGTTCACACAGTCACTGTGCCAGAGAGTCAAGTGCCAGGCGGAGCCCTGAGGCATCCAGGTAGCCGCCCAGCGCCTCGTGGACGCTGTCTCTCTCCCTGGTGTTGCCCGGCGGCCATAGTAGCTCGTCTAGCGGCCGAGCCCTTCCTCCCAGGGCGGCCAGCAGTTCCGGCCTCCCTGCCGCATACTCGGGGCACTCGAAGAGCAGGTGCGGCAGGGACTGGACAGGTGTGCGGCAGTGCCGGCAGGCAGGGCTGTCTGCGAGCCCCAGGCGGTGCTTTCGTTCCGCCGTCCACACCGCCCCCACGCTGAGGCGCAGGATTGCCGAACGCTGCTGTCGGGGCAGCCGTGCAGCCCGCACAGGTGGTGGGGCCTCTCCAGCAGCCAGCCGTGGGTCCGGGTGCTGTGCCCGCACGTGCCGCTGTATAAGCAGGCGGGAGTCGTCCGCCGCTGCCTGGGCATCCGTGGCCGCGGGCGTCAGCTCGTGGGCCTCAGCGGCCAGCTCGTCCGCCCGCTCGTTGCCCTCGAGCCCGATGTGGCCGGGCACCCACTGCAGCCGCAGCCGGGCACCCCTGCCTGCCAGCCGCTCCGCCTTCTCGCGCACTCCTCGAACCAGAGGGGAGTGCGGGTCGCCCTCCCGGATGCGCAGCAGAGCCACCCGGGAGTCGCACAGCAGGGCGCAGCGCTCGGGTGCGGGCTCCAGCTCCAGCAGTAGGTCCAAGCCCAGCTGGACCCCCACAAGCTCTGCCGTGGCCGAGGATGCGGCGTAGTGCAGCCGGGCCTGCCGGGTGGCCTCCCCCAGCACGGCGGCCGCTGTAGCGGAGCCCTGCCGCCGCCGCACAGAGCCATCCGAGTACGCCAGGGTGTGGCCCTCCAGTTCTTTCCAGACGACGGCCCGGGTCAGCTGCAGCAACCCGCAGTGGGGCGTTCGCCGCTTGCTGCGCAGGCGCGGAATCTCCAGGTGCAGCTCGGCCGCCAGGTCCGGAGGGCGGCTGGAGGGCCCCAAGTCTGTGGTGCCCACCACCTGCTCGTACCGGGCCAGCATGCGCCCCATGCGCGAGTGCCGGTGGGTGCGCAGCCGCTGCAGCAGGGGGCCGCCCCCCTCGGCTCGGCGCAGCCGGTCAATGTGGCCCAGGGCCCTCTGCTCGGCCGTCATCTCCAGCGTCCACACCCCTGCCTCAGCCAGCGTCCTGTCGCACTGCGAGTTTCGGGGCAGGCCCAGGCAGGCGCGGACGCCCTTTCGATGGTCGCCCTCCAGCTGCCGCCAGTTGGGTCTCCGCAGGGTGACCAGCGGCAGCGCGTACATCAGTAGCCCCACGGCCGAGGCGCTGTACAGCCGCAGGGCTGTCTGCTGGGAGCAGCCTTTGTCCCGGGCGACCATCTTCCGCACGGCCGAGGTGGCCAGCTGTGCCCTGGCACGTAGCTCCTTGGCGGCCTGGCGGAAGTCCACCCTGTGGTCCAGGGTGAGCCCCAGGTAGCTCACCCTGGTCTTCCACTCGAGCTCCTCGCCGTCTATGCGGAGTTTCCTCGTCCTTCCGCGGGCGGATGCGCTCGGGTGCACAAGCATGGCCTCTGTCTTTGCAGCCGACAGCTGCAGGCCGACACCTTCAAGCTTGCACCGCACCGCATCCATAGCCGCCTGCAGCTGCTGCACGACCGCCCTGCCGTCTCCTTTCGGTCCAAGCACCCACAGGGCAATGTCGTCGGCGTACACCGACATGTGTACCCTATGCCCCCCCCCCTCTGGGCAGGCAGCCTGGCAGGGCTGCCTGGGAAAACAGATTTATCGCGAATTTAATTTTATGTTAGCAATCAAGAGGTACGGTAAAACTTCATTGGAGGCACCACTACATCTCGCAAACCCGATTTTCATCTGTGGCTTTATTCGGCGGCTGCAATCACGTAAATAAGTCAGGCTGCAACGTCATAAGGGCTGGGCAACAAACTGACTGGTGAACGGCAACAACTACATTTACTTCCCCGATTATCTGGCCGAATTGTTTAAAGTTGCCATAATGATCGACATCGTAGCTATTATTTTCGCACTTACTGTAATTGATCGGTCCGAAGCGGTTCACGAACGAATCGGCGTGTAATTTTATATATATATATATATATATATATATATATATATATATATATATATATATATATATAGTAAGGAAATGAGGGGCTCGTTGAGGAAATACAGAAAGATAGGTCAGCAGTCTACGACGCCAAAGGGGCTGACCTATCTTTCTGTATATATATATATATATATATATATATATATATATATATATATATATATATATATATATATATATATATATATATATATGTACGGCAAACAGACAGTGCACCTCTCGGCTATATGTCTATGGAATTCTATGCCACCCGCCATTAAGTCTTCTAACACATTCCACAAATTCAAAAAAGAATTAAAGTGCTACCTGATGTCCCTGCCTCAGACGTAACCAAGATTGTTCCTGATGCTTTGTTTTTCAATGTTTTTCTTTTCTAAGTTGATTCTGTATAGTTATTGCTACCACGTAATTTACTTATTGACTCTGCTTTACATTATTCTTGGACACATCCCTCTTTTCATTTGCTGCTACTATTCAGTGTATTTTAAATTATTCTGTGCAGGAGGTCCCGCTACAGTCTTTGACCTTGGGACCTCCTTCTGTATATAACCCCCATGTATCATTTTGAGGTATTAATAAATTGATATAAATATATATATATATATATATATATATATATATATATATATATATATATATATATATATATATATATATATATATATATATATATATATATATATTGTAGTGCAAAAGGTTCGCCCATTTAGAGTATGCTATCAGACACTGCGAAGGACGCACTATGTCCCGTGTGGGTATGCTATGATACGGTGGCCATGGGCTATAATGGGTATGTAGTGAATGGGGACTGTGAAGACGACGAGGAGATAGCACCGGCCTCGTGGAGAACGCGCCACGATCTCTGACAGCTCGCTGCATCATGATCATCGCTCCGGCTAGTCCTCTCTCTCAGTGCCTACATGAATACCGTCACCTGGAACGCTACCATTCCCTGCCAATAAAACACATCGTCAATATATATATATATATATATATATATATATATATATATATATATATATACATTTTTTCTCCACTTCCTTTCTTTCTTTCCAAAATTCTTTATCTGTTTGAATGACCTACCACATCCTCCCCTTTGCTTTCCGAGGTTTTCTTGACTGCCAACTCTTATTGCTGTCTTATTTTCAACGAGCCCCTCATTTCCTATTCTGATTCGCTACATGCATAGCGAGGGCCTCTGTTCTGGTAGTCTTGGTGCCATAGGAAGCTTATGAGGGTTCAACGCTGGTCTTCCACTCTTGACATGTTGTAGACACTCGAGTCACGGCCCGGGGGTTAAAAAGAAGGTCCCGCTCACCCCGAGTAGTCAGAGTGGCGCTGGCTACCACCCCCAAGCACAGGAAACTAAAAATATCTTAACATAAATACCCCAGAAAGTGGAGGAGAAAATCGCCCCGCCGGTAGCGTAGTGGTTATAGCACCAGACCGGTATTCTGGAGGTCGTGGGCTCGGATCCCACCTGGCGGGCATTTTTTCTCCACTTTCTTTCTTTTTTTCCAAAATTCTTAATCTGTTTGAATGACCTACCACATCCTCCTCTTTGCTTTCCGAGGTTTTCTTGACTGCCACCACCGAAGGGCGTTAGGAAACGCAAAAGAGACGACCAGTCAAGCATCGTCTTACACACGGCAAACAGACAGGTCATCCAGGAGGTCGACGAAATCAGGGTGCTGGACATGCTTCTCGAACGAACGAGGCTCAACGGCGCCACAGTAACCAAGCTGACCACGAAAGCCGACGCGGCCATGCGCCTTGTCCGCCGAGTCTCCAACAGAAGGGGAGGCATGAAGGAGGAGAACCTGATGAGGCTTGTCCAGTCCTTCTTCATAAGCCACGTCGCGTACGTCGCCGCGTTTCACAACTGGAGGGCGTGCGAGAAAGCCAAGGTCGAGGCGACCATGCGTAAGGCGTACAAGACGGCTCTCGGCCTCATCAGAAGTACGAACACTGACAAGCTCGCGGCGTTGGGGGTGCACAACACCCTCGACGAAATCGCGGAAGTACAGAAGACGGCGCAGTTTGAGCGCCTGTCGGGCACCAGAACGGGACGGTACATCCTCCGACGCCTGGGGTACGTGCCCAAGGAGGGAGGACAACCAGCAGGGGAACCGCTGCCCGAGGGAACGCGGGCACGGCTCATCGTCTGTCCGATCCCTCGCAATATGAACCCAGAACTTAACAAGGAACGAAGGACCGCTCGGGCCAAGGCCCTGGTAGACCTACACGCAACTGACAACGGGGCAGTGTACGTGGATGCTGCGAGACACCAAAAAGAGGAAGACATCTACGCGGCGGTGGTGGTGACAGTTGTGGGGAGCGCTTCGGCGCCCCTCGCCACGAGCTCTCTCCTCGGGCGCTCTCCGCCGCCGGTCACCCACCGGCCACGCATGGCCTCCAAGATTCCCCCGCGAACACTTTGCTGCCGCGGGACCTGGGGACGTCGGGCCCCGAGAGATGGCGCTGGCGGACACGACAGGCAGCGGGCAGCGAGGCGAAGGAGCGGGTGGTGCTGAAGAACCGCGCGCGGGGACTCGGGACTCGGGAGAGACAGAGTGTTTCTGGTACTGGTGCCTGTGTGTAGCCGGACGGGTGACAGCGTGGGAGATGTGAGTAAAGAGTTTCTCATTGTACTCGACCGCAGTGTGCCTCATTTCTGGACGGCCGTAGAGAGCAGGCCCACATCTGGCGCCCGAACGAGGGGCTGATGTCAAGCCCACCCGTGGACATTTGCTCTCTGCGGCTGCCGGGAAGGGGCCCACTGCGGTTTGGGACGGCATTCCTTTGTTCCGGGAAGGAAGCGCCATTTTGGCAGTGGGAGACCAGGGCTTTGAGCCGTGTAGATGCATGCCTGAAGTTTTTCTTGCGTTCTTTTTTTCTGTTGTTTGGTTAACGGCCTAAGTGGTTACATTGCGAGTGTATTTAGCGTTTGTAGGGATATTAGTCGCGTGTGTATTTTGACGTATTCCTACTGTAGTTTTTTTGTATTTTAATGAGGCTGTAGTTCAGCCCCGTTGGGCCAATGTATTGTCTTGACGTTCGTTTTTTGCTTCCATTATAGATTTGTGTGTGGAGTGTGTTTGTCGCGTTGCGTATGTAGTTAGCGCGGCTTCCTCTGTATTTCGCGTCTACAGTTTGGCGTGGTTGAGCCAGCTTTTTGTTGGGTAGTTCGCTGGAAATGGCTCCTACCACAAGGAGAGAGACGGGAGAGAAGGAGGAGCCACAGGGCTCGGGGGGAGACTCAGCGGCCGCTGCGCAGGAGGCTGCAGGTCAGTTGCAGCCCGCAGATCTCGTCTCAATGATGAGGCAGATGGCCGGGATGTTCGCGGAGATGACCCGAATGCTCGGTTCGGCGCTAGCTGCTCCCACCGCGGGTCCTGTAGTGCCAGTCTCGAAGCCGCGTTTGAATATCGAATTTCCCTCCTATTCCGGCTACGGAGACGTGAAATCCGTTTGCGAATACCTGCAGCAACTGGATTCGTATCAGACTGCGGTAGGCGCATCGGATGATGACGTGCTGAGGCGGGTCCTGCCCGTGGCACTGGTAGGAAGCGCTGCGCGTTGGAGGCGCTGCCAACCGGCTTTCGAGTCGATGGCAGATTTTAAGGACCGCTTCCGCGCTGAATTCCTGCCACCCGATTACGAACTCCGTATGAGGGACGAGCTTGCCCTTCGCACGCAGCACCCTGAGGAGAGTCTCCTCGAGTACGTGCGGGCTATGCAGGAG
The DNA here is from genome assembly GCF_048455015.1 of Haemaphysalis longicornis. Lineage (NCBI taxonomy): Eukaryota > Metazoa > Arthropoda > Arachnida > Ixodida > Ixodidae > Haemaphysalis > Haemaphysalis longicornis. The sequence continues at coordinate 18,897,330 of NW_027526422.1, forward strand.
CTGTACGAACGGGCCGACCCCGAGGCAGCCGACGCGGTCAAAGTAGCGCGCGTGTGCAGGCAATGCCACCCGCGCTTCAGACCGTACCTGCGGGGCCGGAGTTTTCGCAACTTGGAGGCCCTCGCACAAGAAGCGCGAGTAATTCAGGCGGATTTACTCGCCGAGCTTCACTACAGCTTGCCGCCGAGACCCGAGGAATCGCTCGAACCGGGTTGCGCCTGGTCGGGAGGGGGAGCGGATAACGGCCCCACAAACTCCTCGGTCGGAAGCAACGCAGGCGTAGGAAGGGGGCAGCAGGACGAAATGGCCCGTTTGTGCTGGTTTTGCCACAAGCCTGGCCACTTCTCCCGTCAATGCCCCGAGAAAATGCGTAGCACGCAGGGAAACTCGGATCGCCGGCGACGGTGAGGGACGGTGGCTCGTCGTCGCCGGCGGGAAGCGAGAAGAGGGGGCCAGACAGAGGGGGCGCGAGGGAGCCCCCAGAGAACCCCGGCGCTGGCGCCGATGGGCAACTGGCCCCCTCCGCATGTAGGGCACACGGGGACCCATCCTCGGTGGCCCCGTTCATGCGAGTGCAATTAGTCGGTATATGAGTCATATCACTCTGTAAACTGGGTGACAACCGAAGCTGTTTAGCACATGGCACAAAGGTGGCACTGAATTTCGAACGAAGGTGTGAACTCATTTTTTGCGAAGTGGTTTACTTTTTGCACTGGTCGACACGGGCTCGGCGGTTTCTCTCACCGGGGACGAAATCTTCGAAGCCTGCCGGAAAAGAAGAATCCGGATAAGGCCCGCCGAGACACCCTTGAGCTTAGCAGCGGGTTCGGCAAAAGCAGAGGGAGCTGTGAGACTCACGCTCGGTTTTGATAGCAGAAAGCGCAGACAGCGTTTTGTTTGCTTGCCTGGTTTGTCTGTTCCAGTCATACTGGGCAGAGATTTCCTCTCGAGGGAGGGTGTTGTGCTCGACATGGGGAGGAACGGCTACCAGTACGGGCCGCAACCCCTTTTCTTTCCTTTCGCGAACGCGCCGATGCACGGTTTACACCCGCACGGGGCAAATAGACTCTACTGCGCTGCGGAAGGCCGGGGAGAGGCGTCAGGAAAGAGGAGCACTGATGTAGAAGCGATCGTCGCATCTTTTTCAGGATCCGATGATCAGCGCCGAATGTTGGCGGAAAGTTTGCTCCCCTTATCGGAAGGGGGTGGCGGAAGCGCGCGCGCCGAGTGCAGTGGTTTCATGGGCGGCGCGGGCCACCCCGAGAGGGGGAGGAACGGGCCGGACGGAGGAGTCGAGGCCGGCCGCAAAGGGAAAGCGGAGCGGCATCTCGCAGCGGCGCTTTCTCGCCCCCCGAGAACAGAGGCAGAAAGGAATCTGTCTTGGGGGGAGGTAGTGAGTAAGGAAGAGCTCATTGAGGCCCAGAAAGCAGACGGTCTGTGCCAGCGGGTGCTGAAAAGGCTAGCGGGAGGCGTAGCTTGCACCGGTAACGCTGAGGGGTTTGACGCGTATCTGCTGGGCGACGATGGCTTATTACTTCGCTACTTTCCCCAACTGGACGACGAAGAGGCGGTTTCATCCCCCTTTCGAGTCGTGGTCCCGAGGAAGCTGCGGAAACGGTTCATGCGGTACTTTCATGACTCAGCGCTGGCAGGACATGGCAGCGGCAGTAAGACTTACGACAAGTTATGCCGTGTCGCGACCTGGCCAGGCATGAGGAGAGACGTAATGAGCTATTCCCGCGCTTGCCCTCTTTGCCAGGTAGCGAAGCCGCGCGCTGGGAAACCTGTGGGTTTCATGAAGCCGGTGGAAAGCAGCTACCCGTGGCAGATTGTAGCGTGTGACGTAATGGGACCCCTCCCAAGATCCGCGCGAGGAAACCAGTTCATTCTGGTTATAACGGACCACTTTTCTAAGTGGGTGGAGTTGTTTCCCCTTAGAAAGCTAGCGTCGGAGCGGATCGTAGAGAAGCTGGTGGAGACATTCACTCGTTTCGGCTTCCCCTCCGACCTGATCACTGACAATGCTTCGTATTTCACAAGCAAAGTCTTTTCAGACTGTTGTCGAGCGCTGCACATTCGGCACAGGAAAACGAGTCCTTATCATGCTCAGAGCAACATCACTGAGAGGGTGAACAGGAACCTGAAGTGCATGCTGGTTGCGACAACCAAGGAGCATAAGGACTGGGACGCGCGTTTGCCTGAGCTGGCTTTCGCGACTAGGACTACCGTAAATAGGTCAACAGGTTTGACACCAGGTTACCTAAATTTCGGTAGAGAGATCGCTTTTCCAATGGAAAATGCACTGCTGTACGCGGCGGCGGGTAACGCCCCTTCTCTGTCGCAGTACGCGGTTAGGCTCTGGGAACGCCTTTGGGCAGCGCAACGCACGGCTCGGGAGAATCTCGACGTGGCGCGCATGGAGCAAGCCGAGCAGTATAACAAAGGCCGTTGTCACCTTGTGTACAACATCGGTGACCTAGTGCTAAGGAGAACGCACCCACTCAGCAACGCTGCACGCGGTTTCACTGCAGCGCTCGCACACAAATGGCAAGGGCCATACAGAATTACGGCGCAGACGACTCTGCTCACGTATGAGATGCAGTCGCTTGAAAGCGACGAGCTGGTGGGTCCTGTGCACGTTAGCGATCTCAAGGCCTATCATGTTCGCACTGGCGATGACGAACAGGTGGTAGCGGAACCAGAAGGTGGGAGTCCCGCTTCTAATGACAGAACGGCCGGCGATAGGGTTCGCACCCATCGTTACGACCTGAGGGTGCGGTAGTGTCTACCCCCCACGGGTCCGGGTCTCACGTGGTTCTACCACGGAGCAACCCGCAGCGAAGTCACCGCTTCAAGCTTCATCGCGCCACCTGTGCGGTGGTGCGAGGCGTGGTTTTGTGCCTGGCCGTTACGATGCCAGCCTGGGCCTGCCGACAGCGGGCCCTCCCGGTGCGACCCGGGAGCTTCGCGCCACCGGCCTGGTGGTGCGGGGCGAAACGTTCGTGCCTGGGCGTTGCGAGTCCGGCCCGGGCCTGCCGAGCAGAGGGCCTTCCTGGTTCGACCCGGGAGCTGTTGCCACGGTCCGGGGGTCCTACCGCCCTTCGGAGATGCGAGGTGGCTGCGGTTCGCCTCCTTGTCAGCGGCGGAGCCCTGTTCGTGGGTTGGAGGCCTGCTGAGCTCATCGCGGAGCTGTAGCCCTGGCATGGAGGCGCCCGTGGGCGCAGAGCCTACAGCTCGCTCTGGGGCTGCGAGCGCCCATCAACCGGGTTTGCCCCGGGCTCATCCCGGCGTCTCCGGTTCCGGCGCCGAGCAGCGGAGATCGGGACACCGGGGCACTATCGAGAGGAGCCTGGCCGTTCGGTGGAATCCTGCGCCGGGCAGCCGAGAATGCGCTCCCGCGGACGCCTACATGGTGGCGATGGCGACAGAGCGGCATGCTGCCACACTTCGGCGGGTGCCAGCCCACCCACAGCCGCACAGGGCGGCCCCAGGCGCCGACCAGCGGTTCCTCGTGCACTAGAACCCCGAGGGCGATCTTCAATGATGGACCCGTATCCCCTGTTTGAGGGGGGGAGAGATGTGGGGAGCGCCTTGGCCCGACACCTTCTGGCCTAGGGGGTGTCGCCCGGAGCCTCTCGCCATGGGCTCCCTTCCCTCGCCCTCCTCGCCTACCGTGCGGCCCGGTCGCCGGAGAGATGGCGCGAGTGGACGGGTAGGAACAGGCGGTGGTGCTGAAGAACCGCGCGCGGGGACTGGGACTCGGGACGCAGAGTGTTTCTTGGATGGTGTGTGTGTGTATGCCCGGACGGGCGACAGCGCGTTGGAGGATGTGAGTAAAGAGTTCTTTCACGCAACCGCAGTGTGCCTCATTCCTGGGCATGCCGTAGAGAGCAGGCCCACACAGTCATGACGGGAGACACGAAGACGGCGGCGAGCGTTCACGCCAAGAAAACACATCAGGCCGAGGAGGTAGCGGTGGCACTCGCCCTAGCAGACCCCGGGTGCACGATGGTCATTTGCGACTCGAAAACGGCGATCCGCAACTATGCCAAGAACAGTGTGCGGTGAGGCCGCGCGCATTCTGCGCAAGGCCGAAGCCAACGGCTGCTTCAGTAGAGGCAGTGTGGTGCTCAAGTGGTTCCTGACCCACATGGGTAGAACCGTGGCGGGCCAGGTGGGCAACGCAAACCACAACGAGACGGCCAACGCCGTCGCGCGAGGACTTGCACGCCGCGCGACGAACAGCGACCAGGCCGCCTCGGACGACGTGGACGCAGGCGCCGAAGACTACGACGGAACCAAGAATACGATGACCAGCTACAACGACGTTGTGCGGTGGTACAGACTGTGTCGACGAACGATGCCGCCTCCCCACCCGAGGTTGACTCGGGAGGAGGCCGTATAATACAGACAATTACAGACGGACTCCGTGATCACCCCGGTGCTCGCGAAGTACATGTGCCCAATGGTGTAGGACAGTGATGTGTGCAAACTCTGTGAGTGTGAGCGGGCCACGCTGACCCATATCATGTGGGACTGCAGAATCAGCGCGACGAAGGCAGCAGAAGAAACGACGCTTCCACCACCCTTAGAGGCGGCGAAGTGGACTTATGACTACGACGTGCAACTCCAGGCAGTCCAGCAGGTCTCGGCGGCCCTAGGTTTGCAGCGACCGAGCGACCCCACAGAGGGGAGGGGGAGCGGTGGCTCCCCCCGACCCGGGCGGGGAAGCAAGGGCGCAGGTCCTAGGGTCAAGCCGGGACGACGTCCAGGCCGCGTCACGGCTAGGATGAACCTTTCGTGAGAGGGTCGTCCGAAACCGCTCTGCAGGCGACTAAATAAAGTTGCTCTCTCTCTCTCTCTCTCTCTCTCTTGACTGCCAACTCTTATTTCTATAGGTGGTATTCATTGAAAAGTTTAGCTGTCAATTTTTTCGCTTGGCACTTGGCAACACTGGAAACAGCCACGTACTTGGCCGCTGCGCCACGGACATGGCGCGGCTTGTGCCACTGCGCCTGCACGCCGAAGAAAAAAACACCGGCGTGCGTCGTCTGCTCCGTTTCAACCCGATTCTCCACGGTGGTCTCAATAGAGATGCTATTCATGGCACTCACATTTGACTCCAGACGTTACTTTGCGTTCGGTGGGGTAGAGTTTGGAACGTCCAACACAAATCATGTGCTTAGCACGGACAAGTACCGCCATCCTACGGAGCCCGACGTAACCAGTGATGGTGCACTTCAATGGTTGCCTGCATGCGTGCCTCGCCAGTGAAAACAAGCTATATATGTATATATATATATATATATATATATATATATATATATATATATATACATATAGAAAATTAGGGTTGGCAGTCAAGAAAACCTCGGAAAGCAAAGGGGAGGTTGTGATGGGTCATAGAAACAGATGAAGAATTTTTTGAGTCAGAAAGAAAGTGGTGAAAAAATGTATTCTGGAGGTCGTGGGTTCGGATCCCACCCGGCGGGCATTTTTTCACCACTTTCTTTCTGACTCAAAAAATTCTTCATCTCTTTCTATGACCCATCACAACCTCCCCTTTGCTTTCGGAGGTTTTCTTGACTGCCAACCCTAATTTTCTGTATTATTTCACTGAGCTCCTCATTTCCCATTTCTGATTTGCTATATATATATATATATATATATATATATATATATATAACACAGAAATAAGGGTTGGCAGTCAAGAAAACCTCGGAAAGCAAAGGGGAGGATGTGGCAGGTCATTGAAACAGATAAAGAATTTGGAAAGAAAGAAAGAAAGTGGAGAAAAAATGCCCGCCAGGTGGGATCCGAACCCATGACCTCCAGAATACCGGTCTGGTGCGATACCCACTACGCTACCGGCGGGGCGATTTTCCCCTCCACTCTCTGGGGTATTTATGTTTTTAGGTATTTTTGTTTCCTGTGCTTGGGGGTGGTAGCCAGCGCCACTCGGACTACTCGGAATAAAGGGGACCTTCTTTTTAGCCCCCGGGCCGTGACTCCAGTGTCTACGACAACGAGCCCCTCATTTCCTATTCTGACTCGCTACACACACACACACACACACACACACACACACACACACACACACACACACACACACACACACACAAACACACATATATATATATATATATTGTGAGCGTTTATTGGTGTCTTGACTCATGAAGAAGACTCCTGGAATGAATTAATTGTTATTCGCTAGTGGGACCGATCTCTCACCTGTACATACCCATTATCGTCATCATTTGTGGACTATCATCATCGTCTGGGCTCATTCGGCCGAGTCACCGAATTCCCTGCGGGCTGAGTAAAGAGACCTGCCTTGGGATTACCGTTTCCTTGTTCCATTCTGCTTCCCTCTTACAAGTGGTGGAGGTTGCGTTCGACCCCGACCTCTACCTCAACCGGCCGCACCCCTAGAGCTTCGTTCAGGACGTCGTGTGCTACCCCCAACCCGCCCAACGGAGCGAGAAGGAGCGCAGAATACCGCCGCTTCTGCCCCAGCATGGATGGTGACCTGCCGCCAACGCGAACCTCCTTTCTTCGCTGGCCTCCGCGGTGATGGCGTCGAGGAGTGGCTGGAGCAGTACAACCGCGTCAGCCAATTTAATGGGTGGAACGATACTTTTAAGCTGCAGACCGTCAGGTTCGACTTGACTAAGGTGGCCGAGACGTGGTACTTCAACAACCAAGGTGGCATATCTGACTGGGCCGACTTCACTGAGCAGTTGCGTCGGATTTTCGGCACGCCGTCTGCTCGCTCCGATGGAGCGAAGCGTGCACTTGAAGACCGCTGGCAGCGCTCTGACGAGACGTACGTATCGTACATTGAGGACGTCCTTGCCCTTTGCCGTCGGGTCAGCCCTGACATGTCGGAGGCTGACAAGGTTCGCCATATCCTCGAGGGCATCACAGAGTCCGCATTCAATGCACTTGCGCTGCAAAATCCATCCACCGTGAATGACATACGGACCACATGCCAGCGTCTTGATGAACTTAAATCAATGCGCCTCCAGCCAGCTCATGGACAAGCTCGTCTTCCTGCCGAACCGGACTTGCGTGTTTTAATACGCAGCATAATTCGTGAGGAACTTCAGCTACAAGCTTCGCCCTGTGGTCATGGAGACCGATGCTCCCAGCCTGCGACTAACTTGCGGGAGATTATCAAGGAGGAATTGGCGTCGATAACGGGAAATCCACGCAATGGGCCCCCAGTTGTTTTCGACGTGCCGTCTTACGCGGAAGCAGCTTCCCGAACGCCTGTCTCGAACATGAAAATTTCTGTGCGTCCGTCCGTGCTCGGTAGAGTCGCAGCCGTCTCCTCGCCGCTTCCGGCTCAGACTGGCTACACAAACTGGCGGACGCGTTTGGATGTTCGGCCTCATGACCGCCCAGTGTGCTTCTACTGCGGTATTCGAGGCCATGTCTCTCGCTTCTGTCGACGACGCCAGCGAGATGAGCAGCGAGGCTACGCTCCGTACGAACGCGACGTTCGCTACAACTACGGTCCTAGGGAACTTGCATATCCACCTCGACAGCGCTCACCGTCTCCTCATGATTCGGGCGACCCTTCCCGCGGTTACCGTGGTCAGACGAGACGCCGTTCGCCTACGCCTCCGCGCCGTTTTGTGTCACCTCTCCGCCCCGTTCTACGTGACCCTGGCAGCCAATCGGAAAACTAGATGCTGCAGTTTATGGGGGGGAAACTGCATCGGTCGAACTAATCACAACTCCTCCAGAGCGCCCATCAAATATTTTGCCAGTAATAGTGAAAGGTATATCTGTGCAAGCTTTAGTGGACAACGGGGCCAGTCTTTCTGTGATGCATTTGGATTTGTGTACACGCTTACGTAAAGTGCGAACCCCATACTCTGGCCCGGCACTAAACAGCGCGAATGGACATCGTATAAAGCCTGTTGGAACTTGTACAGCACGCGTTTTCATCGGGGATGATCGACACCATATTGAATTTGCGGTTCTGCCAGAGTGTGCTCACGAACTAATTTTCGGTTGGGATTTTCTTTCGTCAGCTTCCGCCATTATCTCCTGTTCTCAACCAGCTATTCACATTACGAACACCGAACCTTCTTCTGCTCCAAGTCCCCGACATCAGTTCTTGACTTTGCATGCCGACCACGTTCTGGCACCCGGTAGTGAAGAGGTCCTGGTGGTTTTTTCAAGCAGCATTTCTGACGGGGATGTGGTGGCCTCACCATCAACCCGGTTGCTTCCTCGAGGAATTGCCATGTCGGCGTGCCTTCTCCGCTTTTCACGGGGACTTGCAGCTCTGGCCGTCATCAACACCACGGGTGAGCCCATTCTATTACCAAAGGGCATGACCATCGCTTCAGTGGTCGATATAGCGCCCGAATCTGTCGTCTCTAGTTCCTTAACGCCTTCAGGCATGTGCGGTCTCACTACTTCGGATGGTTTGTCAGCTCTTACCGCTACCATTAGCCCAGACCTGACAACCACACAGACAGAAAAGTTACTTCAGGTACTGAAGAAGCACATTGCATCTTTTGATGTGAATTCCTCCACGCTAAAACGAACGTCCGTGGCCGCACACCGGATTGAGATAGATGGCTCGGCGGTTGTACGCCGTCGCCCCTACCGTGTGTCTTCGCATGAGCGGAAGATTATAGAAGACCACGTCGCTGACATGCTCAAGCGTGATGTTATACGTCCATCATCGAGCCCGTCGTCATCGCCAGTCGTATTAGTAGAGAAAAAGGACGGCTCAGTTCGCTTTTGTGTCGATTACCGTGCCCTCAATAAGATCACTCGGAAAGACGTATATCCGATGCCACGCATCGATGACGCTCTCGACCGTCTTCAAGGAGCGGAGTTCTTCTCCAGCCTTGATTTACGATCCGGTTATTGGCAAATCCCGATGCACGAAGATGACAAAGAAAAGACGGCCTTCGCCACTCCCGATGGGCTTTACGAGTTCAATGTTATGCCCTTCGGGCTATGTAATGCGCCCGTGACATTTGAACGCATGATTGATACCGTGCTCGGCGACCTCAAATGGAAAACTTGCCTCTGCTACCTCGACGACATTGTTGTTTTTTCAACCACGTTTGAGCAACATCTCCAACGTCTCGACGAGGTACTCGCGTGTCTCAAATGCCGGACTAATATTAATACAAAAAAGTGCACATTCGCCAGCAAATCGATAAAGGTGTTAGGGCATATTGTGAGCAAAGCCGGAATACAGCCAGACCCTGCGAACATTTCTGCAGTTCTAAATTTTCCGCGCCCGCTACAGCAGAAAGACCTTCGCAGCTTTCTCGGACTATCATCGTACTTCCGCCGCTTCATACGAAATTTTGCAACAGTTGCTTCTCCTCTCAATAACCTCTTGCGTTCTGGCACAGCTTTTGTTTGGAGTGAAGATTGCGAACACCTGCCCTTCAGGAGAGGAATCAACCAACCTCTTGGGCGGGTGAGGAGCATCGCTAGGCGGATGTGACGTCACGTTTGCTCGCAGCGTTCCCGCGCGGTATGTTTACATTTTTCCGAGTGCTGCCTACACGGCGTACGTGCCGTAGCGATTCAAGTAGTCGCGTTCGACAACGCAAGAATTCATAAACTGGCGATGGTTGTCGCCCTGTCAGTCGTCGTTCAACAGCTCCAGCATCTTCTGGCACAACAGCTTTGCAGTTATCTGTTACCATCGGCCAGTTACCATCGGCCGACCAGGTGAGTGTTTTTTGGCGGGTTTGCAAACAGTTCGCATATCTCCTACTGCAAAGCGTGCTGTCTGTTTGCGGCAGTTATATTAGCGACGTTTACGAAATTGTTAACGGCGCGTTCTCACCGTCTTGCATTATTGTTGCTGTTTATGCTGCTCTGTTCGCGTCTGTCGGCGATCGCAAGCTGTTGGCGGTTTGTTGCACGGCGCGGAAACCCGTCTCGCCCGTGGCGCTTCTTTGTCTCTTCTTCAATGTGGCGTCATTAACATCGCTTGTTATCCTATACGATTTTTCTAAGCAACGTGCCTTGTGCTAACCTCTGTTAATGTTGTAACGAAAATGAACTTGCTGTGCGATCTATACGTGAAGTTAGAGCGTGACAGAACGCTGTTGGCAAGGTTTTCGTGTGCGCGTGTGGTTCGTGAGGGCGTTGTAACACGCTGCTTTAGCCTCTTGCACCTCTTTCCTGCATCTAGTACTCTTGCTTGCCAGGAGTGCCTGCCAAGGGATGGTTACTTCGTTATGTGTTTTCATATTTAATAGTGAACCACTCAGCGTTCTATAACTGATGCAAATGCAGGCGGAACGACCCCGATAACTACGCAGGGCAGGGGCAGTGCTTGTGTGGTCTTCTCTGTCGTTTGCCCTTCTTTTCAGTCGTCGTAGATTATTTACTGTTGCGTGAACGTTGTTTGATTCTTCACGTTTCATTTTTCTCTTGCAGCATCTCCTGACTGCAGTCACGGTGCCCCTAGCCTGCGTGCAGCACTCATCCTGCCATTCTAGTGGGAACTGTTGTTCGCAGGCCACTTGTCACGACCTAACGGGTTCCCGCCCTTGCCTGGCTTATAATTGATGGTATACTTCAGATACACTGCTGCGTTCTCTCTCTGCATACATTTAAAGCGAGTGTTTACACTAACACAGCAGTGGATAGCCATGAAGACAGCAGCGTGTGTACTGGTAATGCCAGTGAAAACAAAACCAAACGATCTACAGATCTATGCCAGCTTGACCATTACAAATCTTTCAGCGAGTGTCAAAGCAATGGACAGCTGGGGATATCTCGTGCACTAAATTGTGTTCTTCTTTCTGTTTGTTTTCTATTTGCTGGTATAAATTTACGAATTGATAGTATGAGTAAAGTAGACAGAGAACAAAGTGATTGCGTTGCTCTTAGAAATGCCTTACACGAAATAAAACTGCTTCCTGCGAGTTCGCACTGCTCAGTGCGGGGAAAAAAGGTTCCGTATAACAAATAATTTGGTGCACCCAAACCCATCTGTGATGAACATATGTCATGCATGGATTATTTAAGGGCATGTTATTAGCTTTGGAAAAACAAGAAAGTGACCTCTTTCTTGTGCAGAAAACTAGTTTAGTTGTGATTTTGGCTCTTATCTGTCCAGTGTCAACAGGAATAGTAGCCTTGATGCGCGACTTTGCGGACACTTTCCTGTCACCTTCCTTCAATGTCAACACAGTGGTGGTGAAGACTCCTGGGCAGTCGAAATCGCATGATGACAGGCAGTTATATTCTACCACGAGAAGCACCCTCCATAAGCCGTGAGGCCTTGCTCTGTTTTCAGTTGGGGCTCCTTTTGTTGCCAAGTGCCTTGGTCTTTTGGGGTAAAGCTCCCAAAACAAGGTGGTCTTGTCCCTGTTGGAATTGTCATGTTGATCATACCTTTCACCCACAGCTTTCCAGTTCATTTCACTTTTCTAACCCAATTCTAATGTTATTAGTGTAGGGAAATCTGGTGTCCAGCAGCTTGCGTTTCAAAGGGAATAGATGTAGCAACTACATCAAGCACTAGCTGATTCTGATGCTTAGTGGACTTTGCTGTGAGCCGTCCAAAGCACCACAAGGGGAAGCAGTGCTGGTCTTATGTAGTTTAGTACTTTGGAGCTGCAAAATTACAATGCACCTTTTATTACAATGCACCTTTTTTACCTCAATTTTTTTATGCTGCAGTGGAAATCATGCGAATGCATGTTTGTAAATGTCCATTCCACCAACAAATTCACGGCATGCCTTGACAGTAGGTGCAGTTTTATGCATCTAGATAATCACCTGTACCCATTTATCACAGGCCTGCAATTTGCACATGGTCGGATTTAAGCACCCTAAATGTGGCAAGTGTAACCGACCGTAACACACAATCTTGAAAACTGTACCTTATCAACGCGAAAGCAATAAGTGGCCCATTGACTAAGAAGCCACTATCCGCTGTCTGTACTAGCACAACAGCTCCTAAATCGGCCGGCAGTGCAAAGAGAGCTAAGAGTGGATTGAGTTCAAAACTTTGGGAAGAGTTCAAACCACATGGGAATCAAACCCAGGACATCCCTAGTACAAGTCCAGCACCACATCCTTGACACCACTATAGCTCAGTGGGTCTAGCTGACTAAAGGTGGACCCAGGGAGCGCATTATGCCCTTAAACTGAAAAAAGTCCACAGGTACAAGCAACCCGACATACAATGAGTTTTAAATTTCTTGGCAATTCATTCCGTGGATATGGCGTGATTTTTTTTCCACCAGAATAACTGCCGGAGTGGCGATTCTTGGCATTGCGAGTAAAAAAGTGGACCCTGATTTACAAGGCTACCTGCTTCTACGATATCGAAAAGTAGCTTTCGTTAGCCGGCGCCTCGGAAATCACATAGCTCAGTTTGAAGAGAACAAACTGCAAGCAGGCGGAGATCAATCACTATTTCTACAATACATTAGGTACAAACAGCTTCGTGAATATCGGCCCAGTATTTTTCACCTTGCTGCACATCGAGAATCGAATTTAAGAAGTGGTCTGAAACTATAAGCCAGCTTTCACATCTAAATGATGTACTAAAACACAAAAAAGTTTCCTATATGTGGCACTGTTTTCTACTTTCACCAGAGGCATGTGCTGCTGAAAACACTTTACTTTCAAGTGAACTATATCTAACGCTCTACCACTAGTAAATACTTCCCTTGAGAATTGAACAAAAAATCTAGTTTATTGTTTAGGAGAAAAGCAGTTTCATTAGCTTTCGCACTCCACGAGGAGGACGGCCGATATTTGTGCGGATGTATTTGTTACTATGAGAAAGGCTGATTTTGGTTCACTTAGCGAGTGAGGCAAAAGACGCCAAAATGTTTATACCTGCGTGTACAGCAACTCTAGTTAGGTCGTGAAACTTTTGGAAAGGTCTAAAAGGTGGCGTTGGGGCAGCCCAAATATGGCCGATATTGGACGGGGAAGTGCAAATGGTCAAGAATTTATAATATCTCTTTCTGTGGTAGGTGCAAAAGAAGTGACAAATGTAGGGCAACTGCTCGTTTTGCGCTTTGTTTTCCCTTGAGTAAAAATATTATTTTCAAGTAAAAATAGTTTGTAGGCTTCTAACCTCTTTCATTGCATTGAAAAAAAAAGGCGGATATTGCTACCTATGCGGTTAGTTTTAAACATGTGATGATGACGGCAGTACAGCGTGCTGGTGTAGCAGAGAAATCCCGGCCGAACGCATCCCTGCAGCCGGTGCAGCGCCATGCAAGTCGCCAGAGAAGCGCGAGCTTCACGGACAGGTTCCCCAACCTCCGTCACAAGGCCGCTCGGAACTGGGTTCGGCGACTCTCCGCCAGGTGCATACGTCGTCTGCTCGGGGGTGCTTTGAACGAAGGTACCTGGCGTGCACTGTAATACCAGAGCTAAGGATTTCGCCATGGTGACTTCAAGAGCATAGACTACTTATCTGGATTAAATTTGGACAAACAAAAATTTGAGTGCAGTTGGCCTTTAAGCTACAGCACATAGCCGTAACATCCCCACTCAGGTGAATTGGCCAGTCACGATGATAGCTGCTGTCAGAAGCTTATGGCTATTTCACCAATTTCTGTTTGTCTTAAAACAATGCTGCTTAAATTACACACTCGCCAACTGCACCTCATCGAGTATATTTTACGCTCCTAGCATTCTGCAGTAGCCTTGTTAAGTGTTAAAGAACTACGTATTTGATCACATGTGAAGACTGCGATTTCTGTTAAAGCATTTTGTGCTTTCAACCTGAATTGGTTGACGCTCGTCAATTCAACACTGGCTGCAAACTGATTGTGGTGTAATAAACATAAAACCTGGATAGAGTAAAAATACTGAAGAGTAAATTATGCTAGGCTTATACATTGCACAGCGTAGCTGTAAGCATCAAAATTCAACTTTTTAGGTTTCACGAGGAAAAGCTCAGCATAACTTGGGCCAGCTATGAAGGTTAACTGCAGTGGAGGGCTATAGGTTAAGTCAGGCCACCTATAAATCTTTGACATGCTTCGAAATCTTGGCACACAGCATTTTTTTTTCTGTTCTACCTAAACCAATGCTTTGGACTTTGGCCAAATGTTTTGTACGGGTTAAACTGCACAATGCAATTCCAAATAAGAATTGAACAAACGTACTGTTGTGTCCATTTGAGAATCCAGTGCTTGCCCAATATCGAAAATTGCCTCCAGCAATCGATTCAAGAAATGTACTTGTATGTCCAAGAGACAAGCTCAAATAAAAAGTTACCCTACTTCAACTGCATTCCTTGCATATTTATTTATTTGAAAATATTTAGCACGAAAACAACAGAATGGTACAAACAGGCAGTGCTGTCACTTTTCGTGCTCTCTCTCTCGTGCTGTGTTGTTTTTCCACCGTTTATTAATTTTAAAAATATGCCACATTTGCCATTTTAGTTGTTTTATTTGTTTTGATGTTATGCTGTGTTGCCAACGAAACTTTGTAAATGTCTTCCCAAGAAAAAATATGAATACCTAGCATTTGTAAGTGTATGCTTCTTGATGGATAGCAACTCTCACTATATGAAAGTGAAGCCAAGAAAACACCAAAGTCATCACAAACACTGAAGAATGTTTATTGACATGGCATCACATCACTTGCTGGACAAGCAACAAGGCACCATAATGCTGCTCACACAAGAGTGCGAAGCATGCTCCGCGGCTAAAACCACTTGATAAAAATACAAGCAGGCGCTTATCTGCCCCAAGGTGACCCTGAATGAAAATGTGACATGCGCAACACTGGAAATCAACAAAAGTTATTGGGTCAGGCATAAGTGAAAAGTGCGGGCAAAAGTCGAGGGCACTTTCATGTGTTGGATGACGAGACTGCTGGCACAAGACGGGAAGGATCGAAGGGTGGTAACTCAGTATTGTATGGTTACAAATACGTGCAGATTGCTACTCACTGGACCAAAAGTGCTTGAAGACCCTGATTTTAAAGCAAAACTTTCTATGACTCACCAGTGGAATATGCCATGCCAAAAAGGCATTGCAGAAAAGCCAACTTTTTCTGACAATGATAATGATCGTGGGTAAAGAAGTGCTGAAAGAAAAAAACGCTTCCTGCAGTCAGAAACAAATCAGGACCCTCGCGGTGTGAAACCAACATCTATTCCGTGACACCATTGCAACATGGTCAAAGTAGTTTGAATCTGGATAGCGGTGCATCGAGATGCAAAATTAGACAAAAATGGTGCACCTCACATTCTAATGACGACGACAGTTGAACACGAAGCTTTCGTCAAGCAAAATCAAGCGGCGAAGTTTCAAAGCCACTGCGATCAAAAGTCCAAACAGCATGCAAGTAAAAGTGATAGCTCAAACAGGCAACGTCCAAGCTCAGATGACAATCAAGCAAGGAATCCCTTACGAGAAAACTGAGTTAAACTGAAAGGCAGGTTCTCCTAGACACCCTTCCCACTAACTTATAACCAAATTCCTTAAATGATCTCTTGCGTCCCTCGTACCCACCTAATTTAGCGGAGGCAGTGTGGGACACACTCCTGCATTTCATATACCGACCCACTATTTTTCCCTTGCTATTTCCCACCCATACCCGTCGTGAACTTTAACTAATCGCTACTTCTAAGGGGGTCTGATGCACTAGCAAGAGGCCCCCGGGTGTTTTTTTTTACATTTCAATAAACGTTAATAAAAAAAAGCCATTATTGTCGTAAGACAAAAGCGTGCACGTTTTTTTTCCTTGCAATTACAGCAACTAATGAACACATGACAGAACAAGTAACAGAGAGCAATGATGAAAGTGACAACCACAGATTTGCACATAACTGTGGAGAGGAACTCTCTGGATAGAAGACTGAGCAATAGAAGAGCACAGCAGCTGCGGCTGAACCTTCCCACGCAGCTGAACAGAGACGAAGAATACGGCAAATGGACAAAATTAAGGGTTGGGAGTCTTAGTAGCCACTGTACTTTCTTATCAACCAGGCGTATGGCTGGATGGTATAGATGAACAGCAACGTGGGAGCTAGAGGACTGCTTGCTGGCGACACTACTACCACCCAGTAGTCTGTACTCCACAGTACACAGTAGGAGGAAACAAACTGGAAGTGGGACTGCGAATTGCCATGATGTTACAAATGAAAAAAGTGCTGCATGGCTGTCACAAGTCAAGGTCAATCACCCTTAAGGGGAGGTGCCAAAACCCCTTAGAGAGGGGATGAAGACTTAGAGAGAGGATGAAGACATGACATTTGAATCTAGTGGCTAAAAATGAACCATTCATGTAGCACCCCACCGCAAAAGGGGATTGATCTTCACTCATTTCCTGAAATAAAGTTTAAAAGCAATTCATCCAGGGCAGTTGCCACCAGCACCCTAGAGTAGTATGGTGGAAACACACCCCAATCTTTGCTTTTGGGGTCTTTTACCGGGCTGTCTACCAAAAAACTCAAATTCTTTTTTTCTAAGGGGGCACCCTGGTCTTAAACAAAAAAAAACAACATGGTTTTTATAGTTAGGACGATAAAAATTGGGTGATGCATGTGGTTTTTCATTGAAATTGTAGATATGAAGTTTGTTTCTGTGTAAAACAACTATATTCAACTTTATTTGGCTTTTATGTTTGATTTTTTGACAGCCTTTGTAAAAAAACTGCTTGAGGGATGCAGCTGAACAAGGTACCGGTGAACTGTGCACAAATCAAGGACTGACTGCCATAAGACTAACATTATCATTATATATGGTCTGTAGCAGAAGTGACAGCTGTTTGAAGTTTGGGCCTGGACGGCAACACCAGTTTTCCTGGTTCCCATTTTCTAGGCCCAAACTTCACATGGCTGTAACTTCTGCTACAGACCAGATAGAAT
The DNA here is from genome assembly GCF_048455015.1 of Haemaphysalis longicornis. Classification (NCBI taxonomy): domain Eukaryota; kingdom Metazoa; phylum Arthropoda; class Arachnida; order Ixodida; family Ixodidae; genus Haemaphysalis; species Haemaphysalis longicornis. The sequence goes on from NW_027526422.1 coordinate 18,914,188, forward strand.
GATAATGCTAGTATTATTGCACTCCTTGACTTGTGCACAGTTAACTGGTACTTTATTCAGCAGCGCCCCTCCAGCAGTTTTTTATAAAGGCTGTCTTAACATCAAACATACAAATCCAAATAAATGTGAATAGAGTCGTATTACACAGAAACAAATTTCATATCTACAGTTTCAATGAAAAACCACATGCATCCCCCGATTCTTATCATCATAACTGTAAAAATAAAGTTTTTGATCAAAAACTGATGTTCCTTTTTAACTCTAAGCTTTCTGGCCAGCTCCGGCCTCAAAGGTCAGCTGCGCCTGATCAAAAGGACTGTCAACGCGGCTTCAGCTCAAGGCATCCTGGAATGAGGACACCTCTCTGAAGCATTTTGCGCATTTAATTAAAGTTTATTCTCTCTCTCTCTCTTGCGACTTGAGCCAAAGTCCAAAATCTAAACTGCTTCGACCGTATCAGAAGGGTGCAGTCTGACAGACAATGGTTTCATAATGCAAGGGACACTGGTTCCATTATGACCATGGAAAGCGTTTTTTCTTGAGGTGCTTGATGTGCTTTTGCTTATCCTCATCGCTTTGTGAAACTCACTGTGTAAAGTTAGCTTTCCTGCAGTGCATTATGTAGCCACATTGAATGTAATCAGTGAGGTCCTGAAAGCTTCACTTTAACAACAGGAGTTACGTGCTTGTCAAGACCCTCGTCTCACAGCAAACTTCTCTTCACCAGCAGGCACAGGCTAGAGCCCAGTCAGCAGGTGCTGCAAAGACATGATGAGAGTATTTAAGCACGAACCTCAAGATGGAAAGGAGGTGGAGCAAAGAGCAAGAAAAATGCATCAGGAGGAGACTGCAAGCTCTGGGATGAGCAAGCTAGGTGGGGTGCTGTCAGGACACTGATGTCTTAACCCAAGCCTGGGAACAAGCGGAGCAATAGCGCAGTTGTTCCAGCCTCCTCTGGAACAGCGATTCAGCTTCTCATGACTACCATCTTAGCGACCATGACTGCTCTAAAAAATTTGACACAATAGCAGAGAACCTTTCAGAAATACTGGACTGCAACCCAATAGATGGTATTCACTGAAAATTTCAGAGGGAGATTTCTTCACCCGACAACACTGGAAACCACCACGTCTGTGCCTGCGCATTGTGCCCACACCTCGCAGAAAAAAGAAAACCTCGGTGCATATCGTCTGCACCACTTCAACCTGATTGTCGGCCTTAGTATTAAGAGAAGACCTATTAATTGCACTCAAATTACGTGGTGGTGCTCTCCTTGCCCTCAAGAACTTTGCATCACTGTAGAGTGAAACTGCGGCTATGAACGAAAGCGACACGGCATGCCAGAGGCAACGCTGCAGTCGCCTGCGACTACCGATGTTGACACAAGTGCCATTTAATGAACAGTTGAAAACAAAAACCAAATATTGCTTTCGAAGAAATGCTTTATGCACACGCCGGTTTATATTTATATTCTATATTTATATTAAATGAAGCCAGTGCACGTGATGCCATCTCCCGAGTTGTGCCATGCTTGCACCGCTCACCCCCTTGCTGGTAGCCATGTGCTCGTACCGTGGTCAACCTCAAGTCTTCACCCCTTTCCTTTGAAATCCTTTGTGTACACGCACAACTCACCACATGCTATCGAAAAAGAAGAAATAAAAACGTGCATCACTAGAAAGCATAGCTGCTACCCCAGCAACAAGTGGAGGGGGCACCCTTTTGTTTGTTTTGCCCGAGACGACTGCCTAGAATGGCGGATTACCAGCCCGCGCATGTGCAGATTGGTAATAGAAAAAGGTCCATTACTGCAATCTCATGGAGTCCGACGTATCACAGACGCTGCGGCACATACATGGCGGCGCACACACAGGGTCGCCCACTTGTGGGCCACACCAGTGAATACAACCTATGAAGTGCTATACCCACCACCGATATAGCATTATCTAGGTGCAGTCAGAAACACTTTTTTATATGTTTACACGTACTTTCAAGCGTTCGGAGGGTCAACATGGCTGCTTGTCACTGCTTCTGACCGACCATCCATGGGTCGATCCCACCAATCTGGCTGCCACAAATCACGGTAATAACGCGGAAGTCTTCAATTGTGGGCCGGACTGACACACACGATTCGCGCCAGGGCTGTCAAGCTGGTGTGGCAACTTTCTGATCGCGGCGTTAACACGCCACAGTGGTTCGAACACTTTCCCAGTATGAAGGTAGCTATTTCTGTCGTCGTTGGTTTGTCGCATAATGCATGCTTTATTGATGTTTAAGTTCAAGACCTGGCAAGCTTCTCTAGCTCGCCCAGAATTTCTCGATACGCAACTCTGAGCTGACGTGTGAGCACGTCTGTTTGTCGTGTGGTTCCTTGTTAATGAGCCAGACCATGCAACTGAACGGTGCGAATGCAGATTTGATGCTTTCAGCACGTTTCACTTTTTTCTTCGATCAACAAGAGAGAAACTGTCAGTAATGCTCGTAGAAAGACGGGGCGAGTCAGAAATGCTGCTTGGACACTTCCTAGTACCATATAAATAGTGTACTTAATCTTCCCGAGAGCCAAAGCATCATTTTAGGTTGTAGTGAAACAGACCAGAAAACACCCCTGCCCTTTTTCTTGTCCGTTCTCTTTGAAGCACTCCTTTGTTTATGTAATGAAAACCAATTTGTGCAGCGGCACACTTCATTAGTTATTTGTGTATATGGCTAATTTTTCACATTTTAACATTTATATGTTCTCATTGTAGTATGATACTAATCTTGATCAGTGCATTTTTGAAGCAGAGGTGTTTTCTTCAGGTGGCAGTTCCTTTTCTCTACAAAAAAGTGCTTGCTGTAAACAGCATCAAACAACAAAAAAGGAAATCTGTTTTAAGTAAGGAGGAAAAAGGTTTCACGTCAATTTATAAGGCTGAGACAAAGATTATGGCACTCACTACACGTTTTGCGGTTCCCGTAGGGCTAACAAGCGATTTGCAAAAAACTGGACAACACTTCCCATGGTGCGGAAACCGAAGATGTACTCCTGCAATTAAAACACGGAATTATCGCTGCCCCTTCAAAGGTAGATAATTGAACCATTTTGGCACTTGATCTTTAGAAAGCTTTGATCGCGTATCACACCAGGCTATTTTGTGTAACGTTGCCACTTTCACTCCGGGTCGTTGCACATACAACTATATCCGTAACTTCCTTTCGGACCACACGGCTGTTATTCAGCTCGGTGACCTACAATCCGACACTATCCATTTCCCAACCATTGGCACGCCTCAAGGCGCAGTATTATCCCCACTCCTATTTAACATTGCCCTAATCCACCTTCCCAGTAAGCTCGCCGCGATCCTTCGCTTACTCCACAGCATATACGCCGATAATATTACGCTGTGGACCACCAGAGGCAGCGACTTTCAAATCGAGGAGGTTCTCTAACAGGGAGCTGACTTAGTTACCGCCGCCGCGCAAGTTGGGCTTGGATGCTCACCTGAAAAATCTGAGCTTTTAATCCTCCCTGCCAAATCAACCGGCAACCCAGCCCAGACACCCACCATTGAGGTCCGGATTGATGGTAGAGATGTTCCCCAATTGGTAGTCCTGAAAATACTTGGGCTCTGCATACAGCGCAATTGTGCAAACATTAAGTACCTAGCACAGCTGACTTCTCAGGTGAATCAGACGATCGCCCTCATCCGCAGGATTGCTGCCCGCTACAAGGGGTTCAAAGAAACGGAGCGTATCCGGCTGATACAGGCATTTGGGCTCAGCCTTCTCACTTACTCTCTCCCGTATCTCTTGCCCTCGCGTACCGAACTCTCTAAAGTCAACTGCCTCATTCGAAAGACCTAAAAAACGGCGCTACAAATCCCTCAGAGCACTACCACTGCCAGACTCGAGAAACTCGGCATTTACAATACTGCGGAGGAACTCATTGAAGCCCACCTTATCGGTCAGCTAAATAGGCTCTCATCCACCCCCACCGGTCACACTCTCCTTGTTACTCTTAACCTTAAAGCCCCTATCCTCTGCGATGACAGGCTCCCGGTACCAGCCGACATTCATGGCTCCCTCACTATTTACCCTTTACCGCGCAATATCACCCTGTTTTCAACAAGCAGCGTAGGGAACTACGAGCACAAGCACTTACAGAGAAATACCCCGTCCACCCCACTACAGTTTACGTGGACGCAGCTTGCTATCGATGGCAGGATGCATACGCTGTCGCAGTAGTAATCAACTATCCCAACACTCCTCCTCTTAAATCCCAAACAGACCGCACCAACTGACCCGCTGAGGCGGAAGAGGCGGCAATAGGTGACCGGTAAAAAGCGCAAATGCTCATGGGTGCATTGTCTGCTCCCGCGGAGTTCTGTTACTTCCGGTTCGAGAGCTCTCCTGGCCTCCCATACGCCGACGGCTTTCACGCGCGCTTGTGCTTGTTGTTTATTTGTTTCCACTGAAAAAAAAAAACCGCTCATGCTTTGCACATTCAAGGTGTAACAACAATGAATTCTACTAGGGGCTTCTCTGAAAGGTTAGCACTCTGTGATAAATAAACAACACGCACACACGCACGTGAAAGCCGCCGGCGTACGGGAGACCAGGCGAGATCTCGAACCGGAAGTGGCTGGAGCAGACAACGTACCCATGAGCCTTTGCGCTTTTTATCGGTCACCTATTGCGCTAGCCCTTACACATAGGCCGCCCCCTATCACTATCGTCTCGGATTCGAAAACGGCCATTCGAAATTACGCCAGAGGCATGATCTCGCCCCTGGCGCTCGGAATTCTCCTCAAAAATCCTCCTACCATACAAATAAAGCTGATCTGGACTCCGGCCCACATGGGTGTTGGGGGAAATGAGGCAGCACATAGGGCCGCTCGAGAGCTCACCGTCCGAGCAGGCCCTAGCCTCGAACCCTTTCACGGAGCCCTATCAGCTCGGGACAGTCTCTTGACCTTCCAAGACATTACGGCACATTACCGCCTCTCACGCCGCCAGCTCCCCCCCGCACACCCGGATTTATCCAACAGGGAAGAACGGCTATGGCGACTGGTGCAAACCCATACCCTCCCATGTCGCTACCACCTGCACCATATTTATCCTTCCGTCTACCCCTCCACCAACTGCACGGCCTGTGGAGCAGTGGAAACACTGGACCATCTTCTTTGGAACTGTCCCCACAACCCCTATCCTCTCTTAGCAGACGGTGGGCACTGGGCTGAGGCACTGGGCAGCTCCGACCTGTCTACCCAACGGGTGGTCACGGCGAGGGCTGCTGCGGACACCGGTACGCCGGTCACCACGTCCCCTAAGGGGCCTTTAAAGGCTCAATAAAATGTTTGTCCTCCCCCTCCCATGGTGCGGTCACATGCGGTTCTGCACAGATGGCATCTGGCCCCATTTTGTCTGACTGGCAATGAAAACTGCCTGCTTCAAAATAACAAAGACATTTTTAAGCCACATTTATATTCAGGCAAAAAGTGTTGTGCAGCCATTGCATGTAATGTTGCCTAGTATGAAAAATTGTGCTCAATAGGTTTCTGAGGAAAGCTGGTTTCGAGAATTGCATTGTGCCATAGGACAAAACAAAATTAACTATAAATGAAAAACAACACAACAAAAGTCCTGAGTTTTGCCATGCATATTTTTGTGCTCCTTTTCCATCATGTTTACAACCAACATAGCCATACTGTTAATTACATTGCACCTTTGGTCTCATAGGTCACCCAGAAAGGAAATCAACTGAAGTCGAGGAAGTAGTGTAAGGAAAATTCACTTTATATTGTAAAACAACAACAGTATTAATGTATTCTTGAAAGCGTAAGAAACAACAGCCTCGCCTGGACCTTTTTCAAATGTAAAATAGTTTCTTGTCTTCTTTTTATTTTATGGTGAAGGAATGGGGCTGCTTCTTTTCCTGCAACTTGTTAAGTTGGCCATTTTTTTATGTGATCAGGTATTTAAGCATTCAGGAGTAGACGTGTCCTGATCAGGTATATCTTGAGTCCAACTGAGTAAAGCGTATTCTGATTTTTATCATGCTAAGGGTCATATTCCGAATGCTCCCCATGAGCACAAACGAGTTGCAGTGAATGAATGAAGATAGCACGGAATTCTTTTATCAACACGTAAATGCCTAAGACTAGTTCACATACTTGAACAAATCACAAGCACACCATAAACTTAATGCGGTTGCCCAGCAGTTGGGCAACACGCCACTATTTAAACTAAATGCATATGTTACTCGATAGTTTCCCTCCAGCTTAGAGACTGCCTTTTCCATGTATTTTCTAGTTCATAAATATACCATAGAATGCTTGGCTGCAGCAGCTCTCATAAATTACAAAATGACAAGAATAAGATGGGCATTGCTTCTACAGATGATCCCTTTGTATCATTCCTGACATGAAATAGCCAAGTGAATCTTTTGACCTTGGTAACAAATTGTTTCAAAGCACAGTGCAAACCGTGATGAACAAACAGCATTGCGTCAGGTGCATAGCCTGCGACACTCTCCAGCTGAAAAAAATATCTAATGTCTTTCTGCTTCATTTTCCCGTGTCTACATATGCAAAGTGCCTTTATTAACAATAAAAGCAGGGCGGTAGGAGGGGTGTAAAACGTTTAAAGAGCGCACTGCAAAATAATGTGACACGGTTTTTTTAAACATTATGTATGAGCTGCCTCACGTGAGAGACATTTCTTACAACATTCTTAGCCCTGTATGGCTTTCTCACACAGCTTAGATGTCGTGCGAAAAAGGCAACTTAGTCTAACAGCTCAAGGCGAGGTAGGTGCACCTTCTCCCGTTTGCACTCAAGAGTTTACATGAAAAGGCATTAAGTAATTGCATCATAATCGAGTAAACTGAGGTCACTTCCCACTATGAGGCACAGGGCAGTGTGGTAGAACTCTCACTCAAGGATCTTTAGCGTAAACCAAGACATCGTGTACAGAAGGTTAATTTTTTTGGCTTTATAAATTCAATGCAGCCCCGGCAGCCAAGAATCGAACCCAAGACATTGTACATCCCTGCAGCCATAGGAAACAATGTGAGATCTGAGCAATCTGGCACCTGAGAAATCTCATTAAGACGAATAAAGCTACCGTGCAATATTACTTAGTGTTTACAAAAACCAAGGATAGACAGCATAGGGGCACTAGATACATCCTTGCTTACACAAAACTCAAGAGTAAAATTTAAAAATATATATATATGACGCGGGCATCCGAGGCACGGTATATCTATGGTGTTGACTAACACCATGTACTGTGCCCTGGCCGACCACATAATTTATGTTCCTGCCTCTACTGGAAGCTGGAAAGCACTGTAAACGGCCCTGTGGTCAGCCATAACCCATTACACGCCCAAGACTACAGTGCAAACTGTTGTGACGGAAACCACGTACGGTGCTGTTTGCACGAAGGTCACGCCAGCCCACCTCATAGATTGTGCTATATCGGTAGTGCATATAACAATTTCTGGTGGGACTTCACTAGGTGGTACATATAGCATCATCCATAAATTTTCAACAGTAAAAAAATGAAGGTAGTAATTAAGCAGTGCATGAGCTATCCCTACCTCTTCATTGTTTCACTAGTTACTGAAAGACTTGTATTTGAAAATGTCAGGCTGGAATGGATGCATAGACCAGGTTGGTTTTTTGACATTGGCATAAATAACTAAACTTGATTTTTAGTACACACGCTGCTGTCTTCATGGCTATCAACTACCGTGTTACTGTAAACCCTCGCTTGAAATGTACACGGAGTGAGAACGCACTGGTGGATCTAAAGTATACCATCAAATAGAAGCCAGGAAAAGTCGGGAACCCGTTTGGTTGTGACAAGTGGCCTGCACTAGAATGGCAGGATGAGTGCTGCAGGCAGGCTAGGGGCACCGTGACTGCAGTCAGGAGATGCTGCAAGAGAAATAAATGGAACATGAGGAATGAAGCACCGTTGAGGCAGAAATAAATAAACAATCTAGGATGACTAAAAAAAGGGCAAACGAAAGCGAAGACCACACAAGCAGTGCTCTTGCCCGCCCTGCGTTATCCAGGTCGTTCCCGCTGAATTTCCATCGGTTATTGAACGCCGATTGGCCCCACTATTAAAGATGAAAACACATAACGACGTAAGCATCCCTTGGCAGGCACTCCGGGCAGCAAAAGTGCTGGATGCAGCAACGAGTGCAACAGGCTAAAGTAGCGTGTTACAACGCCCTCACGAACAACACGCACACACGAAAACCTTGCCAACAGGGACCTGTCACGCTCCTAACTTCACCAACAGATCGTACTGCAAGTTCATTTTTGTTACAATATTAAGATCGGTTAGCACAAGGCACGTTGTCTAGAAAAAGCGTCGAGGAAAACAAGTGATGTTAATGACGCCACATTAAAGAGACAAGGAAACGTCATGGGCGAGACGGGTTTGCAATGCGAGCGAGTTCCCGCGCCGTGCAACAAACCGTCAACAGCTCGCGATCGCCGACAGACGCGAACAGAGAATGCAAGACGGTGAGAACGCGCCGTTAAGAATTTCGTAAACGACGCTAATATAACTGCCGCGAGCAGAAAGCAAGCTTCGCAGTAGGAGATATGCGAACTGATTGCAAACCCGCCAAAAAACACTCACCTGGTCGGCCGATGGTGGACAGTTGAACGCCCACAGATAACTGCAAAGCTGTAGTGCCAGAAGACGCTGGAGCTGTTGAACGACGACTGACAGGGCGACAACCATCGCCAGTTTATGAATTCTTGCGTTGTGAACGCGACTACTTGAATCGCTACGGCACGTACGCCGTGTAGGCAGCACTCGGAAAAATGTAAACATACCGCGCGGGAACGCTGCGAGCAAACGTGACGTCACATCCGCCTAGCAATGCTCCTCACCCGCCCAAAAGGTCGGTTAATTCCTCTCCTGAAGGGCAGGTATTGCGAACGGGCTTTTCAAGCTCTGAAAAACGCACTCACGTCGAGCCCTGTGCTTTGCCACTTCGATGACGCTGCACCAACGGTTCTACACACGGACGCCAGTGGTCAAGGCATCGGTGCAGTCTTGTTGCAACTCGATTCGTGCAAGAGGGAGCGAGTGGTCGCCTATGCTAGCCGCACGCTGACGTCGGCAGAACAAAACTATACAATCACGGAGCAAGAATGCCTTGCTGTTGTGTGGGCCATCCAAAAGTTCCGCCCTTACTTGTACGGTCGACATTTCGATGTCGTCACTGACCATCACGCATTGTGTTGGTTGTCGACTTTGAAGAACCTCTCCGGCCGCCTCGGCCGTTGGGTTCTCCGTCTACAGCAGTATCATTTTACCATCACGTACAAGTCCGGCAAAAAACATTTAGATGCAGATGCCCTCTCACGCTGTCCCTTATCGCAATCGGCTGCCTGCTTCTTGCCGGCAAGCAAGCCTGCTTTATCCATGGCGCCCATTGCTCACTCCACGGTTGATGACATTAGTCTCCCGGCCGTACAGCGCGACGATACTTTTTGTCGCAGGATAATCGACCGGATAGACGGCTCCGCGCGACCTCCCAACAGCCGGTTACGTCGCCAACTCCAGAAGTTTCGGCTTGAAAACGGGGTTCTGCACCGTTACAGTCACCACCCTACAGGGGCCAGGTGGGTCCCTGTCCTACCTCGGGAGCTACGCGCAGCTGTGTTAGAGGCATTTCACGATGATCCGACAGCGGACATCTCGGGTTTGACAAAACCTACGACCGCATTCGTTGTCGCTTCTTTTGGTCTGGGATGTCGACTAGCGTGGCGAAGAACATTTCTTCATGCACCAAATGCCAGCACCGAAAACGCACTACGACTCCGCCAGCCGGCTTGCTACAACCGGCACCTTGTCCTTCGGCGCCCTTCGAAGCTGTGGGCATTGACCTGTACGGCCCGCTTCCCAGCACACCAAACGGCTATCGCTGGATAGTGACTGCTGTCGACCATCTAACCAGGTACGCCGAGTCGGCCGCTCTACGATCTGGCTGCGCCCAAGAAATCGCTGAATTTCTGCTGCAGAATATCATCTTGCGCCACGGTGCACCCCGCGTCCTTTTAAGCGACCGCGGCAAGGCCTTCTTGTCCCGAATTGTGGCGGAAGTGCTTCAAGCGACAAATACGATTCATAAAACAACCAGCAACTATCATCCTCAGACGAACGGCCTCACTGAACGCTTTCACCGGACTCTCTCCGACATGCTCTCTATGTATATCAAACCAGACCACACCAACTGGGACCAAATTCTTCCGTTTGTAACCTTTGCCTACAACACAGCAATTCAGCGCACCACTAGCTACTCACCATTTTCCTGGTTTTTGGCCGTTCCCCTTCCTTCTTTATTGATACCGCTTTCTTATCCGCACCGGTCTCTCCCGTTACCCCGTTTTCTGACCAGTTCATCTCCAGGATTAACCACTGTCGACACCTAGCCCGCATCCACACTGAAGCAATTGCGCAGCAGGAACGAAAAGCCCATTACGATGCCGGGCACCGCAACATCAATTTTCATCCCGGTGAAGAAGTGCTTTTGTGGACCCCGACACGTTCGCCCAGCCTGTGCGAGAAGTTTCTGCACCGCTATATTGGCCCATACACTGTCATTGCGCAAACTTCACCTGTAAACTATAGCCCTTTACGGCCCAGCCCACACAAACGTGTGGGTCAACAAATTCGTTTACACAGTGGCGCATGTTTCGGTTTCGGTTTCACAGCCCTGGGTAGCCGCTGCGAACGCTTCCGAGACTTCATTGGTTTCGGTAGTTCACTCATTTTGCCACCAGGGGGCGAGAAATCGCACATTGAAAACGGCGCCCCAGCAGGCGCGATCACGATAGCCGCCTTCAAGATTAAAACTGATATTTCTTCTTGCTATTCTCGTATTTTCTGAATAACAAGCTTAAGACACAACTTGCAGGACTTCGAAAAACACGATCGGGTAAAAAATACACCCGTTCCCTTCGTGTGCGTTCCGTCATTACGCTTTAAAAATGCACCCGCACATATGTGTAGGCTGGGCTTTCGTCGTTACGAAAATTTTGCTGGGCGGTATAGGCTGGCGGGCTCGTGTACTGCAGCGCTAGAGATAAATAATTTTTTCTTGCTTTCTTGGTGCCTCATTTATTCGCGGTTTTGTGCTGGCTCATTGGTAATCTTTTCTTGCGCCTTAACCTTGAACTAGTTCAGTAATTACTTGTGATAATAATATTTATAATTATTAATTATATTAATTAAAACTTCAGTATTATTTATTTTCACAAAATCCTATTTATAATATAGGTACTACTGCTGAAAACAATATAAAACTTCTACGTAATACATAAAAATGGAGTTTTTCTGCGCCTGATGCCGTTTTTAAGGTATTCTTACTATGCGCAGATCATACGAATAGAAGCCCAGCCCACACAGATGTGTGGGTTTGTTTTCTGTGTGAAATACCCTGAGCTTTCCATTTTCACTTGTCGAAGCATCATTAGGAAGGGGTAAATGCACAAAACCTAATTACTTGTTGCCATTTTTTCTAAAAAAATTTCGTTGGGCAGGAAAGGGATAGAGTGTCTCCTGCAGTTGCCTCCAATGACCGTCGCCGACGTGGAAGTGAAGTCGTTCATGTTTCTCGTGTGAAGCGTAAATTTTACCCAGCGCGCGCCTTAGCTACAAGCGTCCAGGCGAAAGTTACCAGTAACTACTGCGAAAGTTACCAGCAACTCCCCAATTTTAAGTTGCCGGTAAACGTCCGTCAAGGAGGCGGATGGAGCTGGCCGCAGTCTGTCCAGCTGCTGGGCTTCTCGAGCTGCCTCTTTCCTACCGGGTCCGCTTCCTGTCTTATGTTGTGTTTAACGTTGTCGAAGCAGTGATTCCGGAGAGCTGATGAATTTCAACTGTACCGACCGGCTCGGCTTCGCCCTGATCGGCTTCCCTTCCCACGCGGTAACTCCTTCCAGAAGTAATCATTAGTGGCGGCGTGGCCAGCAGCGTAGGGACTCTTGTGCCTAACAACCGGCGCAGCCCGCATCCATTCAAGCTGATTTCAGGAACGCCACCGGCGCGCATTTCAAGTAGATCACGAGCCCCTCCGGCAGTTCGGCAGCGGAGAAATTTCGCCCCGGTCTTCTGGCAGAGAATGCGTTGCGGATCCCATTTATTTGACTTTTGCGATAGCACGCGTAAGTGCCTTTATCCCGGGACATCCTGCCTGTTCTGAAGGGATGATACGCGGTGTGAGCACTGCCCTGACTCCTCCGGGGGTGCTGGCACAATTTTGGAAAGCTGACGTCTCTATCGGTGCGGTCTCGTCGTGAACGCTACCAAGGTTCCCGTTTTACAGTGCGCCCTTTTTGTGGGTCCATCATCTCTGCCTGAAATTAAATTGGAGTCGCTACTCTGCCTGTACGAACCCTTCAAAGCTCGGGAGTTGCAGTGTCGCAGAGGGAGGCCGGTGGTTCGATCTCGGTCAGGGAGACCTGTAAAGCAGCGTCCCAATGCTGCACTCGTGACCGGGATCCAAAGCGCAAAGACGAGGCGACATGTTGCCTTTGCAGCGAACCTCACCCGGCAGACTCAGCAGCCGAGGTTTTTCGTTCCCAGGAGGCGAGCAAAGCTGAAATTATAGAAAAGCGCCGGTGCCCGCAACCAGAACGTGACCTTGGCAGTGCAGGTGTAGCTTCCAGACAGACCCCCTTCACTGAATCGTCTTTATCGAGCACAATGAACGTGTCTGCGGTGAAAGCAGTAGGAAAAACTGGTTGATTCCTCTGTCACGGGAATCGGTAAACTACGAAAGCGAAATGTGCAGCGAAATCTGCACCTGAGCATGATTTGCGGGTAGGCGGCTGTCTTGTGCTGTCGGCTGTCGTTGTGGTTGGCGAGCGACGTCCTTCTGGCGGGTCGCATCGGCAAAGCTGTACTGGTGTCATTTCCGTGACGGATTTGACGCCAGTGAAATCTTGGTGTATCCCAGCATAGAACAATTTCGTCTTAAAATATAAAACCGGAAAATAAACAACCCAAAGCATAGCGTACTCTTTAGTATTAAAGGTTTTTTCCCCGCAAGAAGAGCCTGCGTGCAAGAATGCGCCCTTTACAGGCCGCTTGCTTTTGTACTGACGTCACTTCCGTGACGGATATGACGTAAATGAAATCTTCTTGAATCCCGGAATAAAACATTTTCGTGATAAAAGTGGATCCGCTGGTTCTCGCTATGTCTCCGTGTCTGCCCCGGGTGCAGTTTTTGACAGCTAAAATGACTGAGCTCCTTCGGGACTTACCGCTTCTCCCTTTTCAGAGAGTAGCCCTTCTGCGCCCATTTCTTGCTCACGGGAGCGCAGGGTAAAACAAGAGTAAACTGGCAGTACAGGGTAGATTTAATGAAAGTGGTAACTAAGAGATGCGCTATCGGAAAAGCGGTTGAAGTTACAGCAGAAGCATGAGGAGGAAAGCGGTGCAAGAGAATACCGTTGTTCGTGCACTCATTACGGCACGTCCTATTGCGGAACCAACCGCTGTACGCTTGACCAAGGCCGTAGCTCGACCATTCAAACAATCGGTGGTATCATCATCATCATCAATTTGTGAGCGCCGTAGAGCCAGTTGGCCCTGGCGGTACAGCGGCTGGTCTGTTCATTAGCGATTTTGAGAAGCGGTCACCTAAAAACTCATCCCTATTTTCATTGTGGTTTCCTTTGGTTAGACGTCGATCTGAAACTTTATATCGCCACAGTACAAAGAAATGTCACCGCAATAAAAAGATTTCAGCAGCTGCGCGCAAACTTAGTATTGCAGAGAAACGTAATAATCGCGTAATTTTCCGCCGCGCTCATAGGTCAATTCCAATCAACTGCCATTTAAAATTTCTGCTACATCTTCATCGCGTCGTAGCCATGTTATCACGCCTTCGTGCGACGGTTCCTTCTCGGCCACAGGGCCATTGGACTCAGAGGTAGGCCATCTCGCTTCTCTATCTACTACTCCCCCATTGAGTGGCTCTCACTTTTCATTCACTGGGGACAATTCTTCAGACATGGTACTTGATTTACCCCGCCCCAACTCAACAACCAGAGGGCTGACTCTCTTCTTTCGAAATGCAGAAACAGGATAAGTAGGTGCTTTAAATGGTTTACTGGTCCCTGACCAATGTCAAAATATACAAATGACGTTTCGGGAGCACTACGGCTTCCTTGTTGACCAGTAAACCATTTGAAGCATGTTTCCTGACCAGACGGTATGTCGTCAAGCCCTCGACTATAGGATAAGTAGGTGCTCACGCTTCGAGCCAGAGAGGGTGAGACTCAGAGTTCAGTCTCGCGACTACTTGCCTCACTGCTGAGTGCCCCGCAAAGGATTTTCTGCGGTGTTGCGCAGTTCTGTGGATTAAGTTTTTTTTTTCAAACCAGTAGAATGAGTTGTTAGCGTGCGTTTGTCTGTGCTTATTTCTCTGTGTCTTCGTTAGTTCAGCGCAAGCTTAATGATGACTTTTTGCAGCAAGCAGTCAAATGCCAGGACTCTGCTACAGCCTATAGGCGGATGACATTAATCTCTGAAAAGACCGAGGCAGTGACACCCATGCAGAGAAAAAAATTCAGATAGACACCCCGGTAGGGATATAGTAAGCCGCCAGAGCAGGGCCCCCCTGCTCGTTCCCCAAATAGGAGTTACGTCACCAACCAGTCGGCCGGACAATTTACACATACAAAAACACCGAGTTCTCGCGCATCCGGCCACTTCGGCTGTTTATTCAGAAGGGCCGAAAAAAAACCCGAGAATTCTTAAATCGGTTGGACAAACAACGCAACGCAAACAATACGTAGAATCATAAACGTGGCAAAAACTTGAGAGAAAATGAACAAGTCCGATTTCTTCAGACTTTCGTTCTGACGCTACTACTTTACTCGCTCCCTTAACTTCCCCAGAGTCCTTGTACATCTACAAATCTACGGAGTGGTTTCAAATAATATCGAATAAAAGGTGGCTGGTCGACCTTTTCAGTTTAGACTAACCCAAACAAGGCCATACACTTGATTTAGGCAATAGCACACTTGGGCCTCGACGGAAACGAGACAGCCACAATTTCGCCCGAGGGCTGACGATCCCGTTGGGCCTCTATTCCAGTCAGGGGGCGCGGCCAGCGAGAGATGGCCTGGTTACATTTAATGACATCACCACACACGACCGCCTCTCTTGCCGGATTTATTCACCACTGCACCAGAAATTAGATAACATCGAAGGAACGTCTGGCGTTTACCACAAATGAACCCTCTCTACAAACGATCCCGCCTGACACACATACACGACCAAATTTCTAGCCTATCCAAACGCGGCCTGCGCATAGGCGACGAACACGCTACCCTCTGTGACATCATGTAAGCACGTCCCCCTTCCCACTAATCACCTCCGAGGAGCACTGGGAGGCCGCGCTCCGCAGCTCCGATGTGGACCTTCAGGTCCGGTTAATAGATGGGGCTGGGGAAATAGCCGGAGGGTGGATGCCTCCCGCCACGAGTGCGACCTGAATGACACTGGCCAGAATAATGTTCTCTCTCTATCGGCGCTAACAAGTGCGTTCGACTGGCTCAAACCGCACAGATCTAGCTAACTCTATTTGGCTGCCCGATAAAGAAGCGCGACCTAGACGATTCGACTATGAACGCGTCGCACTTCTTGACTATTCCTCACTGGGGAGCATCGGACCAATTATTTTTTTTTTTAAATTGCAGAAACGGACTGTTTACTGTGCTAGAGTGTGACCCTTCCAGGCCTTCCGTTTAAAAAGCGTTTGGGCTCTTAACAGCAGAACTGTTTGTGCCGGCACAAATCCGCCCTGCGTATACAGACAGAGTACCCCGAGCGCACGTGAGCGCGTGCCTCGCGCCGACCGCCCGGCGTCGTCCAGGTTTGCGCGTGGGCTTACGCCACATGAGGAACTCTCGCTTTCGTCTTCGTCGTCGTCGTAAAGCGACCGGCGCGCCACGGGTCCGCCACGCCGAAGACGATGACGACGAATCTGTAAGCCACAATCCACACGCGGAGACGGCCACCGGGCCAGCTGACGAAGAAGGGGAGGCGAGGACGCGCTACAAGAGTATTTGCCCTACGCGGATGGGCCGTCAAAAGACGCAACGACGGAAGCGATGACGATGGTTGTTACCGAATAAAACACCGTACATACTTTAATGGTCCTTCCTTTACAGTGCCTTCCGAAACGGCTTTGCACTGCGGGGCTCCAGTTCCTCCCTATGCCCTGGGATCCGCTGTCAGTGTGGAGAGAAGCTAGGTCGACCCCCAGCTCTGCTGTTTCTCCAGCCTTGCACCAATAGTGCACGCTGCGCCGATTTCCTTTTATTCAAACCTTTCTTCCTATTGCCGCGCCTTTCACGCCTTGAAATTAATTTGTTTTTGATCTCTCCCTCCCGTCATTTTCTCCTACCGCTCTTTTCATTTTACACCCACTCTGGCCGTGTCTTCTTTACCTGTAGTTTAAATGTATTCAACTTTATTTAGATTTCCTCAATGTTTACGTTTTACCATTTTTTACTTGTTTAGTGCCTGTATGGTTTACCTCTCGTCGAGCGACCTCTTCATATCCACTTACCTCTGTGTGCGCATGAGCCGTTGTCACCATCACTACCACGTTCGTCTTCTCCACATCCATGTGCGCAGTAAGAATTCAACACTCGAAATTTCGCGCCCACCTTTAATGCGTCATGTCTTGCTACCACGTGACTCTTCTCGTCGAAGTCCCTGCCAAAAAGAAAGCTTTCCCGTTTATTTCGTAATAACGGAACTGAAAGGCATTTAGGACTTACAGATTAGGTGGGAATAAAGAAATAAAGGAAGTTAACCGCACCTTTCCGGCACTTTGTCTTTTGTTGTAGGATCATCATCATCAGCTTTTTTGCGAGGAACAAAGGGTAGTTTTTTTGCAATAGAATGCCCGTTGGCATAAAAATAACCTATTGACAGGTAGAGATGGGGTAGTAGAAGAGAAGACCATATCAGCGAGCGCCCCTCCTGGCGAATACCTCCATGTGGGTACGTGTAAAACTCATAGCGAGCATCATCATCATCATCATCATCATGGTGATGTCACCGCCACGACAGCCAACGATCGAGTTCTACCGCCTTCTGTTCGGTACTGGAGACGACCACCTGGCCCGGTTGTTTGCTGTCGCCAGCCCACGCATAGGTAAAGGGCACAATGTTCTCTTCCGGGCGGGGATTCTTCCGCGAAGCAAATGACGATAGCTCGAGCTCATCCGACTCATCCGACTCTTCGGACTCGAGCAGCTCTTCAAGCAGCCCAGAGATGAACGAACACGATTTCACCCGTCCTGGCCAAGCTTCGTGCGCAGCATGGCAAAAAGGCTCGCTGGGCGTAGCCTGCCGAACCGGTGGAGATGCCCAACCCTCTTCTGTTGCTACACCCGGCCGCTGCCCTCAGGAAGGCCACCTTGGCAGCCGAGTACGACGCTCTGGCAGGGTCGGGGGAAGACGTGGGCTTGCTCATGGTCGTCGTGCAGCCGCTACACCCCTGAATTGCCCACGTCCACCACGAGCAGCCCACCGAGTTCAGAAACCTGCGCGACAACAGGCGGGAGTCGTGGACCAAAGCACGGAGTCATCTCCGAACCCAGTCGGCGACGCCCTAGCACCAGACCGACGTGTTTCTTCAAAGGCTGATGGAGCCCAGTGACTTCCCCCCGGGACCTCCATTTCATCGCCGTCCAAATGAGGCGCTCCTACAGTGGATTTAGAACTCGATATGGCAATTGGTATACATGAGTTCCTGGTGTGTTTACATTCACGGTTGCGTTATTTTTCATTGAAAAGTGTGGGTTAATTTGCTTGGTTGCTGTTATCTCACTTTTCTTTTCTTTATTTTTTTACCCCCTGCCCATTACGTGGGAGATATGTACTTTATCCATCATGATACCGTTCAACCTACGGGCAAGACACCCGAAAGAAGAAGTGCTTAGTGTTTAGAGCGACAACGTTTCTAGGCATGTTTTGTGTTGTTTTTTGTTGGTGGCTGTTTGTTGTATAGTAGTAGCCTAATAAATATGCTTTCGTTGTTTAGTAAACAGAATGGGTGTTAGCTGACATGCGCGCGCCGATGTTTGCAGCAGTGCTGGTGCACTCCTTTATTTCGGTATGCGCTTGTAGCCCACCGAGCGCACAAAGTTCGCTGTCTTCGATTTGGCTGAATTCGCTTAACGGTTTCGGAGCAGCGTAGCACTCAGTTTGCGAGGGCAGCGTGCGGCACTTGCACTTTTCTCTCCGATTTTCCGGCGGCACAGTGAGTGCGGATTGTAGCTCACAGCTTCTTGCGCTCACAAAAAAAGTGGTGCAGAAGCAGACTGTTAAGTGCAGGGCAAGTTGCGCCTGATGGCGGCAGCTGTGTTAAACTAGTCTGAATTGGCACAGGTTGGGCAGTCCAAAACGGAGAAAACGCCTGTTTCCCGAACTGTGCTTAACCGGCCCTGATGACACCGATGGCTAACGGCTACCTTTGGGTCTCTGGAATCGGAGGGGGGAGGGGGGGGGGGTGGCAACTTCTATCTCGCCTGCAAAAGTAATTTTTTAACTGTTTCTTGTCTCTTCCCCTTTCAGTCCACGTGATGACAAATGACATCTCGCCTTCATAATTTACCTACTGCGCCCGACGGACCCTGCTATTTTTGTCTTCTTAACAGGCTTGGAGATTAGTAAGAGCCCAGCAGTGCGAGCAGCGTGATTCGTGTTGTGAGGCAAGCTGTGGATATTGGAATGCGGTAATTGTAACTCCAAGCTGCCGTCCAATCGTGTGGTTCTTTAATGAGGCTCGTACATGGTTTTAATGCTCAACTCCAACACGCCTCGCAGCAAGTACGTTGGAATGCGTACCAAGCTCGCAACCACACCCGATAAGGTGCTTACCATTTAAATTCTTAGTGTGGCTGTGTTCAACCGCTTTCTTAATTTACCTGTAGTGTACTGGCGTGGATAACCACCTCTCGCTTCTGCCAAGTTCGGGCTCACGCTCTGGAACGCTTCGTGCTATGGAACGCTCCCGCCGCAGCTCTCTCGTCCCCTCAATTTCTGTACGCATTTCCCGGCTCGTACATCACCTCGCCTCGCATTAGCAACGCATGCGCGGTTTACATGCAATGGCAAGAGGTAAACAACTTCGCTGTAAAAAAAAAAATCACGCCATATCCACGGAATGAATTATGATAAGTGGGGCGAAGCTCGAGAGGGGGAGATCATCGGTAACCGTAACTCTCCCGTGAAAGTTCGCCCATTACATCATTAAGAAAGACGTAAGACTGTGTGCGTACATTGTACAAATCAACTTTTATTTTGTTCTTTTATTTTGTTCTTGTTCGTTTGTTGTTTCGTTTCTTCGTTTGTTCTTTTCATTTCGTCGTTGTCATGACTGGATTGCGAGGTCCCTTCATTACGACGGCTTTATGATCTGTAAAATGAAGCGAGAGAGGTTCTTGTACTGGCTGCAATGGGAAGTTTGCAAACACTGTCTATACCCGTTCCTCGGATCGTGGTAGGGTTCATATGGATACATCTGAGTGCGTATCTGAAGAAAGAACTTTTATTTAGGGCGAACTTGTGCCCGAACAAGACGAGAGGAAACGAGCAAAGGTCCTTGCGTCTCGTTCGATCTCCGAGAACGACTGCCTGCGTTCGTGGCGTGATCTCTTGCGTGATCTCCCCCTCGCAGTGCACGTGCGCTCGCGCCTCCGTTGGCGAACACAGACAAGCTCGCGCTCCCGGTGCCGAGTTTGCGCTGCCGGTTGCAGCCGGTTCTTGCGCGTGCAACGCGGCCCACTTTGCGACATCTCCGAAAGCATGCGGCGGTCACGTACCACGAGACACAAGGGATGGACAGACCCATGGCTTTAGGAGCTTCGCCCCTAAAAAAAATCTGGCATCAAAATGAACGCCTATGTGCAGCCGTTTTATTACCAAAGCATTGAGTGTTGGCAACGCTACTTTTAAGAGCGAAGCTTTTTAGCAAATCGTAATTTTTCGTGTCCGCAGTTAAAAATACCAAGAAATTGCCGAGCGCGTGCATGTGAGCTCGTGCCTCGCGGCGACCGCCAGGCAGTTAACAAAACCAAGAATATGCCTAGCGCTCGTGTGTGCCTGCCTCGCGACGACCGCCCAGCGTCCCCTGCGCGCGTTTGTTAAGCCAAACAGACCCGCTTAGGGGGATTGGCCAAGATTAGCCCCCCCCCCCCCCCTTTCCCCCCCAAAAAAAACTGCGTTCGCCGTAATCGTGCCAACACTTGCTCGGAACGAGAAAGACACGCCATGCATACGCCCCTTCAAGGTTATGTCCAATGATTATCACCTTCCCAAAATTGAAGTAAGCTAACACGTATAGAAAGAATGATGGAATAAATTTGGTTGCAGCAGCGAAGAAGAAGCAGATCGGCTGCGATCGTGGACCGTAGATGCATTTTTACGAGTCATGGAATCGCCCATATCCAGGCCGCAAACTGCCTTCGTTACATGGCCTTCGTTGTTCTTCGGTAGTTCATGGCCGTGGTTCAAACATCCACAGGCGGTCTTTGTACAATCTCTGCTTGGCCCATTAAATGTGGCCCTCTTGTCGGCTCCAGTACTTGACAGAGTGTCGCACTTAGATATTTCTTTTGATGAAATCTTTCCCTCTAACGCGAAATTATTCCCTCTGAACCTTTTAACAGGCCTCCTACAGGATCATCTGAACGGTTTCCCATTCCACGCTATTGTTGCAATCGATGCTTCTGTCCGGGAGGAGAGGGCAGGCGTAGGTATTTTTTCTCCCGGTCTAGATTGGGCCTTTTCCCTCCGGCTGCCTAACTTTACTACATCTTTCTACGCAGAATTTCTCGCAATAGTCTTGGCCCTTCGTAAGCTTGGTTCCTCGAAACGACAGGCAATAATTCTCACGGATTCATTTTCTGTTTGTTCTGCCCTTACTTCTTCAACTTCATCCCCCTACGTCGAGTCCATAGCGCCTTCCTCCTTTCGTGAACTTCGTTTGGTCTGGGTACCTGGACATGCAGGTATCTGGCTTAACGAATCGGCGGACGCTCTGGCGGGAATGGCATTGGGCGGTCCAGTAGTGGAGGTTCTGCCGCCCATTTCCTTCATAACTTCGGCTCGCTTCCGTAGGCTGTGCTTACTTCAAAGTCTGCCTGATTATACTTACGACGACTCGGAGCTCAAGCACCTCCGGTACTCATGAAAGTGCAGCATTAGCCAGTCGCGAGCTTGTGAAGTAACCCTCACTTTCGATGTCGCGTGCCAAATTTAAATTATTACTTGCACCGCTCTAATCTGGCCCTGTCGCCGTTATGCGCCTTTTGCAAAGAACCAGAAACAATCGACCATTTCTTCTTCTCCTGCCGACGGTTCTCCTCGATAAGACGAAGATACTTAGAAAGTACATGCAGCCGGCTAAACCTCCCGCTGTCTGCTACAGTTCTTTTGTCATTCGGGGCGAAGGAACTGGGATTCTGCCACGGGGATCTTTGCAGTGCGTTGCACTCATTCATCCTGGAATCAGGCCGTCTGCCGTGCTAGACAGCATTTAGCTTAACTGGATTTTCTTGTCAAGAATATGCGCGCCAAGCTCACTGCTTCGTCTGTACCACTTTCTTCGTGTTTCTTACTTCCAATTTTCATTAAATGGTGTTCGTTTTTACCTTTTTTTCTTTCTTTCTCTAATCTCCTTACTTTTATTTTTCTACTCATCGACTGCTGATCCATCCTAATAATTAAAATTTTTTCTTTCTCTTCAAAAATTACCTAATTTCCTTCGGTGAGGCACCCATTTCCTGGCCAATCCCCCTGAGTGGGTACGCGTCCATTTTACTGGAACCACCACCACCACCACGGTCGTGAAGGTGGCGTACAGCTTCGTTACATTCAAGTCTAACGCGTTAGTGCGGGTTTCCTTCATTTTTTTTTTTTTTTTTCTGAGGGAGGCATATGCACGCTCACTGGATTACTGCGAATTGTAACCGACAACTGCGTAAAGGATGTCTGCCGACCGGGACAGTAATGATGAAAATGCCGCTTCGTGGGGACCACCGTTGCTGGCAGCCCCCTTTCCGGCCGCGGGAGGAGTCTGCACAACGCCGGATTCAACCGATTTGGACTGGAAAGCGTTTAAGTTTCCACCGAACAGAAAGAGAGATGAACGAAAATTAGCACGGAACCGTACGCTTTAAAATGGAATAAACCTATGTGAACCATTCAAATACCAAGGTTAACGAGACACATTCAAATACAGTTAACAGTATTTATTTGTGGCGCCCTGCGTTTGTTGGCGTTTTCAGCCCGACAGTTTTTTACATAGGCCACACGTGTCCAGGCTCAGCTTTCCAGTAGATGGCGAACTCCTTGTCAGTGTCACCCTCCGCGGCGGCTCAGTGGCTATAAGACTCTGTGCTGCTGAACCCAAGGACGCGGGTTGGATCCCAGCCGCTGCGACCGTTTTTCTGGTGAAAGTGAAAAACGAACGTGTACCTAGATTTCGGCCCAATTTTGAGATCCTATGTCCCGAAGTGGCCTAATGCAATTCATAGCCGTTCACGAGGGCGCGCCTCGTATCCAAGCCTGTCTCAGTTCTAGCAATCGGGACAGAGCCAGCGCGCCTCATTTAGTTCGGGCTATATGTAAGTACATCCGTGCGACAACATCAATATTTTAGCTCCAACAGGGGGAAAGACCACCGCAAAGCGGCCGTAATGAAAGAGACCACTCGAAATCTAAAATAAATATTGTGGGAAAAATCAACGAAAGTTTATCGAGGCAACGGGAGAAATTGAACACACACACACACACGCGCACACACACGCGCGCGCGCGCACACACACACACACACACACACGCGCGCACACACGTACACACGCACACACACACACACACGCACGCACACACACACACGCACGCACACACACACGCACACGCGCGCACGCGCACGCACAGACACACACACACACACACACACACACGCACGCATACACAAAGGTTCATTCAACTATAATTTCTTTAGAGAAACGTTCGTTAAACTCAAGAATACATGCAGTGGCGGGGCGATTTAAGAACAGTTCGTTTCTTTTTAATCGTCACGCAGACACCAAAATTAAGTGTCTCTAGAAAGGCCTTAGATAGTGTTGCTTTTTTTCCACAAAGAATGTTTTGCGTCTACAGTTTTCTCACACTACCCCCGTACACAATTTGCAACTCCTAACCACCCCCTAAACGATGGTTTATCAAATTTAATAGTCATTGTTGAAGCATTGAACAGCTGTTTTTTGCGTAAGTGTTTCCTTATAATAGCGATTTCCTGGTAGTCACTATCGAGGCTCGTGAAAGCTTCCAGTGCCTGAAGCTTCCAGTGCATGTCCTCCGTGCAAGAAGCTGGTCGAAGGAATCTGTGCCCTAGATTGACACGTGCTAGAGCTACGCAGAAAGCTATCGACACTCCCGAAGGCAACCCTTGCGCGGAGCTGGGTTATCTGCAGATTGCTCCAGTTTCTGAAGTTGCTGTACGTACGTATAGCGCCTTTAGTGGTGTACATATTTGTCCGATAAAAGATTTAGTTCGATTGTGCAAAACTGCTGATGATTATCCGCTTGCCACGCTCCTCCTAACAGAAAAAAAAAAGGAATGGAATAGCGTGGAAATCACATGTAAATTCGTTAGCGGTGCAAAGCGCCTGATTTTGTTCATTTGCTTCATGAAGATGGCCCAAATCTATCGCTCTTGTTGAATCGAGCGTGTATGCGTCTGGCTCAGCATAATAAATCATTGCTTTCGGATCTCACTTTGTGTTATTTGGCGGTCTACCGCAGAGCGACGATTGAGGGCTCCCGTCAATGCGCTCTGCGCCTGTTTTTGTACTGTAAAGAATCACCTACTGCTCCTCTCCAATGTTTTCTTTTTTTGCCTATTTCCCTTTCCTCGTATCGGCGCGGCTTCTCATATTTGTTGTCGTTGCTGATCGCAGAAGCCGTGAACATACATGCACCCAAACATCTGCGCAAGGATCCACGCACCACCACTTCCCCATGCTTTCTCACTGCGCATGCGCGGCGCACGCTGACAACACCTATCCTCTTTTTTTTTCTCCGCTGTACTCTCTCTCGTTCGTTCTTTTCGATCCCATTGCCTCTCGAAGCACCTATACGCATTTCAGCACCGCTTCTTTACCAATTCAGTTTCCAGAAGGTGATTGGTAAAACACGTTTTAAATGCAGAGCATTTCTTAGCCTCGCCTCTTCCTGCGTCGGACGGCGTCCACAGCTCCGCGTCCGCAGCAGGTGCGCCTCTCCTACTTCCGTCCTCTCTCTCAACAGCAGCTGGCGCGCGCATGCGTCGTAGTCAGCCCGTTCGCTCCGTCGCGGCCTCGGCGTAACAGGTGCGTGATAGCAGCGCGGTGGGGCGTGGAAGGGCTTCAGTTACTGCGTTGCTCCTTCCTTCCTTGGTTGACGCTCGCTCCCACGTTTACTCGTGTCTGCTACTCCAGCATCACGGAAGAAGCAATGGAAGCAACACTGCCTTCAACCAGTACTGAGGCCCCAATGCTCTGCATTTGCTCGTGTTCCCCTCGCGGGAAGGCGCGGAAATTTTTTTTTCAACTCATCTCCCCGTTACGTGCCATTTATTGCGGAATAATCTTGCAAACGCCACCGCCTGCGTATCGAACAGTGATGCATTTCATGAGTGGCTCAGCAGCCATTTTTCATGAAAGATTATTCGCAGATCTTTAACTTGTTGACATATTGTAACACTTTTCCTCCGTTCTTTGTTAAAATTGATATTGTAGTCTACTTTCAGTATAATAACACTAGCTCAAAATGGTATATCATATAAAATATTTTATTCCACTTCGCATTGCTCCCGTTTTACATTTCTATGGTGCAGCAAGACACCGTAGAAAAGTAAAACGGAGGTTCCGGGCCACTGTGGGTTGGCGGGCAATGAATGGCTGACGCGGAGGCAGAAAAATGGCAGAATCTCCACTCCGCAGATGATGGCGAGGGTGCGGAGTACGGGGACTCGAAATGACCTCCAAGTTGCGCCCCGAGTGACATCCGATTTGCGCCCCGACCGTCATTCGATTTTAGTCGCTTTGCTTCCGCTTGCCGCGCTTTCGTATTCGGGGAAGCTCGTTGTCTTCGTAGACGTTGAGCAGCAGAGTGACGCTTTTTACGTTCGTTTACGTCCATGGCGGGAAGAGGGTTTGTGATTTCCGGAACCCGCTTATATACGCGGTGCACCGCGGCGACATCTCGTGTTTACTCGTATAACGCCATCTAACGTAGTTCGATGCAGTCCCTGAGTATTAAAACTTGATCACAACCTGACTACACCGGTGTTTTCGCGCGTTTTCTCGTTGCTAGGTTATGTTTGTGCCTGTTTTCGAGTGTTTCGGAGTGTGCTTGTACCCTTTCAGGTAGTTTGCGCACAGATTTTCGCTTGATGGTGGTGTGCGCACGGATGGACCCGAACGGACATCGTAGAACCTAAGGTACTCCGCACCGTTACATGCGAGGGAGTAAGCCGTTTAACTCTCGGGTACTAACTCATGGTCGCAGCCCACTGAATAAGCGATTAACACTCACTCTGTCTGCTCTACCAGGCACAGGTTCGAATCCTGCCGCTGCCTGGGTGATCTCTAGCGATTGTAAATGCTATGCGCACGGACGCGGACGGACATTGTGAGGTCCTAAGGTGCTCCGCACCGAAAAAAGGCTTCAGCAGGCGCAGTAGTCCTGCGGCTTCCCTTCGCAAGACCAGACATGACCGCTCTTCTCCCCACTGTCCTCCGCGACGTTACGACGAACTAATGGGCCCACGTTGACCACCTCCTCAGAAGGCTCCATCGACTGGACCCTGATTGCAGGTTCCGGATGCCCCCAGGGACCGAGCGAAGCTACTCATCGCTGTTCCATCGACTGCGGTTCGGCGTAACCAACCACAACCAACCAACCAACATCGCAACCAACACCTCATCGGTGCTTCGAGTGACCCTGACTGTGAATCGTGTCACATACCGGAGACTATTGAACATGTACTGTGCAACTTTCCCTACGCGTATCACCGTAGAAATTTAGCCACGTCGTTGGCCCGGCTAGACAATCGGGCATTGTCTGAGGACGTCCTGTTGGTACCCTGGCCAGACCCGCGGTGTTCAAACAATGCCTTCAAGGCAGTGGTGGCATTCTTAAAAATTCCGCGGCCTGGCAGCTAGCTTGCAGTCCAATCCCCTTGTGGTGAACTATTGGACATGTACTATACATGGCATAGACGTTTTGTATATACTTCTACTATCACCTCTATGTCAATCATCGTACCTGTCTATGCTCTTACTCCCCTTCCCCTTCCCTCACACAGAGTAGCAGGTCAGAGACTATACGATCAGCCCGACCTGTCTGTGTTTTCCTTCCATTCAACAAATTACTCTCTCTCTCTCTCTCTCTCTCTCTCTATATATATATATATATATATATATATATATATATATATTCCCCTTGATACCATGATGTTCATAATACCCTGCATTACCAAATTCGCGAGGCTTCGTGTTTCCATTCTTTACCCCATTGGCATTCCAATGTACTGCGCTGCATATTTCCGTTTTATTTTATTCCCCCCTCATGCAATGCTCTCCGGAGCCTGTGAGATACTGTGAATAAATAAATAAGTATGGCCGTTTATTCTCCTGCGTCCGAACCCGCCGCGGTGGCTCAGTGGCTAAGGCGTTGCGCTGCTGAGCACGAGGTCGCGGGTTCGATTCCCGGCCGCGGCGGCCGCTTTTCTGATGGAGGCGAAAAGCAAAAACGCCCGTGTGTACGAGGTTTCGGCACACGATGAAGATTCCCAGGTGGTCAAAATTAATCCGGAGCCCTCCACTACGGCGCGCCTCATCGCCTGCGTTGCGTCGGCGCGTTAAACCCCACAATCAATCAATCAATTCTCCTGCGTCCGTTTGTTCCCGAGTCTTGCTTCAGAGCACGCGCACAGGTTTTTTTTTTTTCGGTTGACCCCACTTCGCACTAGAAGATTACAAAAAAATGGTGGAAGGGATGTTTTAGCCTGTCTAGAGCCAACTTCAAAACTAGGAAGATAAACAAGCTGTGGTATTGGCATCCAAAACAAAGTGTGGATAAACTTATTAAAAAACTAAATTCGCACTTACACACACGCATACACACAGTTTCAAGGTGCCCGGATATTGTACGCCCGCGATGTTCACAAGTGTATTGTCGCATTTATAGACACGTCCCCCCATCCCGCCTTTCCCCTCCTAGACTAAGTTCTGAGAACCGATTTCTCTATTCTGGAGATCCGGTTAATCTGCATAGATTCCAGTCCCATCATTGTACCCGGCCTGGACGTGCAGCGTGACTGCATGCGGCTATTCTTGTTATCTGACCATCGCAGCGTACAACGGCTCCATACGTTCATGGTCTGTCTCGCAACAAAGGCGCTCTTAACGTTCCTCCGGAACTGGACTTGACCGTCGGCTATGAACGCTCGGACAAATGACTATTTCTCCTAACTGTATGAGTGTGTGCGCCTTTTCGTGTGCGTGTGTGTGTTTGAGCGGTCATGGATAAGTGAGAGTTCTTTTCAAATATTTTAATCTCCCCTTCACCCCCATCTGGTGTAGCAAGCCGGGCGGCCATGGAGAGTGGCTGACTTCGCCTTCCCATTAAAGATTTTTATCTCACCCTCTCCATACATTCATGCATACATCCCACAAGCTGTGGGCCTGCTCTCTACGGCATGCCAAGGAATGAGGCACACTGCGGTTGCGTGAAAGAACTCTTTACTTACATACTCCACGCTGTCGACCGTCCGGGCATACACACACACACCATCATCACACTTCGCGTCCCGAGTTCCGAGTCCCCGCGCGCGGTTCTTCTGCACCACCGCCCGCTCCTACCCGTCCACTCGCCATCCCTCGGGCACCGGCGAGGAGGGTAAGGGAAGGAAGCTCGCGATGAGGGGCTCCGGGCAACACCCTCTAGGCTAGAAGGTGCGCCAAGGCGCTCCCCACAAAGCTTATAGCCATACAGCCATTTTGTGTACATGTGAGATAGCTCTCAAGTTCCCATCTGCTCCTGCTGCTATCTCTGACAGCGAGCATGTTTTCCTCCTGGTTCAGAATAGTGTTATTCGCGCCCAGCCGTCTTCTATAGAGGCTTGTGCTGGCCGGCGCAAGTTGAAGAAGAAGGGACGAGACGAAGGACAGAAGGCGTGCTCGTAGAAGCGCAACTCACGATTGACGTATTGAAAGTTAACAGTTTTCCTTCCCGGTTCGCTCACACGGGCTGTTCTAACTAGTACAGTGCGATCAGAAGGTGCTGAACCAATTAGGCGCCACTGAGGCTTTGCTGAGTTGTCGAATAAAAGCTAGCTTCAGCTTCTTGTTATCACCTATTTCTGTTTATCGTGTTTGGCCTCGTTATCGATGCTTATTCCGCTTATTCGCCACTTGTTCCTGGTTATCTTCGGCGGAAGAAAAACGTCAATGAGATAACGAAATGCGCGACCTTGTTGTGCCAGATACGAGATCGAGTCTGACCTGGCTTACGCAATCGGGAAAGGGAGGCAGAAATTACTTCGCCTGAATTTTGCAACTGGGCCCGATGCAGTTGTCCTTTTTTTTTTTTTTCGCATTCACGTGAACCTACGGTCTCGTTTCAACCTCTGTTTGAAGGCAATTTAGGTTACCCCCACTATTAACTCGTGTACACGTTGACGATATTCTATCTTCTTGCACTGCCAGCAACACCGGCTAATAATGGTTATTATGTCAGGCCAAGTAAATGTTCCTTAATGTATAAAAAACAATGCCAAATTCTTTCGTCTGTCATGTTTACCGAAATGTGTATTCTCGTGTCGTGAAAATCATTCGAGCGCACACAGGTCTAACGGTGGGCAACAGCCCCAGGAGTCCGGAAGCATTCTTCGGCGGCGGCACCACACGCTCTCCCTTCTCCCTCACCCGTTCTTTACTGGGGATTCGCTTCGAAGCTGCGTCAATAAAACGAGCCTTATTTACTTGTGAACGGAGAACGAAGGAAAGCGAAGGGAACGGCTACAAAGAAGGCAAGCAGAAACGCGAGACCGCGACTCTTTTACCCAAGATTAAAACCTCTATAACAGAGGAGCTAGGTTATTATTTAGGTTACAGAATTATCTCTAATGCAGAAAATATTATAAAAAATATTAAACCTAAACGTGGCGAAGGAGAATCGTATTGTAACGTCCCCCTTTATCGGGACGAGTTCACAAGTAGTCCGAACAACAGTCCGGTTGTATATATTTTGCATTCGCCTCATCTTCTTCTCTTTTTGCTTTTTTTTCGTGCCCTAACCTGCCTCGATCGACCTCTTCGTCTTCGCGTTACACAGGCCGGCCCTTTTGTAGCAAACCCTCTTGGGTTGATACGGCAGTATGTTGCGCATAGACACAGCTTTCCCGGTGTTATCAGGTCCTTTTTAGCAGATGTACTTCGAAATTATGCTTTTGTTTGCTGTCTTCACAACCATGTAGGGTCCCGAAAGAGGGGCCTTCGAACCTTGTAGGCCTTTCCCGACAAGAGCATAATCACCAACGTCAATCTCGGGAACCTTGGTCGAGTGACGGCGGTCGTAATCTATTCATCGCGAACCGGTACCTTTCATTTTCCCTAGTTGACCTTTCATGTTCGCGGAGTACAATTAAATCGGTAATTCCCAGCAGTTGATCGACATGCAGCCACTCAGATTTCCAATTACATGCGAAGTGTGCACTGCACCCTAGAGCTTCTGTGTGCGAGAGGTTGTGGTGTGCAACCGCGGCGTCCAGAGCACATTTCCAGTCCCCTTTCAAATGTGGATAGAGGGAAATGAACTGCTTGAGACCATGTATAGCTCTCTCAGATAACCCGTTGGCTTCAGGGTGACATGGAGCTGAGAAACACAGGTTCACATTGCGCTGGAGTCGCTCCTGAAGGCTGGCCCGTTGTCGGCCACAATTGCTTTTACGTCTATGAACATATTCCGGCTCAAGAGAGAGATGGCGCTCCTTGCATCTTCCTTGCCGGCTTTACACGCGACCATTGGCGTGCGCTCATCAATTGCCAGTAGGAACGCTTGCGTACTGCCTCTTCCCTCGCCTTTTTTTTCTGAGCTCCGCGAAGTCGAGGTGAATCGTTGCGAATGGTTCTTTAGAATGTTCTGCGATGACCATGGCTCTGGGCTTGAGCTTCGCCTTGCACATCTGACACTGGTGACAGGGCCGTACGTACTCAGAGATGTATTGCTTCACGGTGTCCCAATGAAATCTTTGCTTGATTTTCAAATATGTCCGCCAGAATGAGGTGAAATCGTGGTAAAGGAACAAAAGTTTTGGTACACCAGTCTTCGGCACCTCCAAGCGACAATCTTTCAGCGACATCTCCTCTGTGTCTTGCCATAAGAACGCGTTCACGTGGTTGTCATCAACTCTGACAGTAATGTGGAGTCGTGACTTGGCATCGGCGTCTGGTAGCTTATCACCTGGTCTGTGAGCGATGTAAAATGGGAACTACTGTAATTTACTGACCCTCATTAAACACAGCTGTTGGGCAAGTTGGTGCATTATGATTGAAAAAGAGAGCGCGACTGGGACAACGATACAAATGAAGAACGACGGGACAAGCGCTCACTTGCACCTAACATTTATTGAAACAGCGCCTGGTATATTTATACATGTCTCACTATGAGCATGCGCACTGGAATACACTAAATGGAAAGCACCAAACAGACCTTGGACACAATCAAAGTGGCGTTTCCAAAAATTCAAAAAAGCACAGACGTATCGCTGACGCACTTGTCCCCTTTGTTCTTAATATGAAACGCTTCCAAGAGCTCCCTCGCTACTGTACTATGACTCCTGCTGAAAATTCGAATCTGCTCAAAGAAAGATCTGCATTTTTCCAAAGAACTGACAGGCCTGCAATCTTCACAATGCGCGAGTAAATGCGCGCGCGTATTATTGTTAAGTGAAGAACTGTGCTCGCGTGCCCGGTCATTCAAACATCTGCCCGTCTGGCCGATGTAGGCGTCCCCGCGTGAAAGCAGTATCTCGTATACTACCCCGATGTCACAGGGCACAAAGCGCTTGGCATGCTTCCAAGTTTTAGCAGAAAACACCACCGGCACTATGTACCATTCTGCCACCCTTTTCAGGTTGTGCGCAACCCTATGTATATAGGGTAGAAAACGAGCCTACTTCGCCTTAGGTTTCGAAGTAGGCTGGGAAGCAGTACGTTCGGAAGTAGCGCAGCGCCATCACCACCGCCAGGGCTGCGCCAAATGTAACGTTCCCCTTTATTAGGACGAGTTCACAAGGAGTCCAAACAACAGTCCGGTTGTATTCATTTCACATACTCTTCCTTTTCTTCGGGTCCACACCTCCCTCTACCGACCTTTTCGTCTTCGCATGATATGTATTTTTAGTTTAACCACGAGAATATAAACTTTTCGCCGTAGTGCGTTTCGCATTGTGAAGAAATTTACAGCATGATCATCATCTTCATCAGTGGCAGATAATTCAACAAAACTGGTTGAGTGGCTAGTTGGTTCATGATTCCTATGTACGTTTAGCGCAAAAACCAAAATGAGACGGGATGGCGCTTGTCATGTCTTTTTTCTTGGGTATAGTCTTTGGTTTTAGCGCTAAACATACTTAAGATTCATCTTTGGCCTCCACTTGCGTCACCTGAATACGTTCCTTCCTTCCAACTCGTCTAAGTTTTCCAGTGCTTCTAACTTCATTTCTGTTGCTTCATTATGTACGAGGCAAGTGGGGTTTTGAGCCAGGGATACCCGGAATTTTCTTAGAAAATTGTTGCTGACACTTGCTTGTGCGGGGATCCATAAAGAATCGCTTTAGCACTTAAGAAGGAAAAGAAAAAGGCATAATGAAGACGCCCTGCGACGACAGCTCAATCGGTGCCTTCGGCACAAAATATTAACAAGTGGAACAGGCGTTTTCCCGACGGCGTGTTCTTGCCACTCGAGTCGTCGTCAGATCACGGACTTTCAAAAATCGTTTCAGTTCTCCTACCTTAACATAGGCAGAACCCATCTCGTGATGATCCTTCTAGCCTCTTGCAATGGGAAATCCTCATCCGTGAACCCTTAAAGGGAAGAAAGATAGAAAGTACCTAAACGCAAGGGCTGCTTTCCCGGGCGGAAACCTCTAGGTCCATTAGTTTAACTGCTCCAGCAGTTTTCGAAATCATACCTGAGAGCGCTTTACGAAACAGCCCTCGCTCCTTTCGAACTTTTTCTGCTCATGAAAGTTTCGCGAACTTCAATAAAGCATAATAAAGGCAAATACAAAACTCGCGCGTTTCTCCTCCACGACTTTCGAACGCTCCGTCAAGCTGTCATTTTTCTTGGAATGTAAGTGGTGCCGTCACCGGTAATTTCAATTTCTGGCAGGTTGCACGCCGGCAGAGAACCCACGGCCTGCTGGCTGCGTCTAATGACCGATGATGATTGATGTGTTACTCCAAATACAGTTAATGCGCGCCCACAACTGTTGCAACGCCCGGTGAGATGAACGGACGTGCAGAGAGATCGCCGAAGTGCAGCTGCCGCTGGCTTTCTTTTCTTGTCTCATTTTCTTTTGAGAAAGGTTTATTCAACGGCATTCGCGCTCCTCTGGGCAGGTGGGACAAGTAACGCTTTCTTCATGGAAATCTCCTTGATGTAAATTTTAATGCGAGAGCTTTAAATGGAATAGGGCGGAAAAGCCGGCGGGGGTGTCCGAAGCAGCGAAGTGGTCCAAAGCAACGGCGTTGCCGAGCCTAAGGGGCTGTCTGAACTTCTGGAGTTGCAGCAGGAAGCGCAGAGGGAATAAGGGCCCGCGGGTACGCGCCATCCTGCTGTTAAGCCTTGCGTCACGCTTTCAGGTCTAAAATCGTCAAAATGTACCCGCAGCTCCACGGGCACCCGAAGCTTCTTGCTTAAGTTGGGCTGGGTAGAGTCGCCATTGCGTCCAGTATGCTAAATGGCTGAGGACATTAGGCGCATCTTACGCCGCGGCCGGCGATATGCTAGTCAACGTGCAAGGTCGTCAGAGGCACTTGTGGAAGTTGCGACGCAGAAGTGCACTAGAGCGTTGCCACTTCCTCGGACCCTGGCGAAATCTTGGCGAGGCAGCTGCTAAGGACGAAAACCCTGTTTACGTTTCTTGCGGAATTAGGGCTGGAAGAGGTCCGTTAACCTATCGCTGTTCGTTTTCGGGTTTTATATACATTTTAAATGCAGAGCATTTTAGTAACTCACGATGTCACCCGCGTTGGCGTCCGTAGTCCGCGTCCGCATCGCTCCCCCCACACTATATAAATACTTGCCGGCGCCAGGTTTCGATCCTACGACTCTGCGGACGGAACGCAAGGTGCACGGTACTCTACCAACTGAGCCACAAAGCCGACACAGAACGGAAGGTTACGAACGTGCCTTATATCCTTGACTCATTCAACCGTCGGCCAGAGGTGCGCCCTCTCCCCCGCGTCCTCCTCGCCTTCTCTCCGCTCGCAACGCCCTCTCTCGCCGCGTTCGGTTCGGGCGCACAACAGGTGGGGACGTGCGCAACACCCTCTCTCGCCGCGTTAGGTTCGCGCGCAAGAACAGGTGGGGCGCTCGCATCGCGCTCTCTCGCCGCGGTCGGTTCGCGCTTAAAGCGCTGGACACATGTACGATTTGTACACGCGATTCGCATGTGACTGATCGTTACGACTGTCACCACGACTAGTCGTACGCGTGAATTTGAGACACATGACCCGATGCGTGCATGCGATGCGCCGTCGGCGTCGCTCCGCCCACCGTTTTTGCTCCATGGTCAACTACGACTATCGCTGAGCTGAATTTGTAGATTCCGCGCGTTTAATCGCAAAAAATTCCCCCGCATTTCCCCGAGGGGGAGAATGTGAAAGTGCGAATGCACGGTTGTCGGCCCGCTTGCGGCGCTTGCGCTCGGCCCCCGCAGCCCACCGCCTCGCCGCCTTCTCTTCCATCTCTTCCATCGGGTTTGTAGTATCACGTGTACACCACGCAGTTATCAAGCCGCTATAACGCCGCTGAGTCGCCAACGCACGCCGCTGACGACGTAGTTTGAATGCGTTAAAGATATAAGGCGCATTACTAACACTGATATCACCGTCGCGTCCGTGGCTTAGTCGGTAGAGCGTCGCGCTGCGGCCGCAAAGTCCTCGGATCGAAACCTGGCGCCGGATGTTGTTTTTTTTTTATATAGAGAGGAGGACTGCGGACGCCGCCGCCGCCGCCGGCGGTGGAAGGTTTGGGGTCGCTTATAAAGTGCATTCGCACTTAAAAATGGATAAAGCAGGCAATCGTGAAGCGTTTCCTGCCTTCGGAAACAGTTCGCTCCCACGCCGGCCGCGCCTGCCAGCTCGGACACTCAGCGGCTCGAACCGGCGCAGACCACGGTAGCAACCGCTTGTCGCTGCTCTTCTGAATCAATCTGATCGTAAAAATGAAGTTCCACATGCGAGAAAGTAGGTGTTAGTGTGGTGAAAAATTGTGCTTGGGATTGTTATCAGGGCTTATTTTAAAAGCGGCGATCAGATATCTGCCGCGATGCAAGCGTATACGCTGACCGGCCCCCGCGGCGCGCGGCGGGCGGTGCGCCGACCGGTCGAGAGATGGCAATACCTGCGCGGAAGCATCGAAACAGGCTACGCAGATGTTCAACTACGACGATCGCTGAGCTGAATTTGTAGGTTCCGCGCGTTTGTTCGCAAGAAATTGATAAAGCAGGCAATCGCGAAGTGTTTTCTGCCTTCGGAAACAGTCCGCGCACACGCCGGTCGCGCCTGCCAGCTCGGCACACTCAGCGGCTCGAACCGGCGCAGACCACGGTAGCAACCGCGCTTGTCGCTGCTCTTCTGAATCAATCTGATCGCTAAAAAGAAGTAGCTTATGCGAGAAAAGGGATGATAGTGTGGTGAAAAGTTGTGTTACGGATTGTCATTCGCAGTTACACAGATAGCGGCAATCAAATATCCGCCAGGATGCTGAGCCTAAAGTTTCCAACACCAGAGCCGACCCGAGCAACGCACGCCGGTTGCGGGAGGTTGGGGCTCAGCGGGCTCTCATTGGCTGTGGCCTCACGACGATGGCAACGATGGCACGACTGCATCTGGCTTGCCAGACGCACGTCGTGAGCCTCCTCCGACCAGCGATCGACGCCAAAACGGGTCCTAACGATCAATCGTAACTATCAGTCGCATGCGAATCGCGTGCACTAGTCGTACATGTGTCCAGCGCTTAAACCACATATGTCGTTCGCGCGCGCTGCGGTCGCTAACATCTGTGGCGTGATCGTGACGTCAGCATCACGCGTTCGCGTGGTCGCGATTTCGGCGCTATAACCCTCTCTCGCGAGGGGCATTGGATTGGATTCGATTGGATTGGCTTGGATTGGCTTGGATTTGGATTGGATTGGATTAAAGTGGATTGTGTTGGATTGTGTTGCGTCATAGCCGCGCCACGTTGCGTCATAGCCGCGGCAGGGGGTTCACGGCACGTTTCACCATCGACTTCATCGACAATGTCTACGCTGGAAGACAACAATTACAACAACAACCAATACGTAATCCATACGACTTGCAGGCGCGCCCCCCCCCCCCCCCCCGCAGAAATGCTCTGCATTTGATCGTGCCCCTCGCGAGGGGGATGTTTTTTAATGGGCTAGAGTGTAAGAGTAGTTTGGTCTCTATTTCATCGCTATCTTCCCGATCCTTACTGACTTGGGGCAGGAGGTACTGTGTATACCGTTATTGCGGGAGTCGACTGTGCATGCGCGAGAGTTGCCGTGAACGGTGACTTACTGTATCCTTCCGCCAAGAACAGGTGAGCGTTGAGCTGGATGTGTAATTGCTTTACACAATATGTGCCACTGTATTTTTTAGAATCGGGGGCTAAAAATCGGGTGCTATTTTTTAAACTAATAATCGTGGAGAAATCGGTTTTTTTTGGTAAGACCCAGGTGCAATCTAGATATGTACTAAGGAATACCCTCAGTTTATTTAATCAGAAGGTGTCACGAGCTTCTTAACTCTAACGCGTATTGGTGTTTGTTTCAAGCCGGTAATCGAGAAGACGTCCGAGTTTTCTAGCAAATTCTCTCCAAACTTTGGCGTTTCTTTGAAAATGAAGCAGCAATTATGACAGTAATGAGCATTCATAACTTGCTGGTAATCGATTGTTTTACACGTCCTTAATTGATTACATACGCAATCATAATCATCTGCATGCGCAACTGAGAGCTGTCCAATCGTTGAACGTACCTCAGCCGGGAGATAGTTCTCTCAACATAACAGCTTCCGTTAGCTAGGCACAACAATGTCACTGCAGCATGTCAGCAGCCTCAGGTAGCGAGTGGTAGAGTCATGCCAATATTCAATAAGTTCGAAAGCTCTGTTTGAGGGGCTTGGCTCCAGCAAGTACAGGTTGAGAACGGCGGACCGTCAGCCCACGATCGTGCAGATCGCTATATTGAAAAGGTCCAATGGGGGAGAAATCTGGTTTAACCCTACACTCCTGAAACATCTTCGGGCCCTAAAATTCGGGTGAAATCGGGTTTTACTCGAAAACGAACAACCCTACGCTAAACCTCTGAACCTATACATTTTGAATATGTATACATCTCCCCATCACGGACCGTTACGTCTTACTTTGTGTAGCTATATTTAAAATTGACGTATCAACGTGTATATCGCCATCTGTATTCCGATATATACTGCGATGTCTTACTCTTGCTTACTCTTGGGGAAACACACTGGAAACCCGTATTGCAGCGTATTAGTGTATGTTGAAAATACCCCGTACCACGATAAGTTTGTTCTATCCAAGAGTTGTGTTTCTGGGTTCTCAAAGGGTGTACGGCGGTTTTAGACGAACTGGTGTATTCAGATTTTGACAAGGACAAGTTAATAAACATCAATTCATCTCATTTAATCTGGAGGCCTCGCAGCTTGCGGGGCATGCTCTCTATTGGTAGGGCAAGAACAAAATATGGACGCTCTAATTGAAATGGCGTATAGGTGCTACCGAATACGAGTCTCGATTATCGGGGGGAGAGAGAGAGAGAGAGAGAGAGAGAGAGAGAGAGAGAGAGAGAGAGAGAGAGAGAGAGAGAGAGAGAGAGAGAGGAGGGGTGGGGAGGGGAGGGAGGGAGGGAGGGAGGGAGGGAGGGAGGGAGGGAGGGAGGGAGGGAGGGAGGGAGGGAGGGGGCGAGAGAGCTCTAATAAATACTGAGGAGGGCAGCCCCACAAACGGCAAGGGTGCACTTCAAAGATTGAGCAAAGTTGAATAAAAGAGGAAAATAAGAAGAAAAAAAAACAGAATGGGAGGGCAGGAATAAGGCGCCGTAATATAGAGAAACATGGTGGCACACCGAAACTTAACCATCGCTATACAAAACATGACAGAGGTATGCTGGTTCGTTCTACTCAGGTTCTACGGCAAGATAAAAAAACCACAAGTCATATAAACTAATCCGGAACAACCTCGGCGCGTATCAAATGCTTTATATGTCCTAGGCAGCAATCAGCAAATGCGGATCCTTGAAGTTATGGGGAGGAAGTGGGGAAGGCTGTTAGTGAACGCATGTGCCGGTGACTGAACGTGAGGCAAAACTGCGACGCGTCCTTCTACGCATCTTCTACACAGCTTCCGGCTCACTTTCACGCAGCCATGGAAAGTGGCAGGATAGTGCAAGCGCCATTGTTCAACTCCAAGCCCGGGCAGCGAAGCAAAGCGCAAAGTGCATCAGCATGCGCAGCCGGGGCAGCATGGCTCACATCTTTCCCAAGTGAGTGGAGAAGGATGTGAAAGGCGACAGGCAGAAATTTAAAAAAAGACGGAGCAATTACCAGAGCGCACGGGTGCGTTTCATTTTTTTTTTTTTTTTCCTTAAAAGCTTTGGTGCCCAACTACCGGGCACCAAAGCCGCCACTGCGTACATAAAGCGCAGATGCTGTATCTACGTAAAATTCTTTCTCTGCGATTGAGAAAACTCCGGTTACCAGGATCTAGCCATGGTGTATGTGGTAGGGATAGAAAAAACCACGTTCCCCCGATAAGATACACACGCACGCACGCACGCACGCACGCACGCACAGTAGTAGTGGTTGAAAGAGGTAAGGAAGTGGACTGGGGATATTTTGAACTCATCTGGGAGTTCACCTGCGTTCAGCCCAGTCCGGAAATGGGAATATAGTGGGGGAGAATAGGATAGCGTACAGAAAAGTAAGGATTACAAGTTGGTGAAAACGAGTAGAGCAGAGTGGTTCCACTGTGGTCGGTCCCGTGGTACACCACACACCTCGAACACTGCTTTGGTGTCATGTCCGGGAGACGAGGAGCCTCGACGGGAGCGGTGGAGCGCAGCGGCGAGCTTGCTGTGAAGAGGAGCGAAGTCTGCGGCGGTTCTGACCGCCTCGGAGTATGCTGGCGACGACTGAGGCGACATAGGGGTACTGCGCAGCGGGAGCTTGCGCTCGACGGCCCGCACCAGCAACACGCACTCAGGGGAAAATCCACACCCAGGCCAACATTCCGCGTGGACAACGGGCAGCCGATCCGAAGTCCCGACGAAGCGGACGAGTGCGTAGACACGTCCGTCCTGCTCGGAACTGAACTTCCACGCACGCAGACGCACACGCGCACACGTGCATGTTATCTTGGTCATCATTCATGCACGTTCCTCTCTTCTGCCTCTCCAGCGTCCTTTCCCCTTCCTCCTTCTCGTCTACCCTCTCCCACTCCCATCGCCCGGTTTCCCATTCTACACCGAATAACACCAACTGTGACAAGCGCCATGAAGAATACTGGAAAATTCCTCGTGCGCGCACACGATACTGTGCTCAAATGCTTGCGCATGCGTTGCCTTCTATACTAAATTCATTAGGTCCCGAACTACAGATCGTGTTTCTTGCGTGTGTGCGTGAGCGCGTGCGTGCGTGTGGGTGTGCGTGTGTGTGCGTGGAAAAGAGGAAAAGGAACAAAAAAGAACAAAAAAAACTGAAACACGCGCGAGGACAAACACGCGCTCATTTGTGCGTTGTACAAGCGTTGGCTCCTCTTGGTTGTTGCTGGTTTCATTGTGTTTTTTTTTCTTTTTGTTCCTTTTCCCTCTTACTGTATAGCGATGTACCCTGTATGCTCAGCTGCATAGTGAACTTTTGTTGATTTTATACGAATGTCGATTTCCCTAGAGGGTACGGACATGGTGAAGCCGATCCTGGGAAGGCTTTTTGTCCTTGCTCCCAACATCGTGGAGAAGCATGTTGAATAAAGCATGATTTGAGTTTTACTCGATTTCTTTTGACCTCTCCTCTTCCTCCTTCTCCTCATATCCTTTTCCTTTCACTCCTCCCGTTACTGACACCTCTGACTTTCCCCTCTTTTCTCTTCGTTCTTCAGGGGCCTTTTAAATGTTCTGGCAAAGTGCAGAAAATGGCCAGCGTCGATATGGAGCGCGCTCAACGGCTCGAAACACAAGTAGTGCCCGCTAAGTGATTCCCCGTAGTAAATGAATATAAATCATCGTTATAACTGAATTGCATTATTCGCATTCTAGGTTTATTTGATGTGTTTCATAATCCCCTCTTTCAGTAAGGTATAAAGAGTACATCGTACTCGTTTTTAATGAAGCGTCGCCTGTAACAGAACATTGGTTGTAACGAAGTCAGTTTCCTGGTCCGGTAACTTCGTTATATCGATGGATTAGTATGTATTATATACTTCGGCAATGATCGGGGATTTGTTTCGAACACTTACCAGCGGAAATTTAGGCGGTTTGACGTAAAGATTAAAGATCACCGTGCGGTGCACAGTACTCGCAGAGATACCACGACAGCATAACCTTTTCCACCAAGTCGGTCTTGGAGTGGCATCTACGTGTTTTCGAATGTATTTACCCTTTTTTTCTCATCCTTATGCTCTTGTGTGCCCTGTACCACGTGGTATGGGAGTTCCTGCAATCCCCAACCCTCAGCCCTAACCACAACCCTACATATGAGCAGTGAGTGGAGGTGCTGACCATCTCCGTTCTCTCAGTCCAGCCGCCGATTGGGGGACAGGGCACGGACGGCCAGCACGGTCCGAGGAAACTCGGACCAAAGACGCCTCCCACCGTACAGGTGCCCTAATACCAGCACCTCGACTCAGACAAATAAAGTTTACTCCTCATCATTCTAATCTTGTCATCTTCAAAAAAGCGCTACACCGTAGAATGTTGAAACAATGCTGGTCAGCCGTCTCATGCGTCAGACGTGTTTTCGCGGTTGCCCGGGTGGAGTTCTAACCGTTCATTTCTTCCCGCTGCGTCCCCTAGCTCTCAGCCGTAGCGGTTGTCTAACGGCATCTGATGGCGGAAAGGAGAAGCCACGAGCACGAGGAGAAGCACGCGGTTTGTTTGATCAGGGAACGATGTGCTGACCAATTATTCGGCCCTAGTATAGTGCCTAGAATATACTGGCTGCGAACTGCTTGTGCGTGCGTGAGTCATAAGGTGGACACCCTTGTGTCGTGCTCCTAACGTGCCACGGTGGATGAATACGACAACGAAGCTCTGGCCACGCGAGCCGTGCGCGTGCAGGTGCGTGGAATGAACGGTGGCAAGAGAACGCCAGTGACGCGCTGCCTCGTTCCTTTTCTAGCTGAGTGCGACACGTAAAATATGTTTGGATACCAGCCACCGACGTCTGTCTGGTTATTCTATGCCACACTTCTAATACACATGCGAAAAAATAAAACACACGTAACAGTACTGGGATTCGAACCCATGCTCTGCAGGTGCAGAAGTAATCATAAGTAGAGACCGGAACTTTAGGCATGAAAAATTAAGGTTTTGGGCGCCTGTAATAGGCACTGAAAATGGTCATTTAGGCATGTATAGGCATGAAACACTATCGCTTAGGCATAAATAGACCCGATTCGTATTTACTTCAGCAGCGTCTCAAGTTCTTCACACTCGAGTATATCTCCAGTACCTACAAAGGCTACACACATGTTTATGCGGATGGTTCGGTGCGCCCGGGCTCATCCGCCATCGGCGTGTGGATCCCAGCTGCCCGGTGCACTATCCAAAGAAAACTTAGCCACGAAACATCCTCGACTGCTACCGAACTGGCAGCTGTAAGAGCTGCACTTCACTACATCAGCAGACATCATGCCCAGCAATGGGTAATATTCCTCGACTCTCGCAGCGCCTTACAAGCCCTCCGAAATCTTCACAACCACAGTCAGCTTGTATATGAAATCGGCGAAATTCACACAATGGCAGTGCGCGAAGGTCATGACATCTATCTTCAGTGGCTGCCTGGTCACTCGGGCATACAAGGCAATATTAGATCTGATGCAGCCGCCAGCGCAGGTCACTTTATGAGCAGTACGACCCAGCTTCCTTTCTCCCGAGAAGACAGCAACGCCCTTATCCTCGCAAATCGATGGACTGCACAAATGTCGGAGTGGCAGGACCCTCACCACAGGTATCTACCACTGCAGGCTATTGACCCGCACTGCAACTTCCGCTTTCCACGCGGCATCAACAAGCGGTGTGAAGGAGTGTTGCACCGACTACAACTGAATGTAGCATTTACTCGGAGTTTCAAGTTCAAGATAGGTTGGGACGATTCCCCTCTGTGCCGGACTTGCGCTGTGCGTGAGACTGTCGATCACTTGCTGTGCGTCTGCCCTCGATTCGCTGCTGCGCGGAAAACTGCAGCGACCTCCCTCTCTCGTGTACGCCATGGAGGCAGTCTGGAACTTCGTCATTTCCTTGGGCCCTGGGCCAATACTGCTGACAGTACCTTAGGTACAAAAGTTCTACTCCAGTTCCTACGAGACACTGAACTAGACAAATTTCTCTAGATCACAGACAAAGCAAGTGCGTCGCGATATCTACCCTTTCGCACTGTGGCGTTCATCTATTTACTTTGCTTGTGTTGGTGTCACTGGCGTTCATCTATTTATTTTTCTTGGGTTGGTGTTGTTACTCTTTTTTTCGCGTCGTTTACTTTTCATTTTGTTTCAGTGTTTACATTAACGATTCTCTTTTCAATTGTATTTTCATGTCCGGACTCTGCTGGCAGCATTCTCTTGTTTTTACTTTACTTTTTTTTTCAACGCTTCTTGTTTGTCTTCTTCCTGCTGTAAGCCTAATGTCTAATATTCACCACTCATCAACGTAGTCACCTACCATCTGGTGTAGCAAGCCTTGTCCCTAACAGGGCTGACCTCACCAGTTCACATTAAAGAGCCTTCTCTCTCGACAAATGTTTGACTTCTGATAAAATAGCGGACAGAAATTGTGCCGTGGGAAAGTAATTTAAATTTTCTGATAGGCCACACAAATGTCGCTATTTTAACACATTTACTTAAAACGGAGGGTGATTCGACCCTGAAAGAAAGGCTTAACCACCATCACAAGCCAACCCCATCTCAATATTTTACGGCTTGAAGTTGTACCTCATGTCAGTCGATATTTTTGTGCGAAATCGGTCTTGCCCTAGAAGCCGCCGAGTCCCAAGGGATATTTGCCGACGTATGGGGGAGGGTGAATCTAACGCTTTTTTTTTACTGGTGTATAATGAAGTTCTCGCTGATTGACTTAACTGACTGACTGACTGCGCGAAAGAAGAACGCTCCGCGTCTCCTGAGGTTGGAGCAGCTTGCTTGTACTTTGGAACGCTTCATGATCGAATTCCATCTGGATTGCCAGAATGTTTGCCGCTCAGAACTTTTGGTTCTTTCAACATAGAAAATCCTGGAATTTTACGTGAGAGACAGATTTAAGCTGCGGGAGGGCTCTGCGAGCAACCGCTCAGCCTTCGGGGATGGCGGTGGCGAACATGCAACAGACCTTCAAAATGTGCTCAGCAGTCTGAGTCAGAGCGCTGCATACGTTCTTAGCCGCTGGATGCTTTCTGTGAAGAATGTGAAATAAGTACACAGGTGTGCCAAGTCACGTTACGTGCAGGGTCGTGTAGAATAGTTTGGGTTACGACGCTTTTGTTGACCGAAAATCCGTTTATACCACCGAAGTGTTTGTTGTAGTAGCTTTCCGCACTTAGCCGGCTTCGGG
Organism: Haemaphysalis longicornis; assembly: GCF_048455015.1. Classification (NCBI taxonomy): domain Eukaryota; kingdom Metazoa; phylum Arthropoda; class Arachnida; order Ixodida; family Ixodidae; genus Haemaphysalis; species Haemaphysalis longicornis. Next base: position 18,957,359 of record NW_027526422.1, read on the forward strand.
TAACGAGGGGCTCTGGTAGAAGAGACACAATAGGAACTGGTCCTTGAAGACACGAACGCGCTTCGAAATACGCTACTTTGACTGCAGCTGCTTACTCGTTGACAGAACATAACGACATCCTGAGATCTTCACAACTCTACTCAATCCCATTGATAGTGCAGTAAATTGCGAGAATTACGGATAAATAACTAAGCCATCCTGTCCTGCAGAAGTGGACGGCTCGCGAAGCTGACGAGGATAACGCCATTCGGTACTATGCACTATATACAAATTAACGAACCTGCCCTCAACAACCGAGTCGTTGTGCGCTGTATCCGAATAATGCGGCGACGCCGTCACCTCAAGGAAACGACCCCAATGCCAGACCCACCAGTGCCCGAGAACATCCCGCGAGGCCTCTGGGTCCTACACAAGGCCCGCTCCGGCACAGCGGTTACTCCTGACGTCCGCGGCCGATGGACCTTGTACCGACGTTTCGGCAGAAAGAGACCAGAGGGGCTTTATACACCGGTCTTGTCCAAGCCCCACAGGCGAAAAAAATAACTTCTCGAGTTTGTATAGTTCGCTGCAACCGGCACCAGGAACGGCAAAAAACTAAAGGCGAAGAATATAGACCGTTGCTGTGATAAATTGGACGTTCGCCTAATGTAAACAAAGAAAAATTCAGTGCCCTTCAATTCTGTGAAGAAGGATGACCCACGGAGATTGGCGCAGACAAAGAAGTGCACAAAACAAACACGTAGTGGAAACTCGCTGTGGCGATAGAGTCGTCCTAGCGCATAATTTCAGTATTTTTACAAGACACCTCAATTAGGTCGAGATGTACAGAACATTTATTTATTTATTTATTTATTTATTTATTTATTTATTTATTTATTTATTTATTTATTTATTTATTTATTTATTTATTTGGATACCCTCAGGGCCCAAAGGGCGTTACAGAGGGGAGCGGGTTACATCTTGTGTAACATAAAAGAAACAAAAGCAGCATCACAAACACAAGCTGAAAAAAGCAACGTAAAGATAAGAAATCACCACAACAGGTTGCTTACAGCAGATCGGAACGCAGCCTCATCCTTTATCGCAGCAACAGATGAAGGAAGGCGGTTCCAACTAACACAAGTGCTGGGGATAAACGAATTATGAAAATGCTTCGTATGGCCGGATGGAACGTTCACTTTGTACAGATGATCAATGCGTGCCGAAGTGTAAGATGGAGAAGATAGTAGCTGTTGTTTTAGAATGGGATTTTTGTGATATATTTTATGAAAAAGACACAACCGAAATAATTTCCTCCGATGGTCCAGCAGTGGTAAAGAAAGACTTAATTTCATGGCCGTAACGCTTGATGTGCGGTGATAATTGGAAAGAATGAAGCGCGACGCGCGATTTTGAACTTTCTCTATTTCTGCGATGAGTGATTCTTGACCGGGGTCCCACACAGAAGCCGCATACTCTAATTTTGAACGAACGAGACATTTGTAAAGAAGTAATTTTAGGGAACTAGGAGCCATATAAAAATTTCGCCGGAGGTAGCCTAACATACGATTAGCATTACTTACTACATAATCAATGTGAAGTTTCCACGATAGGTTAGATGTTAAGTGTACACCAAGGTATTTATAACACTGGACTGTTTCGAGAGGGACGTCGTTAAGAAAGTAGTTAGGTGCAGCAGAGTTAGTTCGAGAAACGCGCATGCATTTGCATTTATTAATGTTAAGATTCATTTTCCACAACTTACACCATTCCATAACATTCCATAACTTGGTTAATATCGGACTGTAAAGTGTTAATATCAGATGTATTAGTTATTTCCCGATAAATTACACAATCATCAGCAAAAAGGCGGACTGATGAACGGATGTTAGTTGGCAAGTCATTAATGTAGATCAAAAAAAGTAAGGGCCCCAACACAGAGCCTTGAGGAACACCTGAGTGAACGGCAGACAAACGAGAATCAAAGTTATTTACAGTAACAAATTGTGAACGGTTAGTTAGGAACATTTACAAGAAAGCTGGCTTGGCCACGATATTAAATTTTGTCGACGCGATTTTTGTTGATGCGACTCAATTTTGACGCTTGGTTTCCGCTTCCCGCTCTCGAAACTCGGGATTCGGGCGTGCTCCCGCTGCCTCTCTGGCGGGCTCCCGCTGCCGCCCGGGAGTTCTCTGGCTCTGGCAGCGGGAGCTTCCCTGACGAGCTCCCGCTGCCGCTCGCGCCGTGCTTAGTCCATTGGGCGCTGAGCTCATGATTCGGCAAGAGAGAGAGAGAAAAGTCTTTATTGAGCCCAAATGAGAAGACTGGTCTTATGTTTTCTTTCTTGCAAGGTCTCGGCCGACCCCATGGGAGTCAGCGGCCTCCCTTGAAAGGACCCGTTGAAAGGACGCGCGCCATCGATATACCCTCTTCTGCCCCGGTGTATTGATCTTCCTCCGTTGGACCTGGATGTCCGTTGGAATCATCCGCAGATCATACAAGTGCGCACTGTGCCTTCCCCAAAACACATCCACCTCGCTACTCCTTCAACTCGGTATCCTACAGGTTTTCCCGCTCAATTTAATCCAATCGCCACCCAGTTTAATCCTTGCGCCAGCCAGTTTAATTCAAGCGCCATCTAATTTAATCCAAGTGCCAACCAATTTAATCCGGTCGCCAAACAAATTAATCCAGCTGCCAGAAGGTTGTTCAGGAGTGTTTTTGACGAAAATAGGCGCACCTTTGCGGACTTTGTTGCGCGCGGTATGCTGGAAACGTGGTGCTTCTTGATCCATTATGTGCAAAATATCTTATGCGCGCAGCTTAATGCACATTTACTAACACGTGCCGACCAAGAGAATGGTCTTGTTTGATAGCTACGTTGTTTAAAAAGAGCGCCAATTAACCTACTTACTTTTCGCAAGTGCCCAGTTTGACCAAGGAAATGACGAAAGCCAGTCGGTTGCTAGAGAGATTTGGAGGGACGTCTGGTGTCAAGGATAAAAAGCCAGTCGTATAAACTTAGTGTGAAAGGCAAAGATATAGAGAGCGTTTATTTTGGCTGGACATTCAGAGCACATTTTCGCAACTTTTGCGCCTGAATATAGTACATCATCTGTTAGGGCTGATGCATTCGCCGTATGCACAAAGGGTGTTGACCTGGAGCTTGAGGCTCTTGGTAACTACAGTACACGTTGGTAACGAGTGCGGGGAACCTGCAAGCTAAGCAGCAGGAGTGTGGTTTTGTAGCCGAATAAAAAGTGATACGGATTCTTTATTCATCACTGCTTTTGAGGCCGAAGCGATGCGCATTGCGACCATTAATGGTCCACATTTCAAACAGATACTAGCCGCTTCCAACATACACAAGTAACCCAACAGACCCGACAATTTGTTTTCGCATGAATTTGCGTTACAAACTCATGAACTCACAGCCCTCCTTATTAAACAAAGTTCAGAAACATAATAATTTTCGCCAACGGTTGTCAAACACACAGATTAAAAATGTCCTGTTAGAGCAGTTAATTGCGTAAAGGTATAATCTACCGAAGCATGAAATAAATCGTTGCTGCGAAATTGTAGATATCTATGCTGAAATGCGTCTGTTTCGGGTATATTTGGTTGTCCGTTCACTCCCTGTACTGCACGGAAAAACTCGCGAGTGCTGTGATACCATATCCTGTGGGAAAATTTCGTTCTGTATTCTTTTTTTTTTGTGCAGAGTAGCCGCACATTGAGCGTTTGAAAACCATGACTGTAAATCTATTCTCTGCAGCTTTTTTTGTTACTTTTGGTTTGTTTTTGTACACTCGACTGCAAGTGTGCAGTTTAATATACTGTGCCCGCACGCTACCTGCCACCTGGAGCGGGGGCCCTAGTCAGGCTTCAAGACTGTAGCCTCTGCTCCCCTTTCTGTATGGAAAGAAACAATAAAGAAAGAAAGAAAACATATTGCGCAAAATTACGTGTAGTTGCCGCTTGCACTGCAGTGCAGGGACAGTTTTACAATGGGAGGGATTTGCAATGCCAGGTGGGGGGGTGTTTGCGGTGTGGGTCGTTTCGGGATCCGTTGGTGACCTAGAAGTGAACGCGCTGTATCACTTGTGAAGACAGGATGGGTCATTTGAAAGAAGAGTGCTACTCCCCATGTAAGGCGCATGCACGCTGCGCGAGTGGCCAAAGCTGAACTCCGCGCTGCAGAAAGGGCTTCCGATTCTCCTACTAACCTCCTCGCGTCCTTGCTCACTCATTCGGTAGTTGTTTCACATTTTATGCGCTCGACGGATCTCTCGGGAAGTGGTTGTGTCATTTATTTTTTGTACTCTCTTTCGTTTTGCATTGCAAAACTGTCCCCTGCACTGCAAAATTACACGTAATCTTACGCAATATGTCTTATAACAAACTCATATGAAAACGAATTGTCGAGTCTGTTGTGTTACTTGTGTATGTTGGAAGCGGTAGCATTTCGGCTGGCGTACCCGCAAATTTTCCCGCCATTTTTTCGCGGGGCTACCATGGTTGCCAGACCAGGAGTGCCCTCTGTTGATTAGCTCGCATCATACATTCGCGGGTACTACAAACGTATTGGAGCCCGTAAAGGCCCCGGATCTGTCAGACCGTTCTTCTGCTTACAAACCTCTGCGCACTCGCGCCGCGGGCTCGGGCTCGAGCCCGGGTTTGTTATTTTTTCGCTTCGTCCCCACGGGAGGTACTACAAACGTATTGGGGCCCGTAAAGGCCGCGGATCTCTCAGCCCGCTCTGGTTTCAAACCCCTGCGCGCTCGCGGCTCGGGCTCGGGCCCAGGTTCGTTCTTTTTTTTTTTTTTCGCTTCACCCCTATAGTGGGAGCGACTACAAACGTATGGGGCCCGTAAAGGCAGTCCGTAAAGGGGAGGACAGTCCTGGTCTGGCAACCATGGTAGACCCGCGAAAAAATGGCGGGAAAATTTGCGGGTACGCCAGCCGAAATGCTACCGCTGTGGTTACCAAGAGCCTCAAGCTCCAGGTCAACACCCTTTGTGCATACGGCGAATACATCAGCCTTAACAGGTTCAGGCGCAAAAGTTGCGAAAACGGGCTCTGAATGTTAATTCAAAACATGGTCACCCCATCTGGCGCTTTGCCGCTTCCATGGCATCACCGTTTGTTCCTGGTCAAAACAATGATGTTGGCATACTGCTGGGGACAAAAATGGTAAGGTCGAAGGGGGGCTGTTACGAAACAATGGAAAACAAGAGCAGGAGTTCACGCCATGTGAGCAGGAAGCCTTTGCGCTCCCGAACAACGCATAGTGGCAAGGACATTAGCAGGCATCTCTACGAGCTCACAGGCGGGCGTTGGAACGAAAACAGACACAGGACACGTGAGCACACGCGCCGCTGCACACACAGAGTGAGTTGTTGCACCGGCAACTCGCTCCGCCGAGCAATGCACTCGAGGCACGTTGTGCGCACGACCTACCTGGAAATTACAGAGCACTGCCGACTCGGTCGCAGAACACTTCCGTTGCCCCATCCACAGCTAACAAAGACCCAGGAAACTACGTTCCCTCGTGCAAACCAACACGTATCCCCACCCAACTCGGATGCACGTGATGTTCCGAATCAACACGAAGCCCAAGGCAAATTCTGTACGCAGCCGGGAACACTTCGGCACGCTATCCCTGAATGCACCCAGAACCACGATTTTTAACATCCACGCCGTCCCGATTCCCCCGAGCACTGGGAAACGCTGCTGTCCAGCTCTCTCCTTTGCTATCGGCCTCTGCTGGTTGAGAGAAAGGTAGCGTCCAGGACGGCACATGGCTCACTCACTGCACGGGCACGGACTCACCAGAACGCCCGAGCCCGAAGCGGTTTATCGGCTGGCCTGGGCCGCGGGCCTGCGCCGGTCTCGTTCTCCAAGCGGTGGGCCCGGGCCGGGCTCAGGCTTGAACTAATGGGCCTGGCCGTTACTATTAGTGCGTAGCATTCTTTTCCGATTACCCCCACAGCCAGGAGTGTGTAGCGCCCTGCATTTCCACAAAAATGCAGATTTCGCGAAAGTTCCAAATGTAATCGTTAGAATAACGTAAATATAGATGATTGGTAGAACGAAATTTTGAAAAAACAATTACGGAAAATGTCAAAACGTGCACCGCATGGCATTTCCACAATAATGCAAATTTCGCTAACGTTTCCCTGTAATCGTTATAATCGCGTAAATGGAGATAATTGGTTGAACAAAAGCTTGAAAAACTAAAAAATCAGGAAAATATAAAATAATCACGGGAAATGGCGAACTGTGTAACGCCCTGCATTTCCACAATATTGCAGATTTCGCGAATGTTCCAAATGTAATTTTTAAAGTAACGTAAATTGAGGTAATTGGTAGGGCGAAATTCTGAAAAAGTACAAAATACCAAAACTATAAAAAATTACGGAAACTGTCAAAACGTATAACGCATGGCATTTCCACAATATTCAAGATTTCGCGAAAGTTTGACCTGTGATCGTTATAATAGCGTAATTGGAGATAATTGGTCGGACAGGATTTAGAAAAAAACAAAAGTTTGGCTAAAAAAACTCACACTCAAGACAGGCGGCATAAGATTGCTACGCATTAGTAGATAATTATCCGAATTTCGGCAGACTTTTTCCGACGTGATGTGTAGAGCAGCGCATTGAAAGGAATATTGCGAGTTTATTTTCAGGCGCCTCTTGCCGTTATTTCTATGCATTGTTGTAAGTAAAGTGGTGTGTTGCGAGGTCTTTTAGTCACTGTATTGTAATTGTAATGGTGCTTTATGTACTGCACAAACATTTTATATTGGGTGTATGACATACCAAAGATACGATTATAAGGAATGCTGTAGCGGGGAAGGGATTAATTGTACAACCCGGAACTCTGCGCCTATGTCTATGTAGAGGTGTATGTTACGTCGCATGCGACATCTAAAAGCAGCATTTCACATGTCCAGCCGCATCTTGATTGATGCCCCCATCGAAATGCGGCTTCCGTAGCCAGAATCGAGCTCGTGTGGTAGGCCGGCAACAGAACAGCTGAGCAACCACTGCAGGTAAAACACTTCAGTGCACGTTCAGTCATGAGTAAATGAAATGAGAACACGAAAATATGCACCAGAACACGCACAATCAAGGAATATGGGCAGTGTAGATAAAACAACGGCTCGCTAGTGGTATATTTGGAAAGACACATTTTCAATCTTTGTTATTATAATAAAGCCACGCGGCAATTTCACTTGCACGGGAGAAAATGGCAATTTTTGTGTGTTCTGGTTCATATTTTCGTGTTCGCGTCTCATTCGTCCATGAATGCACATACACGGGCATTGAAACGCAGATTGAAACGCACACCTCAAGACTGAACTTCTTTCTGCGCCGTCATATATGTATGATCCCGTATTGACCATCGCGATAAGGTATGCATTCCCCACTGCAACACTCACTTATTTTTTGCCTCTTTCATTCCCAAAACTGCTAACGAATGGAATCGCCTGCCCCCCGCAATAGCTAGTATAATCGATGTACCTTCATTTAAGATTGCCATTGAAAATTACTTTTGTTCCTTATGATTGCATTTAAGCTATTGGCTCTGTTATGTATGCTACTCGCATTTTTTTGTTGACCACTATTGTTTTTGTTGTTGTTGTTCCCAATGATTTGTTCACTTTTGTTTTTTCTGATGTTAATGCCAATGACCACTCCTCTCTGTAATGCCCTCTGGGCATTGAAGGTATTGAAATAAATAAAAAAATAATAAATTTCAGTATACCATCTTTTGGCCGATACAACCAGATGACATTGTCGAGAAAATGGTCATCAAAGGGGATGGTGTGTCTGATTTAAGAACACGAGATATGATTACCCCAATGTGACGTGAACTGAAGATGGTGGAAGCTAATTACGTGCATACTTAACCCTAAATTTTTGCATTTCAATCCATGACGTAGTATACAGCATAGATGCTTCGTATAAGTGCCCGTTACGAAGACACTCAACCAAACATGATAAACTAATTTCCTTCAGTGTATAGGCCCGGTGCTGGTCACGCACACTCGGGCCCTCCCTCAGCTTAAAAATAAATTACCGGGTCCGGATCTGGCCTGGGCTTAAGACGACGTTCCCGGGTCGGGCTCGGGCTTCATAAAGCAGGTTTGGGCCGGGCTCGGGCCTTAAAGTTCAGGCCAGTGCCGGGCTCTAGCTCCACTCCCACAATGCTCTGCTGAAAAAAAGAAGTTTTTTCTCGCTCTCTCAATCTGAGGTCTCAGTAGCGGATGATCTAAGCTGCTTCGCGCCTGGATTTTCTCTTTCATGTTCAGGCACCTAAGATGCAGCCTGTCTCGGAGTGTGCGAATGTTAATCTCTTCGCCTATCTAAAGCTGTTTATTTGTATTTTGACTAAAATATTTGGTCGAACGAAGACGGCAGGCGCAACAAGCAGAAAAATGTGGGCAGTCGCCGGGAGCACGGCCCTGACACGTGCCTTGTTCGAAGTCTGGCTTCCTGTTTGCTGACTACTAGTGCGTCAGTTTTCATTACAGACCCTTCTCTCTCTCTAGTGCATCACGGGTGGGTCACTAGAATATCTGGGTCCCTGGTCAGTAGGAGCAGCGGACCCATCCGTGCGTGACGAAATGCAGTTTACTAGCAGTTTGTGGGTCATAAGTCACCAAGGAGTAACCGTTCAACGATTACCAACCGGTGACTTTAGGGTGAGTCACTAGTAGTTTTTAGGCCACGGGTTACTATAGTAGGTGGTCCGCCCGTGGAATGCCGGTGACTCATTGGTAGTTCACTACTGCTCGGTAACCTCAGTAACCAATAAACCAAACGTTGGACCCCCATTGGTCATCTCTAATTGGCCGTTGAGTCTGGTTGGCTGCCACCGAAGGACAACCTGCGACCCACCAATTGCTAGAGTGATCCACCGGCGTGCACCTACCAGTAACTGCGGAACTGAATTAATGTCTGGAGTGGGGCCAGTTGGTTCATTATGAACTGAAGCAAAACAGCGCGAAAAAACGAAGGACGAGGGAGAACACACACACGAGCGCTGTGTGTGTGTTCTCCCTCGTCCTTCGTTTTTTCGCGCTGTTTTGCTTCAGTTAACTGCGGAAGTTTATTTTCTGGGTGGCTCCTGTGACAGACAGACAGACAGACAGACAGACAGACAGACAGACAGACAGACAGACAGACAGACAGACAGACAGATGGACGGTCGCACGGACGGACGGACGGACGGACGGATGGACGGATGGATGGATGGACGGATGGATGGATGGATGGATGGATGGATGGATGGATGGATGGATGGATGGATGGATGGATGGATGGATGGATGGATGGAGGTGCTGGACTTCCATGATGGAAGCCCTTGTCCCGAAAGTGTCGGGTTTTGGGTTGCTTCGAATGAAGGGCAAGTCCATAATACTAAGTGGTTCATGTCAACTACTTCGGCAGGAGCTGTACACAAGGGGCAGGTGTCGGTGAACAGGGCATGGTAGCGCGGGGACCACGCCCTAATCACCGCTGTAGGGAGGGTCACTCCAACACGAAGTCCGCCCAGAAAGACCTCCTCCCAGCGAGCTAGTCTGTATACTGGGGAGGTCTGTTCCACGCGCTGGGGTGAGGGCCGACGAGGGCACGCGTGGAGCGACTCAGATCTTCCCTCGGTTGGGGAAAAGTTTCTCCTGTGGCTATTTTAAGCAACCGCAGTGGCCGTGGAATAAAGGCCACCTTAATAAAGGTGGGGTGGAAGGCATTATCTACAACAATGGGATTTTTTTTTGTGTGTGCTGAGAAGGTATGCTAGCCAGCCCAAACCCCAGCGATCACCTTCGGCTGGTCCAAAAGGCCCGCCAGGCAGCGACCGCCCAGGGCCTTTTGGACTAACAAGACCTCCCATCGCCATGGGTCCACAAATGAACTAACCTTTAGCCCAAATGCAGTTTACTCCTTTTACCCGTAATCACTGCATTCATCTGATCCAAGCGAAAGTGAGGGCGCCTACAACTAAATGTACTGTTGGGAAGCTTACTTAAATGTATACATCTGGTCCAATCACGCGTGCAGGTGCGAATTAATCAGAAAGACCTTGCATTAGCCACGCGTGGGCACGTGCCACAACACGCAGAAGAAGAAGAAGAAGAAGCAGAAACAGGACGTGATCGTGCTTGCCTGCATCGGCACGCTGCTCTTCGCCCACCGGCACCTCTCCCCCCACCGGGTAAGAACTTGGGCACCTGAGCTGGACCCGAGGTCACCGCTAACGATGTTCAAGGCCCGCGTCCGAGCGCCTTCTCCCGACTCCAGCAGCAGTTCGAGCTCCAGCTCGGACTCTTCCGAAAGCAGCACTGCGACTGCCTCCTTGCCCAGCAAAGGCCCAAAGCAGGTCGAGCGCGTCAGGGAAGTCCGCCCACCGAAGCCGTCGATCGGGCCGGGCACGCTGTTGCATTCGTCCATTTCGGGCCCCGCGGCGATCTTCCCCGCCGACTATCCCATTGTCCGGGCGCCCATTGAAGACATGCGCCGCCTCCTGGGCTACGAGCCTCCTCCGCGCCGCTCCGCTCTCGACCTGCGGCTCCACGAGCGCCGCAAGAGGCGCACAGAGCTCGGCCGCATCCGCGACAGCTTCGCGCAAATGTGGTTCATCTGCCTGCTCACACTGGCCGCCATCTCCGTCCCCGCCGGCCTGGTCATCGCGCCTTTTATCATTCCCGCATCCGAGAGGCTTAGCACCGCTCAGCCATACACGCCACCGAGCACGCCCTACCCCTGGACCAACGTGTCACCGCAGTGCCTGCGGGAGGTCAAGCTCAACGACGTCATCAAACACCTGCGCGTGCGCAGTCCGTCGCAGCAGCTTCCGCCCAGGCAGCACCCGGGAGACCTGATCTGCCTGTTCAACAACAGTCGCTTTCGCAAGGCCCAGTCCCAGTACGACTACGTGCCGCAGACGATGCCGCTGCCGCTGTGCAACAGCCTGCTCTACTGGTCCGTCGCCTTCACCGAGGGCCGCGTCCACAACCGGGTGCCCGAGTTCGACATGCACCACGGGGTCTGGCAGCTGCACAAGCTGGTGCCACTGCTCGCCCAAAGCGGCTCGCTGCCCAAGCTCCTCGTCGCCGTGGGAGGCCACGCCGAGGACAGCGCGCACTTCTCCAGGTTCGCCCGCTACGGCGAGCTCTTCGCGGTGTTTGCCGCCACCCTGATGCGCTTCAGCGCCAAGCACAAGTTCGGGGGCGCCGTGATTCACTGGGTGGACATGGGAGGCGCTTGCGGCTCGCCCAAAGACGTCGCTACAGTGGCGGGCCTGCTGGGGGCCATCAACAAACTGCGCAACATCAACGAGGGCCAATACGCCACAGGCGTCATCGTGCCTGCCCACCTACCGCTTGCCGACCAAGTAACGCGCGCGGCCGTCCGGTACGCAGCTACCTTCGTCATCTACGAGACGCATCTGCTGCACCAGACAGACGTCGTGAGCATGTGCATGTCAGCCACGGCCGAGTCAGTGACGCTAATCCAAGTCATGGCAGCGATCCCCCCGGTGGCGCCAGGTGTCGTGACCAGGCTGTGCGTATCGTTCACGGCAGGTGTGCCTACGTCGCGGGCGTATTCCGTCGGAGCTGTTCCCACCGTGGTGCCGAACTTCGTGCCCTTGGCGAGCGTCAGCCAGTTACCGTGGAAGGTGGCCGTGTACGAGTTCTGCTCCCTCCGGTCGCAGGCAGCTGTGCCACCGTACGGCCAGTGGAGTGCGTACTCCAACCCGTCCAGCTGTAGCGGCATCGAGAAGCGGATTGTAAATACGACCATCGACGAGACGACGCTTCCCAGCGGCGTAGTCGTGCCCGCCTTAACGGAAGTAGCCGACTACTACGGATTCTTGTCGGCGGCCTCAATTCAGGCGCAGTACGCCGCCACGTCCACTTATCCCGACTCAAGGTGCGCCGCTGTGTACGACTTGGATTTCGACGCGGAGGCGGCCCTGTTAGGTTGCACCGTTCCGAACGTACAGCTTACACGAATCATAGAAATAGAGGACGGATTGAGGTGACCCCGTAGCGCCTGCCGAGCCATGTTCGGTCGGGCAAACAACAGTGTACGTGTAGGCATTCCCGACCTAGAGTGTGGACTGGTTGCTGTACGGTGCTTGGTTTCTTCATATTTTTCCTTTGATGTTCTTCGGTCTAAACCCCCGTTACTTCTCTACAATGTGCTATGAACGGTTTCGCTTGCCAGAGCGCCAGATTGGTATCGACTTGCATGTAGTACTCACTGCGAACGCATCTATTGAGAGCAGCTGCTGGACGGCACGATGTCAGGCATATTTGCTTAGTGGCTGTGCCCAAACAATGCGTGCTGGAATTGCGCCAATATAAGAAGAGGCTACACTTTACCGTCTCCACGCATTTTATTGCGTTTGATTCCAAGTGACTAATTATTCGAGATATTGTGTGCGGTTCGCTTGCATAGTACGTTGTGTGATTAGTGATTACCTCACCCCCTTCACTAGCATTCCTTTGCCTCTCCGTCCCAGCTTCGCATCCGTGCCACCCTTACACAGTTTATGCCGCGCTACGCGGCTCGCCTGACACGCTGCCAACTGTTTACACCCGTTGGAATCGCACGACATGCGCACATGGAAGCTAGCGCTGTACCTTAGCGCAGCCAAACATATAAAGGGAACACTGAAAATACGGCAAAGGCGGCCAGAATATTGAGCCTCGGAGGTAAGGGAAATGAAAGCGTCCAGTCGTAGCTTCGTTGATTGGACCTATTGGCGGGGAGATGCTTGAGTGGCGGACCCTGGCTCTGACGTCAGCTTAGGGACTCGCGCCGCTGTCGTCTGCTACACTGCGCTTGAGGGGCAGCAGTGCCTGTGCTAGAAATTACCCGCTTTGATGCTTTAGTGCATTAACAAGCGCATTTTAGTCATTTAGTTATTTTTGCCAGCTTCTGACACATCCGAATAATTTAAAGCTGTATCTCCAAGTTTGCAACACATGAGGAGAGAGAGAGAGAACAACTTTGTTCAGAGCATCGGTCAGAAGATCGTGTGTAACTCGCCTTTTCTAGCTTATTTGCGAGATTAAGCGCTCAGAGCTCCTCGATAAGTACTCAAAATGCGTGGGCTGTATGCGGTATTTTTGAGATGCTCTTACGAAGACTCAACAGTCTAATGCACGTCTAATGCTACGTACCAAGCAGTGGGACCATACACGCGCATCGCTCGGCAGAAAATAATGCGGCTGTCTTCTATTTCTTTCGTTGTTAACTTGTATCAGATTAATGCTTTATTTTCTGTGCCCAACGCACACTTTCTTTTTCACCTTCACAAACGTCTATAGGTTTGGGGATGTTTGGGAGGCTTACAAAGATCGCGTGGATATTTTCTTCAGGCTGTATGGCGTACATTTCCTTAACAAATTGGCTGCTCGTTATGGCTGCGTGCAAGAAGGTGCACATCCGCAGCGTGCGTTGTTTATTTACATGCAAAATAGAATGAGAAGGTTTGTGCTAAACCACCGCGATCGCGCCCCAGACAACGTTGTCCAGAGTATACTCAGGTCACACGTGACGTGCTCTCACAGGGTGCAAGTTTCCCACCAGCAAGTCGACGTTCCCGCACGGAATGTGGGCGGATGGCACGTCAGGACACACAGGCCGACATGACTGGCATCTTGATCCCCGTGCTTTTTGCGGCCATAAGGGCTCTGCTGCGTGCCAACCCCTCCTACGAACGTATTCCGGAAGTAGAAGCCGCAAAACCAGATATTCGCAAACCTTAGTCGCACATCTGGCGCGTTGTAAAGGGCATGGGCAACAATATCTCGCAGCTACACCCATTCAGTGCGCTATCGCTGCACGAAAACATTTCCCAGATGGAAGCAACTGAACAGTACCGCAAGCTCCTGTCAGCAAGCTCGTCGACGCAGATGGGCTCACAGTTCAACGATATCGTTCCTCCGCCAGCTGCTGCACCCGCCTTGGATCTTCCATTACAATAGAGGAACTCAACGCAGCGATTTCCGATGTCAGAAAATGCTCCTCTCCTGGTTATGACGAAATTACCTACGACGCAAATTCTCATCTATCTCAGCACTCCCGTCTACGTCTTCTAGAATATTATAATAGAGCATGTCTACATGGCATCGTCTCCCCTGGTTGGAAACTGGCGAAAATCACCGCTGTCTTAATACCTGGAAAACCACCGACAAGCTACAACTCCTTTCGACCGATAGCCTTGCTCAGTTGCGTTGGGAAATTAATGGAAAAGATGATTTTTAACAGGGTCACTTGGTATGAAATCCAAAAAACTTTATGCACCTCAAATAAACGGATTTCCGCAAAACAGATCGGCTATTGACAACATCATTGCCCTTGTATCGTCTGTAGAAGTACTACATTCTTTCCTCAGAAAAAGGCGTCGTCATGGCATTCACTCGCAAATGCATGGAAAGATATCCTGTAATCCTGAGCGGCCGGCCTCTGGATTGCGGAAGGCCCCAAACATATCTTGGTATTCTCTTAGACAGAAACCTCTCCTGGGACCCTGAAGTGCAGAGGCTACGGAAGTAAATCTCAACAGCATCGCAAATTATTGGGTATCTCGCTGGCAGCCACTGGGGCAGCGATTGCCGCTCCATGGTTTTGCTGTTCAAGGCGTACGTGGATGGCGTGCTGCGCTGTAGTCTTCCCGTCCTGCAGCAACTGACACCTACAAGCAAAAGACAGCTGGAAGCGGCGAGGAAAAAATTACGCCCACCTCCCCTCGCGGGAACCCTGGTGTGATGCGACGCTGAGGGGGTTCAAGCGCAAGCGGAGAGCAACCGTCGACCGAAAGGCCGCCGGACAGCGGCACACCGGTTATATTCTAGGCACTATATATGCGCAGCGCGCCCGAAGGAGAGGAAACCGCGGAGAGAGTACTGCACATGCGCAGCACCGCGCGCAGCGCCGCCCACCGGCGGAGTGAGAGCGCGCTGGGCCGCACACGCTCTCACCTGGGCACGCGCCGGCGCCAGTGCGTCTGACACGGCTATGACGCAACACAATCCAACACAATCCACTTTAATCCAATCCAATCCAAATCCAATTCAATCCAAGCCAAGCCAATCCAATCCAATCCAATGCCCCTCGCGAGCGAGTGTTCGCTATCGGAGAGGAGAGCGGGAGAGTGGCTCTCGGACGCAAGCAGGAAGGACAGGGCCGCCGACAAGAGATGCTCTGAGCGTCGCATCTAATAACTGCCTCAGAAAATGCCTCGGACTCCCTAAAGGCTCGTCGTGTTCTGGGACAACTGCTGAAGCCGGTTGCCTCCCCTTGGACGTGCTACGGCTCCAAGAAACGCTCCGTGTTCATTTGAGGTATGCGCTACATGCAAAAACCCATTTCCTGTCCCGTATTGCTGTTCAAAATCCGAATTTTAGCTTTAGACAGACAATAAAAAGTATTAATGCCTCAATTCCAACTCAACTCAAGCACCGCCGACCATGCCACGGAACTTTCCGCCCTGGAATCTGACGCCTCTCCGGATAAAATCATTCATACCTGGAATTGATTTAAAACAAACACATACCTCAAATTGGCCTGCTGCAGATGACGCTTGCACGTATTAACAGATTTTACTCTGCAAAATACTCACATTTATACCGATGGATCGGCAACACCTGAATGCAGCTCCTCGGGAATATTTATTCCATCAAGTGAAAAAGCATTGTCATATCGACTTGAGTGACCTGACCGACTTCGCCTGCGTCGGCAGAGCTATACGGGGTAGGTGGATTCTACGCCAGCCGCCGACATGTTGGACCGTTTTCTCTGATTCAAGGGCAGCACTTCAATGTTGACAACGCGCTAGCTGTTTCACCTTTCACGAACATGTTCAGCGCGACGTAAAGTATTTGCACCATCTCACAGACGTCGCTGGACATCGCGTTACCTTCATGTGGCTTCCAGGCCACAGCGGCATCATGGGAAACGAGAAAGCGGACGAGGCTGCCCCCAGGGGCCTACAAATAAGAAGAAAGAAAGATTTTCTTAACGAATCATAATGCCGCCACAATGACAAAGGCACTAGCTCTGTCGGAAAGGAACCGTTTATGGTCCTTGCCGCAGTATCATTACGGTTTTTTTATTCCATAGACCCATATGTCAGAATGCGGCTGCCAGTACGTCTACCCCGCCACTTGGAGACGTTGTTCCATAGGCTTCGTCTTAATGCAGCACTTACAAATTCCCATCTACATCGGATCGGCAAGACATCAAGCCCATATTGCGATATTTGTGGTGAAACTGTTGAACATATATTACTGGAGTGTTCTGGCTATGCCGACTCAAGGTGCCGTTTACAACATAAAATTGATTGCATTTACCCTGGACCATTGGCACTGAGGTTGGTACTTGGACCATGGCACTCCCCCTCCGCTCAGTGCAAAACCCTGTCCGCGCTATTCGAATCACTGCAGGACACTGGTTTGTCAAAAGAATTCTAGACGCCCCTTAATTTCAAGAAACTTTGACTCAATACCCTAGAGAAGGGCCGTATTTTATTTTTTTTCCCTTATTACTACTCTCCTCTCCTTCACTACACCTACTACGTTTTTCCCTCTCCTCCTTTCCCTGCAGAATAGCATGCCGGCGAACTGAGGTTGGGAAACCTCTCTGCATTTTCCTCTTTAATAAAGAGTTTCTCCCTACATGGTTAGGAAATTAACGGGGTGTAAGGAGTAGCACACACTAGATTAAGGTCGTGCTGATGACTATGTTATGCATGGTCAGTTAGTAAACACATGTATCTCAGAAGGGTGTTATCGCTAGGACTTCACTAGTGAAGGTAGTGGTGCCTACTGCCTGCTTCAACACACTTCACTATTCTGATGGGAGGCTTATAACGCAAAGGTTGATTACGTAAGAAGCAAATGGGAGCAAGGTCAGTGGGAAACTTGGGAATAGACAATCGCAACAGCCGAGGAGATACACCGGTAGAAAATGCGGAAAGAAATAAACTGAGGTTGATGAACCCATTCCTTTGCAAAATAAAGAATAGGAAATGTACGTGTAAAAGACCCGATGGTACTACAAAAAACAAAATTGACTTCATTTTAAGTGACAACCAAGGTATTGTGCAGGACGTGGAGGTGCTAGGCAAGATTCGGAGCAGCGATCATAGCATGGTTAGATGCAAGCTAAGGCTGAATCTCAAATGAGAAAGAACGAAACTCTTGATAACTAAGCCCCGCATGGAGTCAGTCAGAGCCAGATCGCAAGAATTTAAAAAAAAAAACTCTTCGAAACGAATTCATGCTTCTGAACGTTAGGTATAGTTCGTTCTGAATGTTAGGTATAACACTTAGGGACAAGAAATGAGCTGCCTGGAACAGAGAACAAACTAGAGTTGAAGATATCATAGTTCAAATAAAGAAAAAGAGATGTACTTGGGCTGGCCATGTAGAGAGAGAGGAACCGACTACCGGTGGGCAATTAGGGTAACAGTAGATGCCAAGAAACTGGTCTAGAAGAAGGGAGTGGCCAATAAAGCAATGGATGGATGAAATCGGAAAATTCGGTGGCCAACCATGGACTCGAGCGGCGCAAGACAGGAGCGATTGGAAGTCAATGGGCCTTCGCCCTGCAGTGGGTATAAGCAGGCTGTTGTTGTTGTTGATGATGATGCACTCCTTGTACATAGAGAACACAAATATTAGAGCCCGAATGTGTCCTTTTCCTTTTGCTGTTCGTTTTCTTCTCTTTAGCCATTAGAGACTTGGCCGATGGCCTCTGCGAGGCCTATATCAAGGTTACCGTTACGTAACCGTAAGGCTGAGCCTGTGTAAACTCTGAAGGAAGTTAGCTTTGTTTATAGTTTTTGTGTACATCACTGTATTTTATGTGTAATTGTTAAGTACTCACCGCCTTCGTAATTGACACGGAAACAAGTAATAATATACATGGCGCCAATCACTCCTTTTTTGTCATTTAGTAAAAATATATCGCAACGACACTGGCATAAATTTTCGCAATACTTTATTTGATAATACAGAAACTGCGCGAAACAAATGCAGCATGGAGTCTGGGTGCATTCCTTATACAGAAGGCAGTTAGCTTAAATAAATGCGCACAGTTTGCACCACTTGGCGGGGTGCTAAAAACGTCGGCACGGGGGTAACAACAGGAGTAAAAAAAATGACGGTATACTATAAAAATATACACGCGCTTTCACAAGGGAGATTAGCAATGAACAAAAGTTTCTTTGCGGCGCCAGCGTGTACAGACGGAGGTGGTGGTGTATGGAACCACCTCCTCAAACACCTCCTCCACAAAATTCTTAGGAGGCGTGGGGAGAAAGGCTAACACGCAGGGCTCCTTGAAAGACTTAGGGAAGCGAGAACGGGGGCAGTTCACAGAGCAGACATCACCCCAGGGCGCGGCCAGCCAGCTGACCGGGGCGTTGCACTCTTCCGTTCACCTCCTTCAATAACCACGCCTTAACACTCTACCGGGGCACGGTAATAGCCGAGTCCAACTGCACCGAAAAATGCACCCTTCTTCATACCATGCACAAATTACAAAAACCGTCTCTTTTCTCTCCGTAGCCTTCTAGCCGGTGGCTTCCTTGCGTTTTGTTCTTTCGCTTTGCGATCTGGAAAAATCTCAATGAAAGTCCACTGACGTCTACGCTAGAACGAAGGTGGCAGTTTAATCTTGCACCGCCGTCTATGCAGCCCAGCAGACAGGCCAAAATCGGTCCCGCGTCGCCTTCTCAACGACTGCAGTCAGTCCGTCACCGCGAACCTTCTCAACGCTCGTTCGTTTTCACTTTGCTTGCGGCGCACCGGTCACGAGCCCGGCGAGTCACTCCGTGGGCCAGCGCTGCACACCCGCCTCGACCTCCGGCAAGGCTACTCTTCGGCCGCCTTCCTCGAGAACGGCACCAGCTCGTAACCAGCGAGCGGACAGTCCTGCAGGCGAAGCTTCTCCAGGCGTGCCTCGGCTGCTCGCCGTGGCTTCACCAGCGACGCCACAGCCGACAGCCTGACCCTGTTCCAAACCAGCTGGCGGTCCAGAAGCTTGTTGTTCACGCACAGGAACCTCGCGTAGAAGTCGACCGCGATTTCCTTGACGACTGCGCCGTCCTCCGCGACGCCGCCGGAGAGTTCGCTCTGCTCGCCGATGAGCTCGTCGAGGAGCAGGTCTCCGCAGACGTCGCCCTGGGAGTCCTCGACCCTGAAGCGGTCCCCGACCTGGACGGCGATGGGCGCGAAGCCGTACCCCTGGGCGATGGTGTCCGAGTAGAAGTAGTTGTCGTTCTCGTTCAGGCCTCCGGGCGGCGCCTCGAAGGTGATGCGCTTGCCGTAGCCGCGGCCCACGCTGTCCAGGCGCAGTGCGCGGCCCCCGAACAGGAAGCGCGTGGTGCGGTTCACGCGCACCACGTACCGGAAGCCCGGCACGACCCGCTTGTCCACGTAGGTACCTGCGCAACAGGGGAACAGCATCAGTTAGCAACGCATAAACGTTAACCTTTGTAAACCGCGTAGTTTCGTCTATCCAGACGTAGCCTATACGCCTCCGGCAGGATTACGCGTGCAGAAAGACAACGGAGGAGGAGGAGGAATGCCTTTAATGAATGAAGAGAAGTCAGCCTGGCAGCGAGCTTGGCTTGCTACTCCACATGAACGTGAGATGTGCGAAAGTGAAGGGAAACGAAAACACAAAAACTCACACAGACACTAGAAAAGCAAATAAGCACACAAACTGACAAATGCAGGATCACGCACACGGCGCACAAACAGAAGTGAAGTTAAGGCACACATTCACAGAGTTTCGTTCAGGCCGGAGTCACGGAGAAATGACACCAAAGCCCGTGTACTCCGTGCTGCCGCGGCAGTTGAGTGCCAAGGACCAATGGCGTCACAAAGCTTCAATGGTGCATCAGCACGCAGTCCCAAAGTTGTCTTCCAGGTTAGCCGCGGGGTGTCATAACGGGGACACACACACAGAACATGTTATCAACACAGAGGGCTACCCTTCCGCTTCCCTCCAGTTTTATAAAATTAAGTGCTGTTTTCGTGAGCTTTCAACCAGACAGTAGCGACTTTACCTCCGCCAAAGTGGCCAATCTGTGCCAAGAGCTTGGAATAAATGAGGAGCTACTATTTCCTGATTAGTATGTACTGAAGTGTTTCAGGGCACACGTTTACATTCGGTAATGGGAGGCAGAGGCGGATATGATTCAAAACCAGCAATCTGGCTTCTGCCTAGTCACTCGTTCGGTTGCCATTTATGTGTCGCAATTTGGGCGCTCTTTGTCGCAGTAAGCGCTAGAATGCAAAGATAGGCGGTGAATATCTTCGAAGCATAAAGTGCCAACAGAAATTTGAAAGCCGAGACTGTATACGGTCAGGTCCTCCATTGCGGCCGTGTTTCTGTTTCCCCTTGGTCTACGCAGTTGAGCAAATACCTGTTTTGCCGGTTTCACTTCTTTTACCGTTTCAGTTAGTTTGGTACATTTTCTTTCCTTTGTCGCGCTTTATGTCACCGTTTTTGTCACATTGTTAGAACCCCTGGTTGCTTTCTTTTTCACTTCTGTGAGTGTTTGCACTCTTTTTTTTCCCCCGTCAAGATTTTTTCTTTCGCACACGAAGGGAAAAGCTGATCTCGCAGGCAATCTTAGATACATACAAGATTGTCGCGGCCACTGTACATAACCATGATAAGGCAGTTCCATTGCCGAATCTGCTCCGTTAATTCAGAATGAATGAATGCGTTTACACCAAAGTCGCATATCTTTAACCTACAAGTTCTTTCTGGCCCATTGCGCAACCCCGTCTTAAGTGCGTAACTGCTGCCACCTAGGGATATGCGCAGTGGTTACACGACCGTCACATATGCCTCAGTTGCTTGCAAGAGCGGCACTTCCCCGCACTTTCGAAAAACAAGTTGCATGGCAGCAGAAAAGGGAGTATACACTCACGCAAAACAAAAATGGAAGTATCAGGAAACTGTAAGCATGTAAAGAAAACACTAAAAATAGCGTGAGGGGGGAAGAAAATGTAGGAAAATAAGGGAAACAAGTAAGAATGAGAGACAGGCGAGGAAAGAATTTGCTCAGGCGTAGACCAAGAAAGAACAGAACTACCGCTGGAAGAAGGGGATGCTGACGAACCTATGGCCTTGACTTGTGTGCAACACACCGCGAGAGCTGACGTATGACACTGCTCACTGAGGAGACTCATTACTCTGACTAACTGGGCACCCATCCTGCCTTTCATCCTTTGTGCCTCTGCGAGCTTTCTCGCCACGCCAGCGAGTTGCCGAGTGTTGTATCGCAAGGGCGCGGTGCAGGCATCGTGTTTCTATTACAGGCGCTTACTTCGGAGTCGAACGGGGAAAAGGGGGGGGGGGGGGGGTGCTCATATATATTCGGCGACCCAAACAAAACTAAAGCGTATATATGTAAAACAAAAAAAAAACAAGCTAATGAAACACGCAAAAGGGAAAAGGGCTTAACGCAACGAATGTGAATAAAAAACGCAGTTTAAGATTTCAAGATGTATACAACACACCGGACGAAACATTTCTGGCGGGAACAAAAAGGGCTGTAAACATGAAAAGAGCTGGATTTCACTCTACACTAATAAAATGCATTGAACCCACGCTTACGGTGTCTTGATTGCCGCCTTTCAATATATATATTTTACCGCAAGCACAGCCAGGGCGGTTTCGCATGCCAATGTTACCGACAATATATGCTCAAGGTGCTTATGTAGAAGCTGATCGAAGTGGGGAATGGGACGAGCACATCGATTAAACAGCGCTTAAAGACGAGGGCCGTCGAAGGGGGGCCAAACGTCGGCGCTACTTCGATTCCCTCTTCTGTCGTCCTCATCTTCAAGCGCTGTTTAACGATGCACAAGAACCGACTAACCTAACTGTCATTTCTACTAACTGAACGGGTGTCGAGGTCGTCGACACGAATAACTGCACTCAGACTTAGTAACCAGTATCACAGAACGCGCGCGCGCTTACGCAAGTGTTATTTCTCAGTTCGCCGGCGCACATGAGACACCAAGAAAGCGACAGTGTCGTTTACAAACAGTTTAGCTAGCGGTGGGCGTAAGCAACTTTACTGATGAATTTTTTTTTGTTCACTGACCAACGTTGTTATTCCCAGCCCATGGCGCGAAGTAGGTGCAGTCCGATCGCGTGATTCTCAATTTGACTGACCACTCACTCACTGTTCCCGCCGAACAATATAAAGCCTCTTAATATCCCAAGGTCGGCCGCGTACCCTTGCTATCACTCCGAGAGGTTTTATAAATTCGCGCGCCACATGACCGGAACACGCATCTATTTTTCGCGCTCCAGGAAGTTACAACTCACCGATGACGGGGAATTCGTGCGGCTTGATGCCATTAACCACGTAACTGGTCGGCACATCGTTGACGTCCTCGCCGCGGACGATGTACAGGAAGTCGTTCGCCGGAGACGCCGGGCTTGGCTTGGTCGCCTTCTGCAGAGAGAAAAAATGATACGCAACCTTGAGCGTACTCCCAAACAAATTGCACGCGAGAAAAAAAAAAAGCATAATTTCGGAAACGGTTTCCACCAAATAGAAATGAACTGTGGTTAAACGCCATACCCAACTACAATACACAAAATACCACGTTAACTCTTACGGCTAGCGGAAGAG
Source organism: Haemaphysalis longicornis (assembly GCF_048455015.1). Taxonomy (NCBI): domain Eukaryota; kingdom Metazoa; phylum Arthropoda; class Arachnida; order Ixodida; family Ixodidae; genus Haemaphysalis; species Haemaphysalis longicornis. The sequence continues at coordinate 18,980,034 of NW_027526422.1, forward strand.
TGCTTTCGAAAGTCGTGTCAGCTCGGCAGTTGAAGGGAAGCGGACGCGGTTCAACCGCCTTGCGATTCCGTCGCGTTTGAGTTGCAGGAAAGCCCGGGATAACGGCCATACGCGCTCACGAGGGATGTCCAGGAGCGCTGCTGCGTCGTTACCCTGGTGCGCATTTGCCACCCCGCACTGCCTCTGCACTTGTTTTGTGTTTCTAACGTGCCCGGCTTACCTTGTAGCAAAAGCTGCTTGGCAGAGGCCAGCTCTAAGTTGGCAGAGAGTAGTATAGGGACAGTAAAAATAGATAGCTGTTAATCTAAACACGATGGAACCCGCCCACCTCAACCCTTTTGCTCTAGCCCGACCGGGAAAAGGAAGAGCGGAACTGCCAGAAGCCATCTTTAGAAACACCGCTCTCTCTCCCACTTAAAAAAAAAAAAAAGAGAGGAGAGGAGTCACGGAGAGAGCGGCTGCGCCTTTTGTGTAAAAATAACGGAACGTTGCTGCTCCACAAATAACCGAAAAAGAAAAGCAGGAGAAAAGCGCCGCCCTTCGCCTTAACCGCAGCTGTGGAACGGGGCAGCTGCGCAACGCGCGCCGTTGACTCATGCGAACTGCCGCACCGATCTCCGCAATGTGCAAGTGTTAGGTGGCTCGCCGGCCTCCACCTAAGGCGTGGCTCTCCACGAAGTTTGCAGCGCAGCTGTATGGGCCTAATGCAAAGGGGCTGTCCTGTACGAACGACTCAAGAACTCCCGTTTGGATAATGTTTGGGGACCGGACGCTCCGACAAGAGGGTGACTGCGCCGTCATTTAATCGTATGCTGTTTGACTAAAGGCAGCAGCCTTCCTAATTTACGTCAACTACGCGCTTTTCCTTCTCTTCAGGAGCGCTCGAGTGTAACGAGCGACTTGTTGGGACCGTACGAGCCTAGCATGTGGCGCGGAAAATACACAAAAGAAAAAAAAAAACTTCCAAGCGCTTTGCCGTATCGAACTTACACATAGTAGTTTACTGACGTAGGTTCGTTCAATTTATGAACAGAACGCAAAGCCCCACCAAGGGTTTTTTAAAAGCCACGTGGTCGTGTATACGTGAGGGCATGGCGTCGCCTTGCCATGAACTCCGCCGCATTCTGGTCCGTGTGCAACCTCATCTCAGGCTAAAAAAAAATGATTCGGTAAGGAGGAGGAGGAGGGGGACAGGTGGGAGTTGAGGTGTTAGTTAAAGGAGGTGGGGGGGGGGGGGGGTGAAGGTGCAGAGAAGCAAAGGTCGGGTTGATGATCCAGGCGAACCGACGGCGCCGATTCGCTGAAATTCTCCCCGATCCCAGGAGGCAGCAGAGTGCTACCAACCCTAGCCGGCTGCTCTTCGGGTAGCTTGGGCGGCTCGCTGAGGAAGTCCCTGCTCTCGAGCTGGCTCTCGGTGCTGCTCTCGAAGGCCGGCGACTCGTGGGCGCAGCGGTGCTTCTCGGCTCCCCAGAAGGCCTCGAGTTGCTGCCAGCAGTCCTCGTGCGCGTCGTCGGCGTCGCAGCTGATCGGTGGGTCGGCGGCGTCGTTACCGAGAAAGCGCAGAGCTATGTTGGGTCCGTCGCATGCCGACACGCTGCTGTAGCGGTACACTCCTGTTTCCATCGAACGCCGGGCTGATTTGCGGTGAAGTCGGCGGCGCTGTAGCGACTCGGTGCCACACGGAGGAGCAGGACAAATCCGGAGCACGGTTGCCGCTCCTGGCGTCCCTAGGCGATCGAGGTTGGCGCTGTCCTCGGGTAGAACGAGGGTGCTTGTAAAAGAGGGGAGGAAAAAAATTTGTTCGGGGGCTGAAAGGTGCGCGCTATTTCTGTGCGGCGCGTCGGAGTTGGTATTTGTCTAAGAAGTCGGAGAAGTCGGGGAAAGTGGAGGAAAAAAAATTCGGGCGATATCGTGGCGTTCCTCCCTGCCGAAGCGACTAAACTGCGACGTGGACGTCGCGCGTCGGCCTTTTTATAACCTCTGTTCCTCGTCGACGGGTGACGCGGCGTAGCACGCCGCTAGCACGGCTGTTTCACGTGAACACTTTGCCGCTCCGACCAATGGAGGCGCGGAGGCCCGACGAGACGCTCCAGGCTGATTGGACGGGAGGAGGAACAAAAAGAGAACAACTAGATCATCTATCTGCTGCAGAACTCTCTCTCTTCCCTGCCTCGCTCTCTCTGCCCCCTCTCGCTCGGATTGCGCACCTCCTCGGAGCGGTTATGCGAAGGGCTGCGGCCAGACGGTTCCGGAGAGGGCATGCGAGGGAAGTGCATGCATTCCGCCCGCGTGGCGTCACCAAACGGGAGTGCGCGTTTGTACACGCTTCAGAAATTTCTACGGATACGCACTGCTGCGTTCGAAGACGCAATTGTTGACAGGTTCAAAAAACGAGAAAAAGAAAACGCTACATACTTTCGAGCAACACTGCGTTTTCCTTTCAAAGAACACCGTAATTTCCCTTCGCGGCTACACGGTACTTTTGTTGCGCTTCGCCACGTGGCTAACGCGTTGTGCCGGCCGCCAGCGCTGCAAAACGCCAGGTAATTCTGAGCAGTGAGTGAGCATCAACGCTAACTTATTGTGGGAAAGCGTGCAGCGTGCATAAATGACAGTATAGATTCGTACTTCCGTTGAACTGCTGCGGCACTTAGTCGCGTGGAATCTGAGTGCACGTGTCGCTGCCATTACTGGACAAAAACAATAATAAGATCCATATATCCAAGCTACTGGAACTGCTGAACTAAGGGTTATATTGAAATGGCCCGCGGGTGCCGGCCGTAAATCATTATCCCTCCTTGAAGCTCCAAGCCCGGGTATTTCATGCGTACTACAGCGGTGTGGTTTCAACGGGTTACCCTGTGAGCATAACAGGCTGCTCATTGCAGCAAAAGCCTGAGGCACCTTTGTCCCAACCTCATAAGCCGTTAGTGCATTGAACGCATCCAAGAGAGATGCTTTGCAGAAATTTCTCTTGAGGCAGTCTACAACAGCTGGAGGAAAAAAACCAGGCGCTTTGATCGCAGCTGTTTCGGCTATGGCATTTGTGTATCTGCCGCGGCCTTAACCAGCAGAACACGAAACCTTCAAAAATCATGGCTGTTTTGCTGCTCTGTATGTTTGTTGACGTTTGCTTTGATTTTTATGCGTGCGTGGGTGGGTGTGTGCGCGCGCGTGCGTGCGTGCGCTCGTAAATTTCGTGTTCGGAAAACTGGAGACGATTACTTTTTCATCTTCCCTTAATACTTTGAATATCAAGGTGGTTTAGCATGCGTAGAGAAGTGAAAAAGGGTGGCATTTTTAATATTGATACGACCGCCTTGATCCTTGCCGAAGAGCGGCGACTTTGCATGTATTTAGTAATTATTTAGATAATTGATTAGTTAGCTCGAAAGGTTGTCAAACGGAGGATAGGCAGGTAATAATTAACCGCTTAAGGCTACATGAAAGTGGTTGTCGTTGAGTCAGAAATGGTCACATTTTTTACCCATTCGTACACACGATAATGTATGAATTATACGGAAGTACTATACCGTATATACGCGGCTCAGGTGGTGGTGTAGCACCGTATACAGTAGCACCGGGGAGCGTTCCGAGTGTACACGCCAGCATTTGAGCGTATCCGTGTTCTTGCTGTTTCAAAAGTACCTAGCCCTGCAGCGTCCGATATGAAGAGCCATCGGGAACAGGCTTCCCGTATGCGTGCGCCCTTGCTACGAGATTGTGGACAGTGTAGCAGAAGAATATCGAATGCCGGATTCGCGTTTCACCGGTTATAACGAAGCATTCCCAAAGCACGCGTAGGAAATTTGCTCCAACGCTTCATCGCGCTTATACGCCACGTCAGTTTCAATAGCGGCGGACCTTTTCGTTGACCTTGGCACGCCCGAAAACCGCATAAAGCTACTACCACTTGTTAATATTTTGCAGGAAACGAAGACTGACGTACACCCTCCATTTAAACGAGAGAAGAAAAACGATAAGAGGGGTTCATAACGTTCATCTTAAGCGCACAAAAAAAAAAAAAACACGGATACAGAAGACAAGGACAAGCACTTGTCCTTGTCTTCTGTGTCCATGTGTTTTTTTGTGCGCTTAAGATGGACGTTATGGAATACCAACTAGCCCGAACGCAAGCCTCTCGATAAGTGGGTCTTGCGTAGTCTTAACGGCACAGGTCGCTTCATGACAGGAACGCAGACACAGTAGTTACGCGTGAAGGAGCAAAACGAGCCCGGGTGTGGTCCCCAACTTTCTATGCTCAGTCAGAACATCGTTGTCGCCTCGTTTGGGCACCATGTCAGCGGCTAAAAAATAGTTTACCTGCGAACACCTTTATGGATGTATTTCGAGCAAACCTGGTCCGTAAAAACAATTACACACAGTCGCAGCAGCCTTCCAAATAAATCTAAACGCTTCCATGCGGTTAGAGTCACTGTGAATTACACTGCCGTTGGGATAGATGTCGGTTAATCAGTACTCGACGGTGCCACCTGGCATTCCTTGTTCCCATTCCAAAGCGGTTACGTGTGCACAGGTATAAACAATAACCGCTTGTTCATGTTTTTGCCTGATAAAACTATGCATAAGCTGACTAAAAAATAAAACAGCGTGAAAAACGAGGACGAAGACACGAAGGAGACAGAATGAGCGCATACGCCCACCCGCGTTATTCGTCTGGGTTCTTCCGAAACTGTTTTGTCCCTCTATAAAACGTATATGCTTCTACATGTTTTTGCTAATATTTCTAATAGAAAAAGACGCTAGACGATAAGGAGTTAAGATGGATATCCTGACGTTGTCTTGGGGACGGCATCAAAATGTTGAAAGATAAGAGGAGTAGAGTTTCTGTAGGGCATTCGCACTTATAAAATTATTTCCAGTAACACCAGCAACATCAACACCAAGATAGATTTTAAAAACAGGAAAAGTGTTCGCAGTTGAAACGCATTCGAACTGGCATTAATGGAGCGGATTCTAAGTGACGGAGCCAGGGATTAGAAAAAACTAGTAAATGTGAATAAATGTGCTCAATTACACCGCTGTTGTCATGGATAGCGCAAGTGAAAGAGAAAGCAAGCAGCCACAGTTTACCTCAACACACCGTTTTCACTTGACGAAATCGAGAAGCTGAGGTATGATGCCCCATACAGAACAAATCATTTCAGGTTTCTTTTTTTAATGCGCACAGTAACCTGCACCGAAATAACAAAGGAGGGAGTTTGGTGAATACCTCAGTGTCGTCGCATAAATCCTCGCAACAGCCGAGTGTCTCGGAGGAAGAGTTGGACAAGCACCCGCGTAGCCAGTTGTCTCTTAACTCGTTCGACTCATGTTGGGGCATCGTGAGGTACTCTAGATCGCCGTGTGAACTTCCGCACGTGCACTGTGTCAAGGATGTTCAACAAACGCTAAGTCTCCAGACGGCTGGACTTTTTATACGGCGCGCGTGTGTAAACAGAACAGTCCGAGATACCCGCCCAGTAGAACGGCGTTCAAGGCACCTGATTGGCGATTCACAGGCTGAACGCACACCCCTCTCCACTCAGTGAGATGCGCCGCAGTGTCTACCTTCTGCCCAAGCCTGAAGGCAGCGTGTTAAAGAAAAAAAAAAAAGGTCGAAAAATTTGTGAGAGGGAGAAGAGCTTACGTCTAAAATCTCAACCTCGAGAAGAGTTCGGTGATATCAAGCTCTCTCTCTCAGTGACGAAGCGAATTCTCTTGACTCGTAGTCATTATCTCGTGCGGTCGCTTGCGCGTAGGAGTCCGTGACGTGTATCAACACCCTCTTGATAAAACACCCGCCCCCTTAGACTTCTAAAGCGAGTATACTGGCTAGATTAATTCGTACAATTAGCCCTGGCCGGACTGTAGGTAATTGTATTACTACCAAGAAAAGCAATGTGAGGGGTGGTGCTTTTTCTAGCTAGCGTTATTCCAACCTCTTTTGTAGTGAAGGGGGCGAGAGATAAGTAGTCTGGCTTGATGACAACACCAACCATATACGCTACCTGCGACTACCCTATCGCCGACAAGGGATGGCACAGAAATGCTTCATTTCGGCCGTGAAAGCTGATGTTTTTTCAAACTTTATCACACACATCGACAGAATCGCCTGAGCATAGCAACCGTCTGCTAGGGCCTTCTCACCTAGTTGGTGTTGGTGGAAGACTATCCCCTGTCGCTTCGCCACTGAGCGACATTGCTTTGCATTTCGAAACGGGGAAGTTGAGGAGAACGCGAGGCGTTCTTATCACTCACGTATATAGAGGATGCGGTACCCGTCAGCGGTTGGTCTGACCTCAAAGGGCACGCGACGCGTATAGCGGGCAGACCCGCTATCAGGCGCTTATCAGCGCCTCGCCCTCTCTGGCTGAATGACTCGACAAATTACCTCGTGGCTTGCTCCGTCTCGGCGTCAAACGCCCGTGTTTTTTTCCGTCAAGAGGGCTCTGTTATTGCGTCCGGACGAGCCGCCAGCGAATGCCCAGAAGTCACGATAGGGCGCTCGACGTCACCGCCTTTAAGTGCGCGCGAAGGGGGTCTTCCCGCGCGCGATAAGAAGTGTGCCGGGGATGCCGCAAACGCTGACCCAAACGCTTCTGTTGAATTTTTCTGCGTAGTGCTTCTTTATGCGATAAAGGAGTCTGTGAAGAGGTTCACCAGGAGCACATGACTTTTGATGACTTTCACGTGGGGCGCGTCTCATTTGTGCAAGGGACGCAGCATTAGAGCCTCTCCGATACCCTCCCGTCCCAAAGAAAGTAGGCCAATGCGGCCACGCCTAGCTGACAAATTTAACGACACCTGCGTTGCCATTGCGTTCCAACTGTGGCACCCCGCGCTGTTTATCTCGGCGCGTGATCGTTAGGCTTCACTTGATCTCCGCCACGTGCTTCTTGTTCCCAACGAGCGTTCCTAACTGAATGAACTCGGGGGCTGCCTGTTATATACACAGATTTGGCCTGAAATGTACCTACAGTTTTCTTTGCGCCGAACAACGGGGAGATGTATGACAAGAGCCAGCGGTTCACAAGGTTCGAGCGGTTATGACTATTTAAACCGCGTGGTTTTCGAAGCCTCAGCGTGACTTCCTGGTACACGGTACACCAGGCTTTACTTAGGTCCGTTATCTCGCTGCGCCGCCTGATTCCGGCAGTCGTTTGACATCGACCGTTTGCGAACTACGACGACAAGGCGAGCCCATAAAGTGCGCTGCACTTAAAAAAAAAAAAAACGCTGAAGAAGCCGCTGCAATATCATCCCGTCCATGCAGCGCAGCGAAAACGGAGAGATCTATTGTGCGCGCCCTCAAGAGCTCGTATGGGAAATACACGAAGGCGTGTAAAAGGCTTCAGGTGATGCCCTGAACTTCGAAAAAAGCTGTGGCTTTTGCTTGGTTGGGAGAATGGGGACGACATCCGATCGCTTCACCAAAATTAATTTGAATAGCTGACCTAACGTATTTAGAACTCCCCGTCTCACAGTTTCGCAGTGCTGACCTCTCATTGGTCGGAGCAGGCTGTGAAGGTGCAGCGCCAAGTGAACGATTGGCGTGGACGGCAGCTGTCCACCTTTTATCGTTGCTCGGGCGTGTGACACGTTTCTTGTGACCGTCCTTCTTTATGTCCTACAGGTGTTACATAGCTCTCGACAGCAAGATGTCCAAAATTACACTAAATGCAACAGCTTATGGCATCGCATCATACGGGGTCGCACCCGATAATTCATGCAAAGGGGTACTCTATGGAATAGGACATGACACCACTCCAGAAGAGCTTCTGAATGAAATTGTAGCCCCGGGCTACGAGGTCTTGGCTTGCAGGCGCCTTGGAGAATCACAAGCAATGGTGATCACCTTTTGCGGCAAGCGTGTCCCATTCTTCGTCAATGCATACGGGCAGACTCTTCGATGCTACCTCTACAAACGTACCGTACCGCACTGCCGAAAGTGTAACCAGACGGGGCACAGGGAGGATGTATGTCCCCAACCTCCAGACACACCCAAGTGCCGGGCATGCGGCGTTTCTCTAACATCGGAAGAGCACGAATGTAGGCCACGCTGCGCGCTCTGCGCTGGCGAGCACCCAACGGCCGCTAAGCCGTGCCCTAAGAGATTTCTGCCGCCTGTCAACCGACGCAAGCAGTCACTAACTGCTGATTCGACTGGAACAGCCAGGTCCCAACTTTCCGGTTCACGTGGACAGCACTCAGATGGCCACCAATCACGGTCGTCGGAGAGGAAGAGAAGCTTGTCCAGAGGCCGGAGCAGTTCCAGAAACCGGTCTGGGTCCAGGCGTCGGAGTTCGACCTCGCGAAGCGGTACACCAGTCAGAGCGCGATCCCCAGCAGCCAGGCGCGGCATCAAGGATGGAACTCCGCAGGTGCGCTGGGCCGAGGTGGTCTCTCCCGGAGCTCGGAACCCCCCCGTATCCCCTCAATTAGCACAAGAGCGTGCGCTTAGGTTACGCGCCGAGAACGAACTGGCCGCGATTAGAGGGGAAAATGCCTCTCTCATGGCAGAAATTACTCGCATTAGGGCTGACCTCACATCATTCAAAGAAGAAGTGCGAAAAGCAGGACAGACACCTAATACAAGCGCAGAAACGCCACCTGTGATCAAAAGGAAAAGACCAGATGCATCCACGACTGACCCTGCACTGAATGGCGCGGCTGCAACAACCATATCTAAATCCGAACAAAGCGCTCACCCCACGCAGTACGCTACCATGCAACAGGTAGAAGACACTTTCAAGACCGCAATTCAAACGCTCCAACAGTCTATGCAGCAACAATTTGAGGCCATGCAAGCCCAAGTGCAGCGGCAATTCGAGCAATTCGTTGCCCGTATAGAATCCCAGCAAGGGCAGTTTGCTGCACAAGCTAATAGTCAACATCAGCAGTTTGCAGATCACTGCGTTACACTAGAGGCAAGGCTAACTGCGCTCGAGCAAGGGCAGTTTTCTACACAGGCTAATAGTCAGCAGCATCAGTTTTCGGCGAATTTTGCCGATCAATGGGTTAAAATAGAGGCAAGACTAACTGCGCTCGAGGCTAAGCAGCGCAAAAGCACCAAGACGACAGCAGTCGTCCACACCGAGGATCCAGTGCCCTACGTGTTGCAAGATCTACCTCCTTACAATGACGGTAACCAAGATGGCTTTCCAACTTCAGCATTGTAACACTCGCCACCCGGACAACCCGACGATCACAATTTGGCAATGGAATTGTCGTGGGTTCAAACTCAAGTACGGTTCCCTTGCACAAAGTATTGCCTCATCCACCGACCCACCTGACATTGTAGCAATGCAAGAAACAAACACAAGGGCGCACCTCCCAGGTTACACCACCTACAGCACTGACGTGGGCATGAGCCTCCATACTCTCGTAGACAAAAAACTTACTGCCATACAGCACCCTCTCCAACAAGCAGAACCGATTGGTATTCTGCTTGAAATCATACCAAGAGGCCCCAAGCGGAAAAGACAACGACCTCTATTTCATCTGAATATCTACTGCCGGCCAAGATGTCCTCAAGCAACCCTCAAACAGGTTATGGAGCAGGTTGCCTCAAAAGCGGCTGCTAACCCTCTTCTCATCACCGGTGACTTCAACGCGGCCCATCAGCTGTGGGGCTACGTCTACTCCAATCCTCGAGGCAACGCGCTGTATAAACTCATAGAGGACCTCGAGCTTACGATCCTCACGAACCCCAGAGGCTCTACCAGATTGGGTACGAGCACCGCGAGGGATACCAACCCTGACCTCACCTTTACCAGAAATATCCCACTGGCCTCCTGGACCAACTTACAGGAACATCACGGAAGTGACCACGCAATCCTGGCAACCACCATCGAAGGCACAGATTACAAAACTACTACTGGCGCTGCAAAGCTCACGGATTGGTCCAAATTTCGAGAAGAACGCCGACAGAGATCTGAGAATACCATTTTGACAGTGCAAGAATGGACCCAGCAACTGAACCAGGACGTTAAATTACACACCCAAAACATTCGTACCACTTCCTCGACTCCCAGCGTGGACGCGCGCCTCCTGCACATGTGGGAAGCCCGGCGAAGCCTCTTGAAACGATGGAAGCGCCAACGTCTCAATAAGAAACTCAAGAAACGCATAGCAGAGCTCACAAAACAAGCTGCTGAATACGCCAGCAAGTTAAGTCGCGAGAACTGGCTAACGCTTTGCGACGGGTTAAGGGGCACGCTCAGCACTTCCAAGACATGGAAATTGCTTCGATACCTCATTAATCCGGTGGCCTGTAAGACGGAGTCCCTCAAGAACATGGCTAGAATAATTTACACATTCCCCGGTGGAGACAAGCAACTCCTTGCTGCCTTAAAGACCCGGTATTTCCCCGATCAACCCAACGAAGCACTTCCACCTTACACCGGCGAACCCAACGAGTTGCTAGATCAAGACATCCATATTCACGAGGTAACCGCGGCCATTCACGCTCTGAGGCGCCACACTGCCCCTGGCATTGACCAGGTTACCAACAAGGCGCTCATTAACCTCGATGACAATTCAATAATTGAACTTACAGCATACCTCAACAACGTGTGGCGGGAAGGTATACTACCAGAGGAATGGAAAACTGCGGAGGTTCGCTTTATACCAAAACCGGGGAAACAACTATCTACTGAGAATTTAAGGCCGATATCCCTCACGTCGTGCGTCGGCAAGGTACTCGAGCATGTAATTCTTAACCGCTTGCAACCCTATCTTGAGGACTCGGGCCTATTACCAACAACGATGGTGGGGTTCCGTCCTCACCTCTCAGCCCAAGATATCCTCCTCCAGCTTAAGGAAGAAGTCATGATACCAGCTACCCGCAATGCCCCAACGGCCATCCTGGGACTTGACCTCAAGGGTGCTTTCGACAATGTGCGGCACACAAAGATCCTGCAGAACCTCAACGCACTTGGATGCGGCGGGCGCACATACAGATACGTGAGGGACTTCCTTTCCGGCAGGAAAGCTATCATAAAAATTGGTGATACCTCCACAAAACCATTCCTCCTGGGAGGTCGCGGTACGCCTCAGGGAGCAGTGCTCTCTCCCCTGCTGTTTAACGTTGCCCTCGTTGGGCTTCCGCCTCTCCTCAACAACATCCCGGGGATCAGGCATGGCCTATACGCGGATGACATTACCATCTGGACGTCCACGGGGTCAATTGGGGCAATGCAGGATCGCTTGCAAGAAGCAGCGGATGTGGTAAGCGAATATGCGAAGTCTTGCGGCCTCTGCTGCGCTCCGCAAAAATCGGAGTTGCTAGTCGTTTCGCCACGCCAGAAACATGTCCCAGGCACACCCACCATCTGCCTCAAGTTGGATGGCCACACCATCACTCCATCTCAGCATATAAAGATTCTCGGAATGACCTTTCAAGCAAACAAGACCAACTCATTACTCATTGCCAAACTCAAGACAATGACCGATCAGGTGACTCACATGATACGCCGGATTGCCACGAAAACCCGTGGCATGGGAGAGGTGGACCTGCTTCGGCTCGTCCAGGCCTTTGTCGTGTCGAGGATGATATACGTGTTGCCATACGCTCTGCTCAACATCACCGAGACACAGAAGGTCAACACGATGATCCGCAAGGCCTATAAACAAGCACTAGGACTTCCGGTCTCCACCTCCACCGAAAGACTTCTTCGGCTCGGCATTCACAACACTGCCGAGGAGCTAATTGAGGCTCATCTAACCAACCAAAGAGCGAGGCTGGGGGTTACGGAAACGGGGAGGGCGATCCTCTCACGCCTGAGGCTCTCGGCTCCACTCGACCACCCGCCTGCACTCACGGGAAACCTACCGCACGAAGTCCGTAAGAACATCACGGTAAACCCCCTGCCCCGTAATATGCACCCCGTGTACCACGTCGCCAGGAGGGAAGCCAGAGCAAAAGCCATATACAAGATCTATGGCAATCAACCAACAACAGCGTATACGGACGCGGCGTCTTATCCGGGTAGGTCCGCCGCGGTTTCCACCGTAGTCGTCGAAAACAAGCCCCGTAGCAGCCTCTCGCTTGCCGGCGACAATACTATACAAGCAGAGGAAGTAGCAATCGCCCTCGCCGTCGTACAAACTAATGCAGCGGTCATTGTCACCGACTCGCAGCAGGCTTGTCGGAATTTCGCTAGGGGACGCCTTCACACAACAACTCTGCGCATCATTCAGCAGCAGCCCCTGAAGAGGCTAATCAGGATTGTATGGGCTCCCGCACATCACGGCATCCCTGGAAACGAGGCGGCGGACGCCATCGCTCGAGAATTGACCCACCGAGCGGGCGCCGAGAGCAGCGTTGCCGAACCCGAGCGCATGCAGCCCTTGACATCTTACGCAGAGATCACGCAGCACTACAGGCTGTCGCGTCAGACACTCGCTCCCCCACATAAATCTCTACCCCGAGAGCACGAACGTCATTTACGTGCTCTCCAGACTAATACATTCCCCCATCCTATCCGGCTTCACCTTTTCGACCGACAGAAGTCCCCGCTTTGCCGATTTTGCGGAGAACCCGGAACGCTACGCCATATGGTCGGAGGATGTGACCAATCTCCACTGATTCCTCCCAACCTGCAACTTTCCACTGTCGAGCTTTGGGAGAGCGCCTTGGCGAGCACCAGCCTGGACGACCAGCTTCGGCTGGCTCAAAGGGCTGTCGATGCTGCCCGCGCTCAAGGCATCCTGGACTGAGGACGCCTCCTTCAAGCTTCAGTACAATCCCCCCCTGTTGATTTAAATAAACGTTTATTCTCTCTCTCAAGATACAGGCTGTTCACCGGATTTTCGCAGCCTTCATTTGGTGTTCGCGTAGTGATTCAATGCGCCGCGATAACCTTTTTTTTCCGGTGGTGAGAAGGGGACTTAGGCTTGTTCATCTTTTTGTTTGACGGCTTGTTCTTCGCTTATTGTACTTTCGAGATGTTCAGCACCCGTTTAAACCTATGCTGAAAACACGCCTTGCACATTTTCTCCCTGATATTGTTGTATTCGGTGCCTGCGGAAGTAGTCCGAAGTCCGCGGGCTTTTCTCAAAGGAGTGGTTGACACGTTTCGCTTCTGACAGGCTCGGTTTAGCCTTGAGTACATATTTATTGCTTCGCGCGAGTCTATTTCCGATGCCCTGGTTTCTGGGCTATTTTCATGCCATTATTCGTGTTCCGCACCTCCAGTGTCCATGCCAGGACGTCCCCAACAGAGTGTGTAAAATGTGTGTTCCGCCAGGTGTTAAAACATTTTTCTTTAAATTACACACTGACACGCTCCCATTTAAAACTTTCATGAAAGACTGGCGTCTGTTTATAGCTTGGTCGACAGATTGCCGCCTCTGTTCTCGGTCAGAGGGAATTGATCACTGTTTTGTAGATTGCAGAAATGCTGACATTTTTTTTTAGATGCAAAGCATCTCTTGCTCGGGGCTATGTCCTGCGTCCGTCCGTTGTCCGCACCTCTCCCCCTCTCCCAACCAGCTGTACAATAGCGCGCGCGCTGCTCCTCCTCTCCCCCTCTCCACCCCATCTGCTCTATATAACGTCACTCTCTCCTCACCCCAACAGCTGTGCGCGCTCCTCCTCCTCTCCTCTCCTCCTCGCCACTTCAGTTAAACCAGGTCCGCGCCGTTACTCCTTTCAGTTGCTGCTTCGGTCAGCGCCGTCCGATGAGCTGACAATGTACGCCAACTATTCTGGCAGTGACCCGCCGTGGTGGCGCAGTGGCTAAGGTTTTGAGCTGCTGAGCACAAGGTCGCGGGTTCCATTCCCGGCCGCGGCGGCCGCTTTTCTGATGAATGCGAAAAGCAAAAAAAATTACACCATCTTCCCACGTGGGAACCCTGAGGACATACAAAGCATCTCGAGTTTGCACGGCTTTGCATCTCCTCAGGGTTCCCACGTGGGAAGATGGTGTAATTTTTTGATATTTTGCAATGAACACTCAGAAAATGTACGGATATCATGCCTTTCTGAATCCTATTTTTTCAATATCCTGGTGAGCCACCCTTTCACATGTTTGTTCTGATTGGTTTGTAGAACCTGTGGCGATGCCGCTTATGTGATAGGCGTGCTCAGCCACGAAGATTAACAAAGTCATATTGCCGATAAACTGTGGCGTTTGTACACATAGCGTGTATAATTTGTTTGACCAACCACCTGACTGGTTGCCTCTTTTGAACGCTTGTGTGTGTTTTTCAAAATTTGGATGTATTTGTACTTGCCTAACTTTAGTCTATTCTTTTGTTTGCTTGATTATGTAGTGTCCTCGTACTATCACACCTGAGCGTATTCTCCCATGCAATAAAAGAATGGAGGGAGATCACAATAACGCGTAAGTCTTGAAGCTGGCGAAGCTGTACGCTGCAACCTTCAAGACCATCACGAAGGTTTAAGTCCGTGATTTCAGCCGATTTGCTTCTTCGCTGCCGCAACGACCTTTACTCTGTCATTGTTGCTATAAGTGTGAGCTTCCTTCATTTTTTTAAGTGATAATCATTGGACATCACCTTGGATGGGCGTACGGTATGACGTGTTTCTCTCTTTCCGAGCAAGTGTTGCCACGATTACGGTGAATGCCGGATTTTTTTGGCCAATCTTGGGTAATCTCCCTAAGTGGGTGTGCGTGGCTTGACATACGCGCGCAGGGGACGCTATAGGCGGTCGCCGCGAGGGCCGCGCTCACGGGCGCGCGCTCGGCAATTTATTGGTATTTTTAACTGCGGACAGAAAAAATTGGGATTTTCTAAACAACTTCACAGCTAAAATTTCGAAATGGAGCAATCGGATGGACCTCTCCCTGTATGTAAACAACGTGACGTCACTAAGCACACGTGCGCGACGGGTGGCGCCTGCTGGCGGCCGCGAAGTGAGGTGGCGGTTGGCAGGAAGCGCCTGCGCCGACGGCACGGCCTGGCCGCGTGTCGCCCGAAAGGAACGATGTGCCGTTGGTTCGGGCCGTCACTGGCTTCCCACATTGCAGGTGGGGGTCTAGCTATCCTAGCTGTGGCCGTCGCACCTCCATGTAGCTTTCCGCATCTACAACCTCCGCTCTAATTTATTTTTCTACTCATTTATCCCAAAAACCACCACTGCATGGAACCACCTCCCCGGCTCAATTGCTAGCATAACCGATTTGTCTGCATTTAAAAATGCTATAGAAAAACACTTTAGCTAATCCGCGTTTTTGTTGTTTTCTTTTTCTTCGATTTTTCCTGTTTTTGATACCCTTTCCTGTGTTTGCATTATGTATCAACTCCACTCCCTTCTGTAACGCCTTCGGGCCTTGAAGGTACAATAAATGAAATGAAATGAACACTTTCGTTTACCGTACGGTCAACTGAACGGCGACGCTTTCGGATAATCAGTGCGCGGCAGAACAGCCTAAACGAGTCATTCTTAATGGTTGGTGCTGTTGCGACGCATCCCAAAATGTTTTTTTTAAGATTCTTTGTGTTCGGACACATACCAAGGAAAACTAATTTATTGTTGCTTTCGAGGTCCGCTTAAGCTAAGCGCGGGGCCTCAGGCAGCTAAACGCTCCATGTTCTTGGTCCCTTTGCGTCGCCCGGATTCAGTGGCGTACACACGATTTCACGGGGGGAAAAGGAAAGGTAAAGCATGAAAGGATTAAATAGTAAAATAAGCAGCAACGAAACAAAAATATGAAGAGCAAAAGGCAAAAATTATTCCATTAAAAATATCGCGATGATGTCGTTCTCTACGAGATTGACCGATTGTTTTCTTACCTTTACCCCAGTGAAATCTCGCAATGGTTCATCGTCATTATGAGAGTAACATAGCAGCCACATATGGTTAGTGCGTATACCTTGCGACAGTGCACTGAAATATTTTCGGTAGTCATTATTTCATGATAGTTAAAGTTAGTGTCCATGTACGCCCGCTGCATACGCCAGCGTCGGGAGGCCGCAACAAATGAATACATTCACTGAGTCTGTTCGCTTAAGGCAAACACATTTTTCGAGTCGCGTGAGTGGCCCATCTCGCCCCGAAGGCACGATGCTACATGAGCACGGCAAACATCTCAGTTTTCCGGCATCCTCAAGGCAGAATATAATTGATCAAGGTAAAAATTTATTGTACTTAGAAGCAATGAATTTCGTTCGTCTTGAACAGATCCCCCCATAACGAAAGACCAAACTTGTCGTTGTCGATCAGGCAGCTGGCGGCTATCGCCTCGTCGAAACATTTATTTCGCGTCGCCTAAGCAGGTTAGGCATTCATTGTGTTTTTAATACAGTGCTCTACCTCCTCAAAACATGACAATATTTCGCAGCAAGAAAATTTTCGTCTGCCCCCTCCTCCCGCTCCCCCCCTCCCCCTATTTCACTTGGGCAAATTTCTGCTGGTGCTGCATGATAGCAGATGGTTGATAAACAGTATCATTTCATTGCACGAATCAGCGCGGACTGACAATGTAGACGGTATGACTGCGCTTTGGAGAACAGCTGAAGTTCGAGAATGCGAAATGTTGCTTCGAGTAAGAGCAGACTATGTCGCTGCTTTGGCTGCCAGCTTCTTCGGCACATTGCGCGCATCCACAATACACGCCGAATTTACCGCTGTGGGGACTCCGAAAAGTCTGATGCCGCTGATTTTGCTCGCAAAATTTGGGTAGCCGAGAGCACAGCAGCCCACCGGCATCAGAAAAGCCAACACGTAAACAAAAAAATTGGCCGCGTATCTGCTCCTTTCGTTGCAAATGTCGTCAAAAGACGATAGTCTTTATCGGCTATTGCGAAGTAAATACCTCCCTTCGCTTTGCCGCTCACCTCTCATGTTGTTCCTCTTGCGTCGCGCTCCTCCCAAGGCAAAGACGCCAAAGGTTTGCTTAAATCATTTTAAATTTCCCGCGTTCCACTGCTCCAAACCGGGTGTCTCAATGCGAACGCTGCTGTACGGCGGAGACGCGCGTTAATCGAGGCTCCCTACTTCAACGTTTATAGAACCGCGTTTCCCTACTCCACGTGCGTTGCAAGCAGAACGTGGAACCTATCTAGTGGAACCTTGCGTAACTGTTGCCGGTTGATTTCTTAAAATGGCGCAAGAAGCTATAGTGGCGCGGGCGACAGTAGGCGACGGCGAAGTGAATTCTTTTTCTGCAGTTGATGAAGTATTTAATTTCGCAAAAGCAAGCATGTTTGATTTTTTTATAAAGGAACACTGCAAATATCACTTCTGTATTGATTTGCTGTCTCGTATTTGCGTAATGTCTTGTTCTTCTTCAACAATGTCGACAAGTATGAACCTTACACCGGACATAGACGGGTAGATTTAGCTGTGACTATATAAGACTAATGGGCAGGCATTGTTTTGCTTTGGCCGGGTGGCTGAATCGAGTCACAGACAGACAGACGGACAGACATACAGACATACAGACAGACCAAAATTTCTGGGTTTAAGGAGCCCAAGAAAGACTATCGTCTTTAAAATTCCACTTTTGCGCGCGCCTAATGCAGCCTCACTGCATACGCGCCGCGCGCCGGTCCGAATGTTTTGCCAACCACCCTCCCGGCCACACCCAGCACGTGCGATTTCCGTGACGTCACGGCCGCCGCGTGACGTACCCCGGGAGAGGTCCATAGACGCCGGAGTCATAACCCAAGCTTCACCCCGCGGCGTTTTCTCATTACATACGCCGTCGGTGAGAACACTAAAACTTCGCCTTAAAAAAAGAGATGAAAGGGAGAAGATAAGGCTTCTTTCAACGCAGTATTACAGGAATTGCGAAGTGGTGGTATGGACGGTGAGAAATAATAATAATTTGAGTCAATAAACTGCGAAATTTCCCTTTCGCGGCTCACCTAACCGCCTTTTATCAGTTTTGGGGAGGCCGGAAGGAACCTCTACCTCACTAAGGGGCTACGGTTGCGTCACATTTGAGAGCTGTTTGGCCTGCACTTATGTTGTCATAAACGGCACTTTCGTAAGTTTGCCCGCCAAAGCAACCTGCCACTCCATACGGTCGGCCCGTATACCGGCTGCGCATAAATATCCCTCACAGCGCGTGATCGGCGTAACAGAAGACGGCTGCCCGTCGGCTTCTGTGAAGACACAATGCACGAGACGCATGTGGGAACCGGTCGATGCAAGACGAACCGAGGTACGAAGGACGCCGTGTGACTCTCTGGCACTGAGCCGCTGAGTCGTCATGTGCATACGACGCCCCCGTCAATCACCTCGGATCGTCAACGAGGCCCTTGGCGTTCTTTCTTTGCCCGCTGGCTTTCCCGGCAAGCGACTGACCCTCTTGGCTACCGTGCCCTTAAGTATTTCAACCGCAGTATCCCGATTGAATTATTCAATAAACGGCTGAAGCACTGATATCCTAAAAAATAGATCTTTCGGTCAAAATTACTTACAGAGCTGCCAATGACGACGCAGCATAGTGGCTTGTTAATAACGCGAAGGTGACATCTTGCCGAGAATAGTGCCTGTTCTATGGGCCCGCAATGGAAGCTGACATCTCGGATGGCTTTTCCGTTCCGTCGTGACATCCTGTCTGTCGTGGCAGACAATGGCTGCGGTCTCGTGGAGCTACCTCTAACTGGAGTGATGTGCGACCGGAAAAAGTGCAGGTGGCTGGAAGTGGTAATTCTATGTTGAAGTCATCTGCGAGAGGAAGCAATCGTGCGCATGCTTCTGAACAAAGTGGCGAAATATAGCAGCCCATTCAAATTAATCCCCCAAGTAAACCGCTGCTCATGCCGTGTAAGGGAGTGGCATGTTGAACTTACCTCCAAGAGCCCAGTTACGGTAAACTTTAGTAATATCGTAATATCAATGACTTGAAAGCACCGCAAACCCGTGCCACCATAGCGTCGCGTTATCGTGCACTGTGCAACACTGCTTGCTCCACTTAGGTCACAAAAGGCTTCGCATTTTAGGCTAAAGCATTTTAGGCTAAAGGCTAAATCATTTTAGGTAACCCCAAACACTTGTGCAATAATTTGCTCTCCTCAAAAACCATGTGGCTGTCACGTGGATGTGCCATGAGTGACAACGAGGGAGGAACAGCTAGAAAGCGTGAAAATTCCTGTTTTTTATGTGTGGCGTATTTCAGTGGAAGCTTCCTGGGCATAAAAGAACTTGATTGTAATCAACAATAACAAAGCTATTCGAGACTATCCATAATTTTGCTAGCGCAAAATTAATCAGGTCAAGAAGACGCAGGTTGCCTCGATTGATCAAACACATTTGATCTCGCCCTTGGCACCGAACGTCTAGTGAAACTTGCCCACTTGGGAGTTAATGTGAACCTTGTTAACTAGATCCAATGCTACTTCATGCGCAGTTCACAATATGTGGAGGGGTTAAGGAAGTCATCATCATCATCATCAACAGCCTATTTGTGTCCACTGCAGGACGAAGGCCTCCCCCACTGACCTCCCCCCGTTTCGGCCCTCTGCTGCCCGAGTCCATTCCTCGCCTCCGAATTTTCTTGTTTCGTCTCTCCATCGAGTTAATGGCCTTCCTCTTCTTCTACCAACATCTCTCGGTGTCCACTCTGTTGTCCTTGTGGTCCACCTGCTGTCCGTTCGTCGTACCACATGGCTTGGCCAGATGGTCAGTGCGGACTCAAACCTCGAGAAAGAAATCAGGCGCAGAATAGGACTGGGATGGGGTGCATTCGGCAAGCACTCGCAAATAATGAAAAGTAAGGTGCCTCTATCCCTAAAAGGAAAGGTACTCAAACAATGCGTCCTGCCGGTGATGACACAAGGAGCGGAAATATGGCGACTTACTAAACAATTAGAAAGCAAGCTTAGGTCCGCTCAACGTGCCGTGGAGAGAATAATGTTAGGAGTAACGCTTAAAGACAGAAAACGAGCTACCTGGATTAGGGAACAAACTCGGATATATGATATCATAGTTCGGGTTAAGAAAAAGAAATGGACTTGGGTTAAGGAGGTGAAGTCTAGAAATTTGGAGGTTAAGTTGGGGGTAATTACTAAGTGCGTCAAGGTAGCGTTTCTGGTACTGTTTTATATTGGAACTATGTCATTGATCTTGCAGATAATATTGACAAAAAATCTCATGGTTTGCCTGTTTGGGTTGATCTATTTGATTAACCTTAATTTATCCTGAAATACCCCCTGGGAATGATAAAATTACTTTGAATTCTGCATTGCAAACAATACGCAACTTCTGCGCTACAATTAACTGTTATAACGCAATATTCACAAGGATAACACACAAAACTAAGAATGCCTTCGCAATACATTATTACCTCTACGGGAGTCGTTTAAAACGTGTAAATCCCTTCATGTATGGGGGGTTCATAATCCAGAAGATTTAAATTGGGAAACGAATAAAAATAATGTGTGCTGTTCAGCTTAACATATAAACTGTGTTTTTTTTTTTGGAAAATTTGCAGAAATCTACAATACTTATTTTCCAACCCGCGCTTGTTTCCCAGCTAAAAAAGCAAAAAAAGGGTGGATTACATCGAGCTCACTGAAAAAAATTCGGTAGAAAAATCAAATGTACAAGAAATTTGTTGAACAGTGTAATCTAGAACTATTTTCACAGTTTTTATATAGTAAAACTATAGAAAAATAAACTCAACAAAGAATTAAAACAGGCAAGAGATGCGTACTATTACGCACTGCTTGAATCATTTCATGATGACGTGAAAAAATATGGACACAAATAAATACAGTAGCATTCGAACAATGCTACTGTATCGAACAAAATAAATACGGCGGCATTCGAACAATGTCATAGCTCCCGTTGAGATTAGCTGTTGATGGAGCTAGCATCGCGGGCAGGCAAATACATGTGTGATGCCTTTAGTGATTATCTTGTTAGCCGAAGGACTGAATGTGCTACACCGCCAAATGAAAATTCATATTTTTATAACAGTAATTGCATGTTTATGAACCCAGTGACATGCTTTGAAGTTTATTCTGCTTTAATGGACATGAAAAATTCTCAAAGCCACGATGCAGGTGACGTCCAGATAAAGCCGGTAAAATACGTCCTTGATATATTAACCCCAATACTTACAGACATCTTTAACCTCTGCCTTAATTCAGGTGTTTTTCCCACCGAAATGCAAAAGGCAAAAGTGTCCGCCCTCTTCAAAACAGGAGATGTGTGCCAAACTATCGGCCCGTGTCAATATTGCCGGTATTTTCTAAAGGGCTTGAAAAAATAATTCAAATTCGGATGTCATCGTTTTGTAAAACTCATAAATTTTAAAATATAAAATAAAATAATTTTAAGATAAAATAAATTTAGGGCCATTTTTTATTAAAGTATTTCCTTCTAATAACGCATATGGCCCATGTATATCTATGAAGCCCACCGTGTCATGCGTTAAGAACGGACGGACGGACAGAGACAGGCAGGCAGGCTGATTGATTGATTGATTGATTGATTGATTGATTGATTGATTGATTGATTGATTGATTTCGGGGACAAGTAGTGGAAGAGTGCTTACGCACGTTTCCGGAACATTTCTGACGACAACCAGCGGGAAGCAACATGTTTTAGAACAGACGCATGAAAACGGGAGTTACAGCCGCCCTTCGCAACTGGATAGCGACGCTATTATTTTTACAGCTGCAAGGCCGCCGGCACTTCAGCGCCATTCGCTATATTTACTCCTTCCGGCTTGCACGTAAATGTATACGGTTCTCTGTGCCTGGCTTTAAAAGTGAAGCCAACGAAGGGAACGAGTGTATGACCAAGTTAGTTGGCATCTTCTCGAGTGGCGCCGTTTGGAACGCCCTCCTTGAAAGTCGGTGCTGAAACTGCAGCGTTGAATTTTTTGTGTGAATAATAGTTGCTTTGCAAATGCAATCTGTAGTTTTTTTAAGAAACACAACTCTGATAACATTTCTTAGGCATTATTAAGCTTTGTCTCAAATGCGTCCAAGGTTTTCTTGGCGTCATAACATATTGACAAGCATGGACCTCTTAGCCATATAACGAGGAAATCTGTGTGCTGGTTGTTCATTGGTCTGTTGTGGAGGTGTTTTTTACAACTATGTCTACGGTGCATTGATATCGGCTTCAAGAAAGTGACGTCAGGAAATCGAAACAAGCAAACCTACCGGGACTCACTAAGGTACGCAGACGGAGACGAGCAACTCACTAATATTGGCTGGGATATGCCGATGCGCCTGAATTACACTGCCTCTTATAGTAAGTGCTTGTTTTCGTGAAAAGTAAGAAGGTCAAGAATAGATTTTACCTAATAGGGGCATGACATTCTAGCTGGCACCGACAGACGTCACCACATGTTTCGCGTCCTGCAGACACGGAGCTCGACATTGACCTTTTGGACATGCGGCAATACCAGCTGATATCGGAGTTTTATTTGCTGTAAGGGTGTGTTCGTACGCCTTTGCAACGCCATGTCGGCGCCACCGCCACGTCACACGCATCCGTTCCTTTCGGTGCCGGAGCCTGGGGCGCACGTCCTTCGCCACGACACGAGGCCGCGCCAAGTCGCATGGCGTACTTGATTGCCTCGCAGCGTTCCCACGAGGGCTGAAGCCGATTCCGACCGGCCGAAAGCAAGCGCGGTTGGTGTCTTCTCAGTGCGTGCTATGCTCGATCGGTTGCTGCCGAGAGTGGCCCTTCAAGATTCGCCGCTTCCCGCGTATCGGCTACGTCGCCAAGCGCACCGGGCCCACTCGTGCGTGAGGAACGCCTGCACCGCGCTTGCAGACGGCACGTTCGTGCGTGCCCTAAACATGATGCTTGGCTGACGGAGATTTCTCCTGGCTTCCGGGAACTGTGTTGCCTTCGATCGGCACGGCGCCCAGCCCGTCTTCTGAACGGCAGTCGCACGTTTTTTGGAGCCTATGCTCCCCATAGTACATCGCCGGCGGCTGCTCAAGGGTCACGATCACGATCGACACTGCTGGCTTTGCAACTCTTGGACAGAGATAGGTAGACAGACAGACAGACAGACAGACAGACAGACAGACAGACAGACAGACAGACAGACAGATAGATAGATAGATAGATAGATAGATAGATAGATAGATAGATAGATAGATAGATAGATAGATAGATAGATAGATAGATAGATAGATAGATAGATAGATAGATAGATAGATAGATAGATAGGGAGGGAGGGAGGGAGGGAGGGAGGGAGGGAGGGAGGGCTCTTTAATGGGAACTGGTGAAGTCAACCCTTCCAGTGATAGGGCTTGATACTCCAGGTGGGGGATGATTACTCTTATGGGTGATGAGAAGGCAAACAAGAAACGTTAAAAACAAGAATCAACGAAATGCTGCCAGCAAAGTTCAGAGAAAAATTAAATTGGAAAATTAAGTCGTTAAGGCGAACTCTCAATCAAAATACAAAGTAAACGGTGCAAAGAATAGGAAGAACACAAACCCAAGAGAAAGAAATAGATGAGCACCACAGCGCGAAAGAGCACATATTTGGAGACATTTGCACTGATTACGATCTAAATAGATTATTCCAGTTCAGAGTCTCGTAAGAAGCGTAGCAGAGCTTTAGTTTTCCGCGATGGGTTATTGCAGAATAAGGAATTTAGTCTGCAAATCAGACACACGTGAAAAAGATACCAACGATCTTACGTTGGTATTAGTGTCACTAGATAAGGTTGCAGAGTATCGGCACTCTTTTATTCTATTGTTCCGTTGTTCCGTTCAGCCGCCAAGCTCATTGGCCAGTTGGCATCACGTGACATTTGCTTACACGGCGATGGTACATGGGCGCCGCCATTTTGTTGTTTGTGCGTTTTAGTCGATCAACTATGGCACTCTTAGCTTGACCTCCCGGCTCTGCGGTGGCATCTTCGGTAGTGTTGTCAACAAGCGCCCTGGTCGCAATTAGCGGCGAGGAAGTAGATGCGGTGATCTGGCAACACTGATAAACACTCGAAAAGCCGCCGTTGCTGACTAGCGTGCACGAGTGGCGATACCCTTATAGCTTAGCCAGTGACACTATTATAGTTGGTATTAGTGGACTTACAGAGATAACGAGAAAAGGGGGGATAATTTTCTTGGAACGCAAGCTCACTGTCAATCACCCAGTCGGCGAAGTGTCACATGATAGCGGCCTTGGTAATGATGCATACGGAAGCCTACTTGCCGCCCAGTCAGTTATCCGCATGTTTGCGTGTTGTATTCCATTTCCCGGTCATTACGTGTGCTCGCGCGCCTGTGTTAGGAAACGGCTAATGATACACGGCTAACCTTTCCGCGCGCCAGCAGCTCCAGCGTTTTTCTACTAGCACGTGCCGAGCTCGTGCCTGTCATGTGCGCTGCCTTCAGCGTTCTCGAATGCAAGATAAATGCTCTTTGCGGTCACTGGAACAGCGAAACAGGAAACGACCTGCTGCGCGCAACGTTTATGAGCAACGTCTTTATAATGAAACATAAAAGAACAGACTGGGTAGAAAAAATTAGAAGTTATCCCTTGCGACAACTTTTTCTGGTATTCTGAAATATTTCCTTACCCTAAGAAGTCACTTACGCAACTAAATTCACTAAACCAAAGTGTCGAGCGTCTCGCATGGCCATTAAAAGAAAATGATTACTGATTCTGAAAATCAAGTACTCAAAGCCATTAACATTGACAACTATTCCAGCAAAGTAGCCAGAGCAAATTTTGCGGCTTATATGCCTGCTACACTACCGTCCGAATGTCATTTGAACCAAATTTCATTTGACTCAAATGCCAAGTTGTGTTTTGAAATGCCATTCGGCTCAAATGACATTCGAGCGAAATTAGCACCGAGAGAGACATTTGGGATTTCAAATGCCATTTCTAGCACTCTCGCGCGCAGCGTCTTCGATCGTCAATAAAAAATATAATACTTCCGTACGTAAAACAAACAAAATATTTTTGATTGTGGAACTTCGTTCACTGTCCATTTACTTAAAATATGAAATCAACATATTTATTTTCATACTCTTAAAACCAGTGGGTCAGTTGCAAAAAAAAAAAAAGTAAAACTATGCAAACAGCAACCAAATTAGAGTCAAAACTTGTATCTCTTCTAATTTGATATCATTTTACTGCCTTAGACGGTTCCTAAATTTGATTGCTGTATTATTGAACGAAAACGGAGTGGGGAGACAACAGGGCCACTACAGCACGGCGAACAATCGTGAAAGATTTCAAATGCCATCGAAATTTTAGTGTAGCACGGCGGATTCTGAATGCCATTCAAAGCACCCCATTTGAGTCAAATTACATTTGGTTCAAATGACATTCGGACCCTAGTGTAGCCGGGGTATTAGACTTGGCTCGAGCACTCTTCGAGCCTTTAAGCCGCGGGGCGCTTTATTGTCATAGGGGACAGTTCACGCTAATGCATATATTCGCATTTCAGCTCCAGTTCAAAGACTCGATCAAGTTCCCAGTTTCTTTTTATAATTGGGCCTTTTACACGAATTCACTTTGAGGCAGTGGCGTAACTAAGGGGGGGGGGAGGGGGGTACAAGTGCCCTGGGCGCCACTTGGGAGGGGGCGCCGAGCCGAGTCTGCCCAACTTGTGGCTGAGGGGGGAAAATGGCAGCGGGGCTATCTTTCAATAGCAGGGCGGTGCAGTTGCAGAAGTAACTGTTGGAAAGAATTCTTGCTTGGGGTATTGGTACGGCATCGTAACACAAGGATAGCCCTGCGGAAGACGAGGACGATGAGAAGGGACGCACACGAGGCGCTAGCGCCCCCCGCAAAGCGCCCCGGGAGTGTGCCTGTCTCTTCGTCCTCACCTTCCGCAGAGCTACCCTTGTGTTACAATGCCGCTGTTCAAGCAGTTAAACTGTTCTCCTTGTCGGGAAGCGCCGCACACATGTATGAATACTTAGGTACGCCACGCCCGGATGAGGATGAGGGAGTTCGAGAGGCAACACGGGACGATATCCAGTGTGCTTGCGTGCGTGCTGTTCGCATGTGTTTTCACGTGTTCTCGTTTGTATTCCAGCAGCGGCGAGAGGAGGGGCGAGGGGGTGCTTAAAATTTGCGCCCTCATATTTCGATTAGCCCTTTGCAGGTATTCTTACAAGGCGAGGTGAACAAAGTTTAGGGAATTGTAGAGATCCTGGTATTTAAAAGTCGCGGTGCCTATTGTTGTCAAGTATGAGTCGGAGACGGAGTGCAAGGGTCAAAGCGGTAAAGCCAGTCAGTAGGTACCTTGAAGACATACTTGAAGTTTTCCAAGTTATGGCAAATAACGACACGAGTGAAACGAGAAGTGATCGCACACCAGCTATTACACCAGCGGACGTTGAGTTATGATGTTCTTATTTTGATAGGCTTTTGGAACAAGATACTGGTTCGAATAGGTCGTGTTTAAAGGCTGCAAGACTCAACAATGAACTTTTACGAGGCTGCTTTAGATATGAACGCTTTTCGAGAACAGTTTCGTGACGAAAGGGAAACGCTGGTGAGTGAGTCACTCGATGAAGGGCTTGGTGTCTGTGAGTCGTGAGATGTCAATGTTGAAAGGCGTTCCAGACGAGAAAAAAAAAAAACAGATGGCTGGTAAAAAGTGGAAAGGAGAGGCGTAAACTGCTAAGCAGAAAATGCAAAGGGTCGTGAAATCCGCATTCGACCGTCTTCATTCTGAAATGGACGAGAGGTTTACTCGCCTGCAGGATACCGATGCCAAGTTTGGCTTTCTCCTGGACACAAACAAGCTGTGCTACGGTGACGACGAGAACGAACTAAGAACATTGTTACACCCTTTAAGAGTTTTATCGTTCCGACGGTAGCGCGCAGGACCTCTATGAAGAGACTTTAGATTGCCCACTACTGTTTTCACGGCGTGTTGACCGGAGATTGTCAAAACCTGAAGAATATCTGAAATTTATCATACAGTATGGGGAAGACAACGTATTTCCCAACGTTCGCGTCGCGATTCAGATAAAATTAGCCATAGCCGTTTCCATATCACTGGCTGTGAAAAGTCTTTCAGTAAGCTAAAACTAATTCTTTCCTATTTGCGGGCCACAAGGGCCCACGACAGACTTTCTTATGTTGCTCTGCTGAGTGTGGAAAAAGAAGAAACTGTAAAAACAAACTTTGATGACATTATATAACAGTTTTCTTTTTCGAAAGAAGGAAAAGTGCTCTGAGTGCCGTAGTGTATAGTATTTTTCATATTTGTGTTATTAATAACCAACTGATCTAATTAAAGCGTTTCAAACTCAAAGAATGCGTTTCTCGACAACTTGCTCACGATGAACATCAGCACTGGCGCCACAAGAGGCAATTATATGCCACCAGGAGACAACGGTGATTGCAGGAACGAGTTTTTGAATGCATCATTAGCATTGATAACAAAATGTGGGCATACTATGCAGATTTGAAGTATGATTAAATATTCTGAGCAATTCGTTTAACGGTAAGGCAACGAGAAACGATAACAACTGTGTACATGCGTACTTGGTCGTTTTCTTCTGTGTGTTTGTAGATAATTTATGAGCGTCGCCTTATTCGTGTCTTGCGAGGCCACAACAGCTGACGAGCAAGCTCTATTTGTTCTTTCACTTTTTTTCTACGCAGTGTCTGGAATTACCTCCGAGGGATCCCGAAATTGACAACGAAAGTTTTTTCCTAAGGAACTTCTAGACAGTGTCTACAGTTACGTTCGACGGAACCCAAAATTGCCAATTAAAGTCACATGTCACATTCGACGTAACTTCAACCGAATGATTTGAGCTACGTCCAGCCTAGCCAGGCATTTCACAGTAAAAAATTATAGTGCGAAATACAAATTAAAACGAGAACATCGGCCGTACGGAACACTACATAGGCGACCCGGAATGTAACAAAGGAGCAAAGGACGCCGCACCTGCCAGTCGGCGCCCGATAAAAGGGGAGGGGCGGCAGTGTCGTACCATTACCTCCCAGACCGTAATGGTCGTACACCTTCCTCTCAAACAGGAACGAAAGCTCGTTCCTCGTTCCTTCCACAGTTAGAAACGAGTTCCCGTTGCAAGCTCATTGCGAAAGGAACGCGTTCCAGTTATACTTCCAACATTGAAACTCGTCGCTTCATTAACGGTACATTTGAATTTTCTTTATTAAAATATAGTGCGGGATAATCCCGCGGCGAAATAAAGTGAGCAATTCAAAACTCACATCTAACTACGTATATTATACTAATATGAACACCGCCGGAAGCAGATTATCTGGCGATCAAAAGAACTAAAATCAACGCTCCCACACGAATTTTTTGAGGGAGCACCCGACATACTCCAGACATGTCTAAGTGCAACTTCCTATGCGGCAAGCCGGCATGGGGGAATGGGGGAAGGAAACTACAGGAGGGACCGTCTTTGGACAAGCTTGAAGCCTACCCAGCTCCCTGCTGTGTCGCCTAGTCATAAAAAATATAACAGAGAACTCACGAAAAAAAAAACGCACTATAGTCAGGTGACAGGAAAGCGGTAGTAGTTTTGTGCGCCTCAAGTGGTCGCCAATCCTAACTGTATATTACGCGCTGCGTACTACGTGCGTGCCCCTTCAATGCCGTGTGCGGCGCGCGCTTCGCGGCTTGTAAATCCGAGACGCGCAGATGAACATGCCGACGAAGTGGTCGTACGCACCTGTCCAATACTTTCGCACCGCGCCTTGGCAATAAAGTGTCGCGTGCCGACGCGTTCTTAAAGGGACACTGAAGTGATATGTAAACATTGCGGGATTACTTGCGCAAATTGTAGTCCGGAGTCCCCAGACCATGTTTCGACCACCCCGGACGCGTTTACGCGATTTTATTTAGTAGAAAAATTAATTCGAAAATGCTGTCCTCCTCTCTTTACGCTCGCCCATTTTCTGCGGCGTTTTCGTGTGACGTCGAGAGGAGCCGAGCTCGCAATTGGCTGCGCTACTGCACGGCTCCCCTGCCTTCAGACAGTCAGTCGTCCCAGCGTTTCGTCCGCCGGCCGCCGACGGGTCGTCGCAATTCGTTCGCTCAGTTGAAACGAAGCCAGGACACGTTTGTGAATGGTAGAATCTGCCTTTCTTTACTTGGTTAGTTTGTACACTGTATCTAGCTCCAAGTCAAGGTCGCTTCTAACAAGCGCTGCACAAGCGCACATGCGACGCTTCGCTGACTGGTACGCCAGTAGGAAAATATAAGGCCTCTTGAAGGCGGGAGAAGAGTCAGCGAAGTCAATATAGGTACTAAGTAAATAAAATCAACTGATATTTTTACCGTATAGCGTAAAACTAGGGTGCGGGAAGCACTTTTTTGCGCTAGGCGAACAAGCACAGCTGTCAGCAGCACGACTACGCATCTGCGAACGCTTTTCCGTCTACGAAATGCAATTGCTAGACGTGAGCTATTGTGGAAACTCGGGCGACGCTTACTGCACGAGCGCAATACAACAAATAGTCACCTAAGCGGCTTGAAATGCCAAAACTAAATAAAAGTGTAAACTGGTTGTACAATATATACCCTATATTACCACGGCCAGCGGAACCCACTCCGTGGCCGAGTGGTTTGGGGCGCTAGATATGCACCGCAAGTATTTTGCAAGTCAGGAGTTCGAATCCCCGCGGTTACGTGCTTTTTTTTTCTGTAAGTTAACTTTTTCGTTTTCCGCCGATGTTTTCTATATTGAGTTCACCTTTTTTTGGGCCGCAACGTTCATGGCTCCACGAACTAGTTCACAAAACGCGCGCAGGCTGGCACTGGCGCGCTAGCGAGTTCTCGTTGGCGTGCTGTTGCCATAAGCACCCACTGCTTGCAGGCAGTGGGCACAGGCCAGAATGAACAGACCCTTGGCCTGGTGCGGACACGCTTCTTACGATACAGGCATGAGGGAGGCAAGCTCCAAATATGGGGGAAAAGCGCATGACATTTGGGCGTCTGCGGGTACGCGGAGGGCGTTCATGCACTGCGTAGGTTTCGGCTAGTGAATGCTACGATTCCAAGCCGTCCTAGGAGGCTTATCTTTATGCATTTTTACAGCTGAAAACATGGCAGAAGCGCGGTACGATGATTACTGAGTTATTGAGAATGCCCATTCAACAACGCCAACGGTTGTGTTTTACAGAACCGAAACCGAAACCGAAACTTGTTTGGTTGCTCACCTTTGGCGTCGTCCAATCACGGTGCCCGCTCCTCCTAACGTCACAGCTTTAGTTGGTGTGGCCGCCGCAAACCGCGCATGGTAGTTTTTCTTCTTTCGCGCTTTGTAAAATAATTACCGATTTGTCAATCGTAAAAGCGATGAAAAGTGTGCTAATTTGAGCCAGTCTACGCAGTGCAAGCAAAAACGGGAGCTTGACAAATTCACTTCAGTGTCCCTTTAAGTAAATAATGACAGAGGAGGACATCCGGGCCTTTCATATTGATTCGATTTGATTTCGCAAAACACAACATACTCAATTGCTCAATATGCACTGGATGCAATAGCGACCTTTTTTAACTGTTTCTGCCCAGGTCATTTTCTAGGTAACTAACCTTCGATTGCCAAGACCGCAGGCAGTCCTGAACTCACCGCAGTCTTTCCTAGCCGCTATCCGGCATTAGTTTTTCACATAGATTCCTATGGCGCGATTTAAAGGTGCACCAACGCGCGTGTCTCATTGGCGTCTCCACCCGCCGTTGCGACAAGGCCGGTCGCACCAGGTGCAGCCTGCCGACAGGTGCGGCCCGCTGGTGTTATTCTTCTGCCTCTGACCTTTGAAGAAGCGCGTTCCGCGGAAGGGCGGAAAAATTTGGCAGCCTGTAGGAAGAGAAACACAGCAGCGGTCTGCGGCTTTTTGTACTAGCTTCAGCACCCTAAAGCCTTGGCGTCAAAAGCAGCCAAATCCTATAGGTATGGTACGTTTACAGAAGGAACGCCGTTGTTCCCTCGCTGTTGCTTCGTAAGCCTAACGAGTTACCATTACTGTCCCACCGGCCCTTAGTGGAACGGTAGCGTACCTCCGTTCTTCCCAAAAGGAACTGAACGCCGTTCCGTACAACAGTGAGGGGCGGCAGCGCCCCCGACGTTTCTTCATCCCCTGTCGCAGCGTGTTAGCACCAGCCGGGGCAGACAGCCTTGTAGCAGCTTCCTCGAGACATGCGCATCAGGCTTGCCGACAAGTAGAGAAACAAATCAAATGATCCCCTATGTACTTTAATATAAAGGTTATTTTGTGCTTTACCACTTACCGCGTGCCCACCTATGTATCTTCTGTAGAGCGTGTACACCAATATATAGTTTGGTACTAATATACGTATTTCAGTATGGAACTCTATGAACACAAAGAATAAAGCTCGGGATGTTCTTAATTCCCGGACAAAAAGTGCGTGCGAACCATTCCGTTCAAGACAACATTTCAGCTTTATACTTCAATGGATATCATTTTACTGACATCTGCATATAAAGTGTCTGCATGCGCCACAATTAAATACGTCTTAACAACCACCCCGTCTGCCCATAATAGTTGCCGCTTTCATAAAATACATTTTTCGTTGGTCAGCCAGCTATAATAATTATATTTCTTGAGATTTCTTAATAAACGTTTTCGAATTCCATCCAATCTTGAGATTTCTTCTTTCCTAGGAAGCATAAGAGAGAACCAAGGCATTCCCTTCTCTAACCCTTATCAATTAATAATTGTATTTGTGAAAAACTCTTGGAACATGTAAACTTTGTTCTCAGCACGAGCTGCAGGCGCTATGAACTAGAACTCCGCCGCCCTCGACAATAAAAATCTCGAGAAAATCCGAAGAAGAGCTGTACGTTTCATCTATTCCAAATATAGCCGCCTTGATTCCGTATCTCAACTAATGAACACAAATAACATCCAAACTCTTGAACTAAGGCGCAAATTTGTTCGCTTGAAGTTTCTGCACCAACTGGATAATAAAAAGCTGGGATTAGATAGTAGTTTGTATGTGAATCCTCTCTCAACCAGATCCCGTCACACCGATGACAAATCTCTAACCCCATTTTTTGCTAGGACTAACATTTTCAAATTTTCATTTTTCCCCCGAACTATTGAAGAATGGAATTCGTTACCCGTTTCTGCACTTTCTACTGTTGAATCCCTCGAAGCTTATTTTAGCCCAAATGCCACTGCGCTGAGCTGATGCGTCAACCTTGTTAAATGCATTTGTTTTATCTTTATACCTTCTATTGTTCCGTACAATTGTGACTCAAGTATTCTTGTATTTTGTACGTTTCTTGTCCACTCCTGCTTGGGCTGTCAGGCCTGCAGTATTGAATAAATAAAAAAAATAATAAATAATATAGCTTATATTTCCAACGCTGGCAAAGCTGGCCTGTGGCCGAGTGTTCTGGAGCGCTAGGTTTATAATTGTGCAAGTGACAAGTTCGAATCCCCTAGGGTACATTTTTTTTAGATGCGAAGCAGCTTATGGTCGCGCCTGTTCCCCCCGCCGTTATGTGGGCGCCACTGTGCGGCGTACACTCTCCCACTGCGCATGCCTGGCCAGGCACCGCTGATGATGATTGTGGCAGGATGCCCCTAGGGATTGGCCAACCAAAGAGAGAGAGAGAGAGAGAGAGAGAGAGAGAGAGAGAGAGAGAGAGAGAGAGAGAGAGAGAGAGAGAGAGAGAGAGAGAGAGAGAGGATAAACATCTTTAATTTGGAGCTTAATGGTGCAGGATGGTGAGAGCATCACCGGTGGGGGGCGTCCGCTAGTCCGGGATGCCCTGGTCCTTGCTGGCTGCTCGTGCCCTCTCTATCAGCATGCGCTGGGTCGAGAGGTCCGAGCTGGACAGCCGGTCCACCCACTGCTCGTACGTGGGACGGGGATTGGGTGTGAGGGATGGGGATTGTTGGCACTCCCAGACCAGATGGTACAGGGTGCCTGGTTGGGGGCAAAAGTTGCAGGTACTATAATACTGGGTGGGGTAGATATGGTGGAGGAGGGTACAGTGCGGGTAGGAGTTGGTCTGTAGCCGGCGGAGTGTGGTCGCTTCGGCTCTGGAAAGGTGGGAGTTGGGTGGAGGGAACTGCTGGCGCTCGTGTCTGAAGTGAGCGAGAATGTCCGCGTAGCCATTCAGTGTGTGGGGGGCCTTCTCCGTGTCTTGGCTCTCTTCGGAAATGGCCCGGAGGGTGTGTACGCGGGCAGCGGCGTGTGCCGCCTCATTTCCGTCAAGAGACTCGTGTCCAGGGGCCCAAACGATATGAATGTCGGGTAGCTGCGGGATGGCATTCAGGATCTTGAGGGCGAAGGGTGATATGCGGCCGAGCTGGTAGTTGCGGCATGCTACTTGCGAGTCCGTAATGACTGTAACGTATTCGCTATGTGTTGTGGCTGCTAGGGCGATGGCGATTTCCTCAGCGGCGTTTGTAGAGGTGGTGGATATTGTGGCGGCTGTTACCTCGGTTCCCTGGTGGTCTATAACCGTGACTGCGTGTGGGGGTTTGCGGGTGTAGCGTGCAGCGTCCGTGTAGCGTGTAGTAGGGTTCCCGGCGTGCTTCTTCGTAACTGCATCGACCCGTGCTTTGCGGCGTGCTTTGTTGTAAAGGGGGTGCATATTTCGCGGCACGGGAGCTACACGAATGTGTTGACGGATGTGGAGGGGGACACGTTGGGGCTGGTCTTCTTTGGGCGGTACCGGGTATCCAAGGCGTGTAAGGGTGTCTCTTCCGGTAGGTGTCAGCTTGAGACGGGTGATTTGGGAACAGCGATGAGCCTCGTGCAATTCTTCCAAAGTGTTGTGTACCCCTAGTTGGAGCAACTTTCGCGTGGATGTTGAGGGGGGCAGGCCAAGGGCGAGTTTGTAGGCTTGGCGGATAAAAGTGTTGAGTTTTTCTTTTTCGACGGATTTGAGAGCCAGGTATGGTGTGCCGTAATTCAGACGACTGATCAATATTGCTTGAGTTATTCTCAGAGTGTCCTTCTCCTGAAGGCCGTAGCGGCGGTGGGCGATGCGTCGTACGAGGTGCGTTAGTTGTGTGAGGGTGCGTTTTAATGCAGGTAAGGTTTGAGAGCCGCTTCCGTTTTTGGGTATGTTGAGACCGAGTATGCGAAGGTGGGGAACTGTAGGTACTGCGAGGTTGTTGATCGTTAATTCCGGATCGGGGATTGGGTCCGTTCGTTTTTTGTAAGTGCGGGCACAGAGCGTGAGGAGGGCGGACTTCTCTGGGGCGCATTCCAGTCCACGAGCTCGGAGGTATGTTTGAGTGACGTGTATTGCTTCCTGAAGTGCGTCTTGTTGGGCGCCGGTGCAGCCGGCGGGAACCCACAAGGTGAGGTCGTCAGCGTAAAGTGCATCGCGTAAATTGGGGATTGCTGCGAGGAGCGGCGGCAAATCTTTCATAGCTAAGTTGAATAGCAATGGTGAAACGACGGATCCTTGTGGGGTTCCCTTGGGCGCCATTGCAAATGGGTCGGAACGGAGATGCCCAATGCCTATCGTTGCCGTGCGGTTGGTCAGAAAGCAAGCGATGTAGGAAAATGTACGTTCGCCGCAGTTGGTCGAGGCAAGACCTTGCAAGATAGCATGATGCGTTACGTTATCAAATGCCCCTTTGATATCTAGGGCTAGGATTGATTTTTTGCTCTGATTGTTCAGGGTGTCTAGAACGTCGTCTTTAATTTGAAGTAGGATGTCCTGGGCCGATAAGTGGGGGCGGAAGCCGTACATTGTATGTGGGAAGTACCCGTTCTCTTCGATGTGGGGTGATAGTCTGTTGTGCACCATGTGCTCAAACAGTTTTCCGACACATGAAGTGAGAGAGATGGGACGGAGGTTCTTTGTAATGAGTGGTTTGTTGGGCTTGGGTATGAGGGTGATTTCGGCGTGCTTCCACTGTGGGGGGAGGGTTCAAGCCTGCCAATGGGAGTTGATAAAGTCCAAAAGCTTTTCAAGGGCAATGTAATCAAGGTTGCGGAGGAGCTTGTTAGGAATCCGGTCTTTTCCTGAGGCTGTGTTGCGGGTTAGATGGTGAATGGCTGCTTCAATTTCCGCCGTAGTAAAAGGTGCGTCCATATCTGGATTGGGTTTTCCCGTGTATGACGGAAGTGTCAGAGTAGTAGCGGTAATGGGTGCTTGAAGCGGTTGCTCAAGCTCTCGCAATAAATCGGATTCTGTACCCTGGTAATTATGTATCAGGCGCTTCAGATGATGTTGGGTGGTGGATTTGGATTCCTTGCTGCCTAATAAAGATCGGAGTAAGTGCCAGGTGCGGCGGGTGCCGAGCGTGCCTTGAAGTTGGTTGCAGAACTCAGCCCAGTTTTGTTGGCTAAGTTGTTTAGCGTACGCATCTGCCTCTGCTGTGATTTGAGCGATGCGGATGCGAAGTTTCTTATTTGTTCTGTTCCTTTTCCACCTTCGAAGCAGGCCTTGTCGGGCATCCCAAAGATGGAGCAGGTGTGCGTCAGTGGCTGGGGTTTCTTCGGTTAGAGCAATTTCTTTTGTGTGCTTCTTGGCCGTATCAAGTAACCGTTGGACCCAGTCATCTAGATTAGTGATGGAGTCCGCAGGGGTGTCGTCTCGAAAGTATTTCCAGTTAGTGAGTCTGGCGGTGCCGATGCGTTGATTAGCGGGTCTTGCGTGCGCAATTTCCAGTTTTATAATATGGTGATCGCTGCCGAGTGTTTCGTCAAGTCGCGTCCACGTGGCGCTCTTGATATTATATGTGAAGGTGAGGTCAGGGGTGGTGTCTCGGGAGATGCTGTTGCCAATTCTTGTCGGGAGATCTGGAGTGTTGCACAGATGCAGAAGGTTCTGAAGTGTTGCATCATATAGTGTTTTGCCTTTCTTGGTATCTTTTAGGTATCCCCACGCCGTATGTTGGGCATTGAAGTCGCCAAGGACGATTAATTTTTGTCCGCGCGTGCGCTGCCGGACGGTTTTAAAGAGTTTGTCGATGCCGGTAAGGGGTTTGTTTGGGGGGCTGTATACGTTAAGTAAAAATAGACTGGCTTGACTTTTCTTGCGTGGAATAATTTCTACAAATGCATAGTCGATCTCAGTTGGCAAAGTGTGAGATTGGGCCGTTTGGGTTGACTGCATGTACCAGGATAGCGGTGCGTGAGCCAAGGCCGGTGACATGTGTGTTGTAGCCGATTAAAATGGTTTCAGCGCAGAAATGACGACGGACGAGTAAGGAACAGACGAGTAAGGAACAGCTCGGACGAGTAAGGAACAGCTCGTCCCGTCTGTTCCTTACTCGTCCGTCGTCATTTCTGCGCTGAAACCATTTTAACTATGTACCAACAAGCCCAACTGGTTCTCAGTGTTGTAGCCGCGCAGAGTAACAGTGTCAGAATCTGTTTCTTGCAATGCGATGACGTCGGGTTTGTGCTGTTGCGTGTAGTGGGTAAGTGTAGACTGCTTGTTGCGGTAGGACCGACAGTTCCATTGCCACAGGGTGATCGTGGATGGGGGTTTGCCTTTTCTGTTACATGTCATGGTCGGATTGGAGGGTCGATGATGTGTCGCCCAGTTCGGGGGGTAAATGCCGCCTCATGGGCTTCTTGCGTGCTTTTTTGGCCTTCTTAGTTTCCTCCAGCAAGTCTAGCCTGTGATCCAGGTTATTAAGGCGTTCGTCGAGGCGTTCGCCAATGCCGCGTATGAGGCGCTCTAAGTGGCTGAGATCGACTGATGCGGGTGCAGCAGCGTGGGGGATGGCGGACAAGGGCTCTAAGCTTGTGCTAGCGACTAAGGCGCCTGAGGTCAAGGATCCTGTTTCTGGGTTTGTGTCGGCTGGGGGAGTTGGGGTGCTTAGTG
This sequence comes from Haemaphysalis longicornis, assembly GCF_048455015.1. NCBI lineage: Eukaryota > Metazoa > Arthropoda > Arachnida > Ixodida > Ixodidae > Haemaphysalis > Haemaphysalis longicornis. The sequence goes on from NW_027526422.1 coordinate 19,016,722, forward strand.
ATTGCTGCCGAGTGATTTGTTGCATTTGAGCTAGGAGCTGCTCGATGCGGTTTTCAAGGGTTGCGGTGCGTTGTGCTGTCTGTTCGAGCTGTTGTTTCAGCAGTGCATTTTCTGCTTGAAGCGTCTTGATAAGGGTGTCGGGAGGTGGTGTGATAGTGGGTGCGGCAGGCGCAGCGGGTGTGGGGAGGGGGGGAAAGATGCACGAGCAGTGAGTGGTGGTGCAACAATGGCCGACCAGCTTACTTGGGGAGTGGTGTTCGTTTGGTTGGCAGTCTGCCTTTGGTGCTGGCTGGCATCGTAAGTAGGTGCAGGTCGATGGCTGTTCTGGTTGGGGAATTTGTGCCGTAGTTGGGCGGTGGGTGGCGGCGGTCGTAGTTTCTTTTTGCACTCTCTGCTGGCCGTGAGGTGATCTAGTCCGCAGAGCTGACACATGGGTTTGCAGTCATGGTCTGGTTGGGGGTCAGGCGCGTGGCATCGCTGGCAGATGGCGACGTCGGGATTGGGGCAGACATCTCGTCGGTGTCCAAGTTCACCGCAGAGTGTACAGCACTGTATGGTCTGGCGGTAAGGGCGACAACGGGTTAATAGGCCATACGCCTTGATGTAGAATGGGACGTGAACGCCCTCAAATGTGACTAGAGCTGACGTGGATGTTCCGAGCATTCGGGCGTGGAGTATACGTGGGCCATTTGCTGATAGGATGTAGGGGAGCTGCTCGTTGGTGGTGTTGGGATCGAGCCCCGTTATTACCCCTCGAGACGTGCCGGGTAGTGGTTTCAGGTACGGCAGTACTTCTTGTGTTGTTGCCCCAAGTTGTATAGAGGTAATCTCGTTCAGTGCAAGGGCGGAGGCTTCGTCGGGGGTGCTCGCAATGATTAGGTTTTGGGCAGCTTTGGTTTGGATAGTGACACGAGCGTAGAATGCAGCTTCGGGTATGTTGCTTGCCTGCTGGATGCCCTGGGAAACTTGGTGATCGCTCCACGAAGCTACGCGAAACCCGGCTTGCGGTCTGTAGATTATCTTGTAGTCGGAGTCCGGGAGCTGTGGTCGTGGGACGCTACGCGGGGGTGTCCGACGTGCGGCTGCCGGCATTGTTGGCGGCTGCTTGCGGGCATGGCGGTCTCGTAGTATTTGCTGCCATGGTCCTGGAGCTGGGATGGCTCTGCCGCTGTTGGGATCGGAGTCCATGGTAGCGTTGGGGTCTTGCGTCGATGCCATGGCGATGGAGTTGGAGCCGGGCCGAAGCCCTGACGGCGTTGGCTTAGCTAGAACTAGGAACGCTAGGCTTAGCGTGGGTACCGGCGGGGTGGGCTTTATGTGGCTGTAATCTACGTACCGCCGTCCCGCTGACGTAGCGGGTGGGCTTGACGCGCCGCGCTGAAGCCGTTGACGCGCTGAAGCCGCACGTCAACGCCAGCAAGCAGATCATCTTCCCGTAGGGGAACCCTGAGTAGTATGCGAAGCAGCCACGGGGTCAACGCAAGTTCCCATTTCGTAGTTCCGGTAAGTGAAAAGTTTGGTGGTTACCATGGAAACCAAACGGTAAATATAACGGTAGCTACAACCTCAACTTAACGGAAACGACGAATTGAAAACTAATGCTTGAGTCGACCCCATGGCTGCTTCGCATACTACTCAGGGTTCCCCTACGGGAAGATGGTGAGTGGTTTCTTGGGCGAGTTGGTCATTCATCATGTAAGTAAGCGCAAAATGAACAAGGACGAACGAAGTGAACGGGACACGGCGCTACTATCAACTCGTTTTATTTTCACTGTGATGTCCGATTTTATACGGGAAGATACACAGCTAATGAAAGAAAGGAGGAAAGGGGGAGGAGCACAAGCAAGTACAAAAAAACAAAAAAGTGAAGGATGACATTTCAAATGGTCGCGTTACAAAGGCACTTTTGTGCGGTAAAATCTAATGATTGGATAAGAATTGCAGTTCTTTCTTTGTCAATGCTAAAGAAGCTGTGCTAACGCAGTTGTCTTTTAAATTAAGGAAACTATCTTGTAGGCCTCGATGATCTCTCGTGTCAACTGATCCTCGTGTCGAGCTACAATCCTAGTCTTATCAAAAAGTGGCCTACACTCACAATCTCTGCAGTCTCTGCAGTGTATGCCCAGATGTCCTTTAATCGTCTTATCTACATTATTCCTATGTTCTCTAAGCCGATCGTTTAAGCAACGACCTGACTGTCCGACGTACTGCCTGTCACACGGTGAGGAATGGAATAAACTGTGCCTTCTGAGCAATTCACGAACCGGACGCGATGCTGCATTGCGCACTTGCTTTTCTTTTTTTCTTTTCCATTGACTCTGTTCATTAGCTCCGACAATTTGTTGGGAGCAGAGAAGACAACGTTAACGTTGACGCGCTTTCCTATTTTTTTTTTTTTTGAGATTGTGCGAAATACCATGTAGGTACGGCACGACAGTGCACTTCAACTTTTCTCTTTCTTTCTCCCTGGGTTCCACGTCTTGCTTGTTCCTAAGCCTTTATAAGCATCTTATCGGCGATCGACACCAGAAGAAATGGAGGGTACCCGGCAGACGTTAGACGTATTGTCTGTTTTCTGAAACTATCTTCCACGCGAGAAGAGAATTTATTATAAAACCACATATCAGCTCGCAGCGACTAGTGGTAACAGCGCTGCCAGAAAAAACAAAACAAAATCTAATCAGTTTCCAAGTACTCCGGGCAGCCTACACTTTGCACAACAATTGTCTATGTTGGTGAAACGACATGGGAACAGGATTTCATCAGCGCGTTGGTAAAACAATGCCTAGCGATCCCACGTTTGGTCAGCTTTGAGTGCGCCGACTGAAAAGGCAGAATCGGTTTCTGGCTACGCGGATCATACGCCGTGTCCCGTTCACTTCGTTCGTCCTTGTTCATTTTGCGCTTACACGAAGATGGCGAAATTTTTTTTGTTCGTTTTCGGCGGATGTTTCCATACTGAGTTCACCATTTTTGGGCCGTAACGTTCACTGCTCCACGAGCGAGTTCGCAGAACGCGCGCAGACTGACAATGACGCGCTAGAGAGTTCTCGTTGGTGTGTTTTTTATATAAGCACCGACTGCTTGCGGGCATTGGGCACAGGCCAGAATCAGCAGACCGTTGGCGTGCGAACACGTTTTTTACGATACAGGCATGAGTGAGACAAGCTGCAAATATGGGGGAAAAGCGTATGGCATTTGAGCGTCTGCGGTGGCGCGCAGGGCGTTCATACACTGCGTAGGCCTCGGCTAGTGATTGCTACGATTCCAAGCCGTCCTGGGAGGCTTATCTTAGGCATTTTACAGCCGACAACATGGCAGAAGCGCGCTATGACGATTACTGAGATATCGAGAATGCCCATCCAACGATAACGCCTGATGTCAAGCATGTTGTCTTACAGAACCGAAACCGATACTTGTTTGAATGCTAATCGTGGGCATCATCCAATCACGGTGCATCTCCTCCGTCGGCACAGCCTTTAGTTGGTGCGGCTGCCGCAGACCGCGCATGGTAGTTTTTAAGTGTGAATACACTTTATAAGCGACCCCAAACCATCCACCGCCGGCGGCGGCGTTGGCGTCCGCAGTGCTCCTCTGTATTTGAAAAAGAAACAGCATCAGGCGCCAGGTTTCGATCCGAGGACTTTGCGGCCGCAGCGCGACGCTCTACCGACCAAGCTACGGACGCGACGGTGATATCAGTGTTAGACGCGCTTTATATCTTTAACGCATTCAAACTACGTCGTCAGCGGCGTGCGTTGGCGACTCAGCGGCGTTATAGCGGCTTGATAACTGCGTGGTGTACACGTGATACTACAAACCCGATGGAAAGATGGAAGAGAAGGCGGCGAGGCGGTGGGCTGCGGGGGCCGAGCGCAAGCGCCGCAAGCGGGCCGACAACCGTGCATTCGCACTTTCACATTCTCCCCCTCGGGGAAATGCGGGGTAATTTTCTTCTTTCCCATTTTATAAAATAATTACTGGCTTACCATCCGGATAAACGATGAAAAGTGTGTTAATTTGAGCCAGTCTACGCAGTGCATGCAAAAACGGGAGCTTGACAAATTCACTTCAGTGTCCCTTTAATCAGTTGTGGCCGTCGCAGTGCACTGTCCGCTCTGCGTGTGCTTGGCGTTTACTCTGAAGTGGTGAAGCGCTCAAGCACCCAATAAAGACGGCAAGAGAAATGTTCCTCAAATCACCGCCCGCGTGTCCCATAAACTTCTAGGGTCAATCATCTGCTATTACATTACGAACGCTATTACATTATTACATTATATTGCAACGCACTGAAGCTGCCATTATAAAGTATAGATACTATCACTTTCTGCGTATTTGAATGAAATATTTGTGCAAGCAACATTACACCATAAAATGAGCGTTATCCGCCGTACGTTTATTTGAGGCGAAAGTAGCGTAACTGACAATGCGACCTCACCTCACAGCAAAGAATCGCAAAGACAGAGTGAGAAAATGCAGCGCGGTAACTGCCATCCCAGCGCATGCGCATGCAAGACGCCGTGCAACGTGCTGCTCTATTAAAATATGATGACGCTGTTCACAAATACCGGGACGAGCCCGCTCCAGCGAGATGTATGTATGTACAGGGGAGCCCTGTTACCGGGAGATATAGTGGCCACCATTGCTGACTGGCACTACAGTCGCCTGGCAATTCACAAAACTATATCGAGGGCCGCCTGGCGATACAGTTTTGTGAATTGCCAGGCGACTTTAGTGCCTGGCGCGAGTACGACGCTACCCCCGGTTTCTTCACCACGAGAGATTAAAAAGCATTACCCCTCCACAAATCTTTAAGCATTTACCCCTCAGCCGATCGCAGGAAATATTTATCAACAAAGTCCTTGCCAACACGTCCACTACACCTCATATCATCCATAAATGGCTGACCGGAAGAAGGGCATTGGCACCTCTGCCCCCTGCACATGTACCTTCTGTCACACTGTGCGTGAAGCAAACATGGACCATCTTGTTCTGCACTGCTCCTCTTTTGATCTTCATAGACTGAACCATCATCATCATCACCAGCCTATCTACGCCCACGGCAGGGCTAAGGCCTCTCCCATTATTCTCCAATTACCCCGGTCCTGTGCTAACTGCGACCAATTTATCCCCGCAAACTTCTTGATCTGATCTGCCCATCTAACCCTCTGCCGCCCCCTGCACCGCTTGCCTTCTCTAGGGATCCACTCTGTTACCCTTAATGACCAGCGGTTATCTTGCCTTCGCATTACATGCCCTGCCCACGTCCATTTCGTCTTCTTAATTTCTACTAATATGTCCTTAACACGTGTTTGTTCCCTGACCCACTCCGCTCTCTTCTTGTCCCTTAATGTTACACCTATCATCTTCTGTTCCATTTCGCGCTGAGTCATCTGCGCGCTGAGACTGAACCATAGTGTTTTTCAAAATTTAGATATAGAAGCATTGCATAGGGACATCCTTGAACATCTTTAACACCTGGTGACCTCAGCAGAGTTTGGCGTTGCCAGTGGCCTGGCGAGCGTGATGTAGTGGGCGTCTACCTCCCTCCCTACTCCCCCTCTTCCTCCTCCAGCGACCTTCGGTCTTCCCCTTCCTAATAAAAGAATTTATCATCATCATATCGAGGGCGAAAGACTGCCGGTAATAGAGGTGAATTACAACACATTTTAAATTACTCAAGCAAACAGACAAGACATCAGCTCGCTTATTTGATATATTTTATTAGCACTGTCGTCAGAAGTACAGACACTTTGCAGATTAGCACATACAAGTATAGGTGGTTGATTCGAACCGTTTCTTTTCAGAAGCCTTCGGAGTAACCGTCCCCGCCTGCTGAATGCGCTGCATTATTAGCACGCCCTTTTCTCTTCCACATTGCAACCATTAAATGTTGCCCAATCGCTGGTTGTCTCAGGTATTTGCTCATTAAACTGGTCATTCCCTCATTCTTCACTCACTCATTCATCCTCTCACACTCTGGTTAACTCGCAATCACTAGAGTACTCCCTCTACTCGTTAAATCTTTCGCTCACCATTCAACCTGTATTTCAAACACGTATCCTCAGATTCCCCCGCTTTTTCGAATAACACCCGCAACGTGTTTCCAGCTACCGCCACCCAAGTGATGGGGGCGCTGGCGACCCGTTTGGAGGGTCGTAACTATTCACTGGAAGGACGCGGACAAACGTACACAAATGATGAACAGAGAGTAGGCAGAAGTGGAGACGAAGAGGGCTGTTTGCGAACCACCACGTCTTCTGATCCGCTCCCGCGTGATCACGTGACCACCGAACTTTGGGTGGCAAGCTTCGTCCCTCGTTTCTTGCGCTCACGGTGTTGTTTGAGCGGCCGTGATGGAACGATCGACGACGCTGGCCAAATCAGAAGTCCGAATCAATGGAGAGCAGCATGCGTCCCTCTTTCTCCTCCATCTCCTGCGGATGGAAGCACAGTAGTCGTAAGACACCACCCGACATCGTAGCAATCGCAAGAGACAACGTGAAAAGCTTTGCTCTTGCGAAAACTTGCGATTTAAAATACGCTTCTCACAAAACATCTAAACCTTCTCCGATCCATGTCTCAGCAACAACTTTTCGCAAGGGAGTTTTTGCTTAGGCGTTGACCATCTTCGGTCAGTTTGTGGACGGTTGGCATCCAAAGGTAAAGTAGTAGCTGGTCCCGGCTGGTTTACGGCTAAATTCCCAGATGGGCTCAAGTGGTCGTAGTTGGTCCCAGTTGGGACCAGCTGGGTGTTTAACCAGAAACCAGCTGGGACCAGCTACATTTTCTCTTGGGATCTGTCCGACCACTTTCACGCTGTACGGCGTCGAAGCCATGTGGTCTCTGGGATTCGCGTGGCAAGCTGATTTTCTGGAAGCTTGTATGTGCTTGCAGCTTGGAAAAAGAAATGTTTACAATTCATGTTTACAATCTACTGCAATCAAGTCCCAGACTTGTTTTCCGTCGCGGCTGTCTCGACCCACAAGCATGCAACGAAGGCGCAAAATACAGGCACAATACCTGCGTGAGGTCGTCTTCCTCCATGGCGTACATGGCGCAACCGGGCGCGTCCCCCGAGAGCAGGCGAGGCGCCGCGGCAGGAGAGCCGGGCACCACGGCGGCGTCCGACGAGCTCGGCTTGTTGGCGCGGCCCGTGGCCATGAGCTCATCGTCGCCTGGCTCGTCCAGGGGGTCGTGGTCCTCGAGCTCTAGCTGCAGGACCGAGAGTTGCTCGTTGACGAGCCGCGGCTGCTGGAGCCGCTGCAGCTTGTCCCGGTCGCTGCGCAGCACGTCCTCCACGTCCTGGGTGCGCAGCTGGTACCGGTACACGAGGTCGGCTGTCAGCGACACGCCCTCGGTCCAGTGAGGCTCCCGCAGAGCAGCCCGCACGGGGTGCTTGCGGCGACGCTCCTTCATCTCGGAGTCGGTGTCCTGCAGGGATACAGGAGCCACGACGTCAACTTTTAGCCGGCGGGAATGCTGTAGAAACAAAGCATGCTTTGTGATTCGTAATCTGCGATATAAGTTCAGCGTTCAACACGGTTTAGGGGACAGCACAGTATCAGCAACACCGTCCGGGCTTGCTAAGAGCCTTCATAGCTGTTTTTTTTTTTTTGCCTGTTATGGTTGTACTTCGTACGTGAAACGAACATGAAAGATGACCTTGTGATTTTCGTGGTTTGATACCACGTTCTCGCCCACGACTTCCGCTCTTAGGTGCGTTTTGTGCCCGATATGTTCGACAAAACGGAAGCAGGGTTGTGAACAAAAGTAAGCTAAGTTTGTTTCATGGGATGTTCGCTGTCGCCATCTAAGGCTACACAAAGGGCGTGAAGCAAGCGAGACACTTCTTAGCGGAGGCATGCGATTCTTTAGGAGCTCATAGTCTTTAAAGGCGCAGACATGGATCGAGTACAGATAAGGCTTAGCACAGATAAGGCTACACAGAAATTGAACGTAGTCTGTCTACTCGTGCGATGTGATGATACAAGCTAGAGTACGCTAGCACCCTGACAGGCGTTCTTATTCTCTGCACGGTCCATGTTGATTCGTTCACAAGCCCATAACGTTGAGGGCATCGAGAAATTCATAGAGATGGTCGAGTAAACTCGCCACGTAATATAGCTATAGGGTATGGATTCAGTAAGAAGAGACCGGTCAAGTTCTTGGTATAGCTTTTTTTTACGATATCGGTAAACATATTTTTTAATCAGTAAGCTTGAGTAAACTCGTAACAAAGCTACCAAAGAAAGCTGCTGCGGCACACGCAGCTGCAGAACCCCAATGTATGCAGCCGCAGCACGTACCTCTGAGGACTTCTCGGAGGAGAACTGGCTTTCCGAGTTCTCGGACTTCTCGAAGAAGGATGACTCGAACGAGAGCGACACAGAGTCGTCCTGATTCGTGTCCTTGTCGGTGCTTTGGCTATGTCGTCGGTCGTTCGCGTCCGACTCCTGTTTCGCACTCGCCCCCAGGCTCCCGCCCGGACCGCTGAACTTGGTCGCGTACTGCTTGAAGGCTCGCGTAGGGCCGCTGTCGGAGTCCGTCCCGGAGCGCACTTGCGTGCCGCCGCTGACGCCTCCGGGGCCGTCCTTGAGGGCCGACATAGAGGCCCCTCCGCATTGCGCCTTGTCTCCGGACTCTTGCAGGGGCTGCAAAAGACGCTTTGCTGTCACCTCTGTCGGAAGACGGGTGTATAGGCACGGTGACTCAACTACGAGTGATATATGAATGCGCAATGCCGCACTGAACCATATTTGTATAGCTAGGAGTAAACGATGAAGGGACCGTGCATAGCTATGGACTTCCCTTTCGAAGAGGAAGAGCAAGTAGTGCATGGCAAGGAGCCTTAGTCGGCCTGCAATGGCCTCCTTGTAGAAATACCGCGCATCTTCAACCCTGGTTCGTTTCACTTGTTCAGCCACCGCGTAACAATATGAGCTACCTGGTGCTTCGAGATTTCTTTCTCGATTCCTTGTAATGACATTGTGCAGTGCTGATTCTATACCAGTATCATCCCTATAGAAAGCCGAGAGTTTAACTAGCAGAAATGTAGTACTTTGCGCAAGTGTTTTCATATTTCCTTACAGAGAGAGACGGATGTGGTGCAGATACCGTATTGACACGATGGTAGGTAGACCCATTTCTTCGAATTGGAATATCTGAAGTTGGGGGGTCGACCTAGATTCTAAACTTAAACTTGTACCGCCGGCAATGACAAGCCAAACGAGAAATCGGGGACGCAACGGCGTAGTTTCAACTGTGCGCTTGCTTTCCGACTCTACCTAATGCGTGCAGTATTTATCCCGAACGCTCGTTCGCAATACTTTTTTTGCTGCTATTACTGGGCTCACACTGGACGACCACGTGCTGTGGAACCGCAGCAGCTGTGACGGCAGCAGCAGCACTAGTGAAAACAACAGCGAGGGCGAGCTGTAGGTCACGCTACCAATATATTTTAGTCGTGGAATGCACTCGTATGTTGTCTTTATTCTTTTGAAGGTGCAATGCAGGGGGTCGACATGCATTCGAGTCGACATGCATACAATCTGGCAAACACACCAGGTTTTTTTACTAGCGTCGACCTTTTCGAAACCTCCACCGGCTTTATAGATAGCGACCTGCCCATTGCAGCCGGCGACAATGGGAGCCAGCATGCCAAAAAATAGGGATGGGGACGGCACGCTCCGTCAGGTGGGGCTAAGTTTAATCCCCAAACTCGCCAGCTTCACTCCGCACGCAGTGGGGCCTGCGACTGCTCGCATATAAAGTAGCGATCTTACCATTCAATGCTGATTCTACCAATCACTGCCTATAATACCGGCCAACAACAAGAATTCACGGTAAAGCCTAGAACCATTTCTTAGCTATGCAAACGTCCACCAGCACAAGTAAACCACATGTACTGCTACCATATCCGCCCGCTCGACTAGCATTCCTTATTTTCGCGAATTTTCGTTCATTTAAACGTGCAGAAACTTTATCGACTTTTGTTTTACGCTGAGGAGCTTTTTTTTGACGTGAAGCTCGTCTATGCACGTGCAAAAATTCACGGGGAGGGCCCTAGTTTATATAAGCACCCGAACAGGACCCTTCTGTGCGCGGAAGCGCCGTCATTTTTGCAGGAAAACATAATGTTTTTCCAGCGAAACGAGCGCTAATCGACGGCAATCTTTTCGGCGGATGCGGCGTTTTCAGCATAACTGGACCGCCACGTTTGTAGGAGCTCCGTCGGGGTGGCTGAAAAGCCCAACGAATGGGGAGGTTGGGTTCTCCGCTCAATGCTTGCGGTGAGAACCGCAGTTGTGTTCGGGATATATCTTTCTGAGCCACTGCTCCTGGGCCGAAGCGAATGAAACCTGGTGAAAACAAATGGCCTCTGCCGTGCGCCTGCCGGGATGGCTCAGTTGGACACAACAAATAACCACCGCGTACGGTATACGTTCAGTGATCGTAGAATGCAAAAATAGTGCAGGAGCGTTTCTTTTGGCTAGGTTTTTCGCCGAGCCTCCTGCCTAAGCGACTAGAAACTGCAACGTCGGCATCAGACCCACTGCAGGTACTTTTTCAAGAATAACAATCCATGCTGCTGCGGCATGTGCACTGCCTCCACATAAGCTGAAGGTCATACACAAGACTGCGCGGGGAAGTTCTGACGCACGCCCTTTTTTTTTTTTTTTTTGGTAAACCCGTGTTATGCATCGTAAGCCAATGGGAATTGACCATGCGCTGAGTGTTTTTTTTTTCCTGTTTTCCATTTGTATTTCTATGCACTATATGAAATAGTGAGCGACAAGTGCTTCCTTGCTGTTCATTTTTTCTGTTCCATGCTATAAATAAAAAGCGCTTAATATATTTTGTTTTGTCCTTTCGGAAGTAAGCGTGCTATAAAACGCCTGGAATGTCACGGAACGCGTCAGCAAAGGGTTAGCAGCTGTGGACAATTTTTTTCGCGCGATATCTGGGTGAGTGCGCGTTCTGTGGACGCTGGCCGGGTGCGCGCTTTCACCGGCCCAGCTAAGTAACAATTTCGCTCCGAAAAAAAACTCTTATTTGGGCACACAGTGGAGCCCAGAGTAGGTTTGCACTTCAGGGTGAATCGACAAAGGCTGAGCGAAACGGACCGGGAGAAAGACGAAATAACAGCCGTGACAGGCCGAGCAAATGTGAATACAACGGAGAAATAGGCAATAAATGCAGCGCCATCTGGTGCAATGGCGTCGGAAAGAACTAAAAAAAAAGCAATACTGAATACGGCACGCGGAATCGGCGCGCATGGGCAGGTCGCTATCTATAAAGCCGGTCGAGCTCGAAGCCAAGTTTAACATCTCCAAGTTAAAGAGTAGCTGGAAAAATATTTGCCCTGCAATTAAGAGCACCTAATAACTAGCCGTTATTTGCAACAGCTAATGTCTTTATGGAAAAAGGCGGAGAGGGTAAATTTCGAAATCACGTGCAAACTCTTCTAACGTGTGGCCTCAGCTGCCGCACGCATTTTAGATGCAGAGCATCTGATTCACTCGCCTTGTCCCTCCGGCGTCGTCGTCGTTGTCGTCGGCGTTGTCCACCCCTCCCCCATTCTCCTCGCCGAGCCAGCTGCGCTCTCCGCCGCTCACCCCCTCTCCTCTCCGATAGCGAACACTCTCTCGCGAGGGGCATTGGATTGGATTGGATTGGATTGGCTTGGATTGAATTAAAGTGGATTGTGTTGGATTGTGTTGCGTCATAGACGCGGCAGACGCGCTGGGGCCGGCGCATGTGCAGTACTCTCTCTTCCGCGGTTTCCTCTCCTTCGGGCGCGCTGCGCATATAACCGGTGTGCCGTTCTCCGGCGAAGCAACATCCACGCTTGGCTCAAACACCTAGAGTCCACGCCGCTTTAAAAGTACGCCAACGTCGTCATCGACTGGGACCGGCTTACGCAGTCCCCTCAACGTTATGCCCGCTATAAAACGCGGTCCCTTCTGCGCTCCGCCTATGCGTCACATCTACACAAGGGTTCCCGCGCGGGGAGGTGGGAGTTTTTTTTTTTTTGAAGCAACGGTGCGTCGGCAGAAATTTAAAGATGGTTTGGCGGCGCCATCCACGAAATATCGTGCTTAAGTAGCATTCACTTCATGTCAAGCGTACTTTACACACAGCCCAAGGATCGAGGATGCAAATAAGCAGAGAGCTAGCACGCGTACCTTCCTGGACGTGTCGTCGGCGATGTTGTCGGTGGCGGCCCCCGTGGGTGCTCCGGGAGTCTTGGTGTCCGCCTTGGAGGCCTCCTGGCCGCCGCCTCCCCCGCCGACCGGGGGCTGCTGCCAGAGCGGCATGAGCGGCAGGGCGCCGCACTGCCACATGCCCTTGGACTGGGGACCGTCTCCCGTGGGTAGTGACGGGTAGAGGGGCACGCCGCCCACGTACATCACTGCGCAGGAAACTGTGGCCGTCAACTCGTGACAGGAAGGGCTCGGGAGAATGCCATGCTACACTCTGTTACGATAGGGTACCGAAGTATTGGGCTAGTTGGAAGATACTCATCACGGTCAGCGCAGACAAAAAAAAAAAGCACGGCACTGGAAGCGAGAGGACGACACAGCGCTCGTGTCATGTCGTCCCCTCTCTGACTGTGCCGTGTTTTTTGTCTGTGCTCACCGTCATTATCGTCCTACGAGGCATTCTGAGTAGAGCGCGTATTGTGCGATCTAGTGGTAATTTCATTTGTTTAGCTAAACGTTCACGTTCGGTTCCTACGACCATCCCGCAGCTATAAATCGCGGCCACACACCGTCTCCGTGGGCATCAAGCGTACAGGGTTGAAAGCGCGGGAAGAAATAGAGCCTAGTCGATTTTAGCACATACATGCTTAAAGTGGGCCATGAAGGCGAACACAACTTCATTCTGTCTGAACGAACTACCCTTTGTAAGTCACTCAGCTCCATACCAGCAACCGGGAAAACGCAAAATGAGCCCAAGGACGCGGTTTCGATTCCCGGCCGCGGCTGCCGGTTTTCTGATGGAGGCGAAAAGCGAGAACACACCCGTGGGTTCGAGATTTCGGCGCACTTTGTTAAATATCTCCACGTCGTCAAAATTAATCCGGAGCCTTCCACTACGGCGCGCCTCACCGCCTGTGTAGCGTGGGAGTGTTAAAGCTCATAATCAATCAATGAAGAAACGCAAAATAATGAAAAACTCAAATTTCGCGCTACAGTGGCGCAATATGATAAGGACAGGTGTTATATGGACCAGCACTAAAACATGTAACTATCATTGTGCTGCGGCAAGTTAGCACAGGAATGATACGATCAAACGGAACTAGAGTCCCCACTATACAATCACCCAGTCAAGTTTCTCGGCGCTGGCTCAGGTCGGGGGCCGCCAATCACACAAACAATATTGATTTGATTGATTATGGGGTTTAATGCGCCGACGCTTCACAGGCAACGAGGCGCGCCGTAGTGGAGGGCTCCGGATTAATTTTGACGACCTGGGGATCTTTAACGTGCACCGAAATCTCGAACACACGGGCGCTTTTGCTTTTCGCCTCCATCAGAGAAGCGGCCGCCGCGGCCGGGAATCGAGCCCACGTCCTCGTGCTCAGCAGCACAACGCCTTGGCCACTAGCCGCCGCGGCGGGTACACAAACAAGATTCTGCGGCGTCATAGAGAAATCGCTGCAAAGTGACTGAGTAGTCGCCACTGCTTCACATGTTCTCTTCAGCGCATCGAATAATCGTTTGAAGTTTGAGATGAATTCGCTATCATCGTTAAAGCAGTCAACCTACGCGTGTTTGGTGAGCACGTACCGGGTATGAGGAAGGGCGCGGTGCCCGCTGGTGAGTGCGCACCCCCGAAGGGCACGTAGGTGTAGGTGGGGATGGCCAGGTTGGGCACGAAGGCGGCCACGTTGTCCGGCTGCGACGTGACCAGCGAGGCGGCCGCGTGCAGCAACGGCGGGAACGGAGACGCCGACGCCCCTCCTCCGGCCGCTGAGCCTGCGCGCACAAAACTGTCACGCAAAGTGTCGCGGATGGACCATGGGCTTGCCGGCGAGATGCTGCACTCCACAGACCAATTTGCGCCGTCAGCACGTACTGCAGTTGAGATGATTAGTGCTGAGCTTGAAAATTTCGAAGCCCCATCGTGTTGGTCCTATTTTTAATGCCGGCAGCTCTACCGAGCTACCGATAAAAGATCCATGTACCTCTATGCACCTCTGTCCTGACGGGTTTTATGTAGCCTTCAAGGCTGTAATGATTCTGAGTATAACCCTTCGTCTCTGCAGTTCACGAAACTGCTCATTATTGAACAACAGCGCTTAAACGGGACAAGAGATTTACCGGACAGAGCGCCGAGCAACAACGAGTGATCGGCGCTCTCTCCGGTAAATCTCTTGTCCCGTTTAAGCGCTGTTGTTCAATAGTGAAGTATGTACCAATAAGCTCGCACTACCACGCTTTCTCTGTTCGTGATGGCCAGTGTTTCGTGGCGCTACTGATGAAGTTCGCAATGAAAGCAGGGGTGAAATGGGAAAGGAGTGGCATCATCACGTGGGTTCGCACACAAGGCCTTAAAAATATCAAATTAAAATATGCCTCCCAGAACACGAGCATTTTTCCGACCCAAACCTTCATCGGAATGCTTTCAGCGTTGCTTTCCCAAACACCTTCCGAACAAACGGTGCTAAGGCAGCTACCCCTTTTTTGTGGTTACGCCGTTGGGAATGTTCTCCCTTCCCGCGGGCTGTCACCCAGGACCCACCGCTGACCCCCAATGATTTCGCTGATCACGCACTGACGTGGTGCGCAAGCAATTTTCGGACAGCGTATAGTACTGACCATCGGCTGCCGTGCTGTCACGGGTGGGCTTGTTGTGCTTGTGCAGGTTGGAGTTGACGGGCGGTGATCCGCTGCGCTTGAACCGGTGGCCGTCTTTACCGGTGGCCCCATTGAAGTCGTCCGCGCCTGCGTTGCCCGCGGGTTGCTGCTGCTGCTGCTGCTGCTGCTGTTGTTGCTGCTGTTGCTGCTTCATGTGCTTGTGGGCCAGTCGGTTGTGCTGCAGCAGGACTTCTTCGGTGAGCGGCTGGCACGGAGGGTACTTGTCGTCCGCGCTGCCACCACCGGCGCTGCCGTTGCGGCTGCTTCCGCTGCTGCTGGCGCGCATCTGCTGCTCCTGCAAGGCAGCGGCAGGTGAGCTCTCTGCTAAACCATGGGACGGTGGCAGGCAGCAGCGTCGCTAGGGCGCTGAAGACGGCAAACCTTCCAGGAGCACTGCCTCACTTGTGTGTTCTCTAGTTTAAAAAAGTGCTCTGCGGGACACTCTAGGCGTTTCTTATCGGAGCAGGCAACTGTCGCTTTCATTCGTAGGAAATAAACCTAGCTGTTTAACTTTTCAAGGTAAACACACAGAATTCTCCATTGTCATCATAGTTCTTACGTTGCTTTTTGTCCAGGGACAGATGCAGAACCGTAAGGGGCGTAGGGTTGGCCTAGTGTGGCCGGCTGGAGTTCACGTGCCCGTAAGTAACGTTGGAGGGGATGGGAGAAATCCCCACTTGCATGGCAGCAAACGGGTCGCGTATGGGAAAAAAGGAACAGACGCTGGTCTCCGCGCGAAATTTCGGGCCGGGCCGGTTAAGAGTGCACGAAACGAAAAAGGCCCCAGCAGTGCGATGAAAAAACGAGTTGTATAGAGTACGACCGTACGGGTTCGATGTTTTCTCAAACAGCTTTATAGTCCCGACGGGGATATATGATGCACCTTGGAGTGGTGGATGAAAAATGAGTGTTAGGAAGCAGTGAGAAAAACACTCTGAGCTACAGGGTATCTGGAATGCATTTCCACTACACTCTTAAAAAAAGGTCGTGGCACTTACTAACAGAACACTAACCAGTTACCTGCCTCAGTATACACTACCTATGTACACTGTCACAGTATACACTAGCCCGGTACTACCTTTTTACTAGCATCTTCGCTAAGAGTGTAGCTGCACGGTTCCGACAGCGAAAACAGCTGAAAGAGATGACATCAAAAAAAAAAAGAAGAAAAAAGCCGCGTCGGGGTGACAAACGCATGACAGATGGAATTTGGAGGTAGCACGGATGTATTCGAAACTGGGGCTTCCGCAAACGTGTCAACATGCTACTTCCGCAGTTGCTGCAGCAGGAAACGGAACCTGTCACTGCGAGTTTAGGGACGCCACCGCCTGGGCCCCTACAGCTTACCGTTGAGGCAAACGAGTTATCTTACCTTGACTGTCAGGGACTCGTTGCCGGAGTCGCCCGTCGTGACCGAAGAGTGCTTGCGCTTCGAGTCTGAGCTCCGACCCCCGCCGCCACTGCCTCCGCCACCGCTTCCGGTCTTGCTTCCGCCGCTTCCGCCACTGCCGCAACCGCCACTACCACTCCCGCCATTGCTGCCGTAGTTGCTGTCGTTGAGCGCGAAGTCCGAGGCCGACTTGCCTTCGGATGACTCTGGGGAAGCTGCGCAATGTAATAAGCCAAGTGGGTGAGTGCCGTAGAAATTTGGGCTTTTTATTTAGTACATGATAAAAAAGGAGAGGTTGACGCCATGCTTGAGCCGCGGCTACTCCTTCTTACGTACGTTGGGAAGTTCTTGTATTTATTACAAAGTTCAATCGATTATAAAGAGACTTAGAGAGGATAACAAACTACACCGAATGGCACACAAGACACTAGATAAAACAATTTCTCTCTTGTACCAAGTATAAACGGTATAAGGGACAAATTGTATGAGTGTGAACGGTAACTGTAAGGAACGGCACAGAGTGAATTCATGTAGAAGCAGCGACGGGGCGCAAAGTACGCACGATACAAGACACAACATAAAATACAAATGGGCGACGTGAAAAGATTGCACAATAAAAAACGAATAAAAAGTAATAGAAACTAAGGATGTTCCTGGACTCTAAAGAGCATAACTGCAAAAGAGTGAGCGCCGTTTCAAAACTAATAAGAGCCCACAATTTGGCTGGAATCTAAGAACATCTTATGAGCCAGAAATGAACGCCTTTGCTGGCTCGGTGTTGGCTATAAGCCAGAACTTTGGAAAGGTTGAACAGCTTATTGTAGAATGGCATAAAAACTTTTTTTTTAAATTTAGCCTTGTTGGTTCATAACTTTCAAACTGCAGCGCAGAAGACGAAGGAAAACTAACGAGTAAGAACACACAGCTCTGTGTGCGTCTACTCGTTCGCTGTTGCTCGTCTTCTGCGCTACATCTTGAAAGGCCAGTGCCCTGCGCGCGCTGTCTGAGCAGTCACGAGATGGCGCAAACACCTCTTCTCAAACTTGCTACCTTGACCACAAAGTTTCCTTTTAATGCCGGAATACAATCCCCAAAGACTGAATGTCTTCGTGGGCCTCTGCGTATTGTGCCCACACGAGAAGCGGTATCCTCCGTGTAACTCCTCACGTGAGCGGTAGGGCACGTTTAATACACCTGTCCCTCTTTGCATAGAGGAAATATTTCTTCCTTACCAAGCTAACCATTCGAGCATTGCGTAGGCACATTGTCGAGGGATGCAATTTTTTTTTAATGTTCAGTGGCCTGTAGCCATGTAAGTGTCAGAAACAAAATTTCTTGAATATGTTTATGAAAAAATAACAGTGCCTAATGCAACCAAAACTGTAATCGGGATGCATCGGGCCAGAAGCTATACCCTTGCACATAGACCGTTGCCTTTCTTTGAGTCTGGGTATTCGCAGTGAAAATAGTATGCATTTTATGCTGGAATTGTCTCCTTTTTCCTCCATCCTGGGACTATTTTTTCCTACGAGCTGTAAATTAAAGAGGAGCGTGAAAGTTTCCGCGGGTCAAGAAAAGAATGTGATTCTAAGGATGAGTCTGAATCGGCGCTGGATTTTTCCACGTGGCGTCCCGCGTGGGTGGCAGCAATGAAGGAGAAAGAGGTAGGTACTCGCCCCTGTCTGCATACATGGCTGTCAGCACTAGCAACAGGCGCTTCCGACTTCGAAGACAAGAGGCTGGTTAACCGTGTCTGCTAAGGTAGGCTACTTAACTATGTCGCAAAGCTCACGAAAATCGACGAAAAGCGACTCAGCCGCTCGTTGTTTTCAGTGCTTACCTGTTGCCTTGCAGGCCTCTTCGTCACGATTTTCGTGCGGAATCTGGACGCTGTCCAGCTTCATCTCTGCCGGACAGTCAGACGAGTTCGTCTTCGGGTGGCTCGCGAAGAACCTGCGTTTTCGCGACACGTGAACTCCTTAGAAGCATAAGGGGTGTGATTTGAAAGAGACGAGACCCTGACTGTTGGGGTCTGGATTTCCGAACACGCTTTGAGAGTCCAGCATTTCACTTTAGAGCGCAACGCAGCGAATTTGCAAATCGTGCACGCGCATCGATTTTTCGGTAGTTGTCTAACCTTCGTTCGTCTTCGTACAAATCGAGCTCTTTCTTACAAGTGACGATAAACGTAATTCGCTCTGGAAGTGCGCTAGTGAACGCCCTATGGACAAACAAATTTTACATGCACCATCTTCCTCTGCCCTTGTTTTCCCTTTCTCCCAATGGGGCCGTTTGTCCTCCTATGTTGAATAAAGTAATTCATTCCGTCCGTATAAAGTTTTCGAGTTCATGGAGGTCTAAAGGTATACGTGTGGCATTCGTAATCACAAAAAAAATGTTATCTTTATCGCCAGTTATGCAAAACTGGCTGCCACGTAAGCCGATAGGCTTAACTGATCAAACCATGAGAGAGACAGGTCGAGTGGGCGCCACTAGAAATCACGGTGCAAGGATGCAATATCGGTGGTAGCGATTCCTAACTGCCCGCTTCAAGCATCAGGTATATGTACACATGCATTACCAGGGTTAAGCAAAAGGGTTTCCGTGAACACACGCCCGAACAAGAAAGATCACCCACAGCAGCATCAACAACATACTTCGACAAAGCAATCAAATAAGTGAATGAAAAGTGCCCTGCTGAATACTTTATGCTCCCGAGCAAAGTTGAGACGTACCTCTCAATGTTTTCCTGGTATCTGATTTCCTGAATGTTTGGCGGGGACTCGCTAGACGGGTCCGAGTCATGCAGTTCCTGGTGCGGAGATATTTCGCCCATCACCACTGAACCTTGGTCCTGCGGGCAAAAAACAAAAAAAAATGAACATGGCAGGAGAGCACAGAATTCAGCCACAACGTGTTCGTTAGAGTACGCACTACACCTTGCGCTTGGTTCTTTTGTTCTTGCCATATACAAATGTGAAGACAGGGATATTGTTTACTTACGGAACACGTGCAGCCCTCGATTGGAACTTGCTCCTCGCCTGGATGCATTGAACGAAGCAGAAAATGGGAAGATGAAGGCGTGTTAGATGTTTCTCATTTCTCGCATATTGAGAGAGAGAGAGAGGAGAGAGAGAGAGAGAGAGAGAGAGAGAGAGAGAGAAGAGAGAGAGAGAGAGGAGAGAGAGAGAGAGAGAGAGAGAGAGAGAGAGAGAGAGAGAGAGAGAGAGAGAGAGAGAGAGAGAGAAATCGTTGATTTGTTAAGCATTCAATGCGTCACGCTTCACTTGCGCTCAATGTCCTGTAGCCTAATGAAGTTCCAAGGCTTAAAAATCAGCCGCGTATCTGTCAAATTCGCTGAAAATGTCGTCGAAAGACTATAGTCCCTTCCCTATAGCCTTCCCTGCCACATAACTCCGTCTCCTTTCTCCCCGCTCCCGCCTTCCCTTCCCTCTCGCAACTTCCCTGATGCATGCAACGGAGGCGTGTCCATTGAATTCAAATTCCCTCGTTCGGCACTGCCCGCGCGCCATCTCCCGGGATGGAGAGCAAAAAGACACGCACCTTTGTCGATACGCTTGTGCGCCATTTCGTCCACGAGAGTGCTGACAAAAGAGGCGAGCTCCTTGCGCCTCTTGTTGGACCGCTGTCGCAGGTGGTTGCTTTCCCGGGGCTTCACGGGCTGCGAAAACAAGGTCTTTTGATATAGGAGGGCTTCGTCTAACTAATCTGCAATTCGCTTGACCTGGCTGTTAGCATAAATATCACGAATTGCAAGCACTGAAGCGCACAAAAAATTTGGCTGGCGTATTTTTTTTTCTGGGCCTTTATGCTCCAAAACTTTCTATCCTAACCGGCGTGCAAGGTGCTCGTTTTCTTCTCGCATATGTTCCCAAGCGATCCTACGTGTGTTCCAGAATTGCAGTTTTGCCCGAAACTGTGTCTACAGAGCACCCAACGGCCTGTTTATAGGATCAATATGTTGTCGGGCAAATACTGATTCGAGGCAAAGCCATTTCGAGGTATGACAAGTTTGAAAACTTTGAGATCAAATCACATGTATTAAGTGAAGCATAGAGGGGCTCCCCTGTAGCCCGCCTGCCAACTTCCAACAGGGCAA